>NC_135331.1:138523659-138859097 GCF_023851605.1 Tamandua tetradactyla | reverse complement strand
GTATGGGAATTTTATTATTAAGTACATGCCATTTAACAGCAGCAAAGGAATTGAGAGTTAGGGTGAAGAGGGATATAAAAATGAGTTTTTAAAGATTTAGAACTGAAAATTTGAATGCAGTTAGCAGTTATTTGGCTAGCTGTGGGATGCCTTTAGTTTATATAGATGAGTTTCTTTGCTTAAGGATCTTCTCTTAGATGTCAAGAGGCCTTGATCTAGTATTGCCTCTGGGCAAACAAGTTGGTAAACACAAGTTGGGTAAACACAAGTAGTGTTAAGGTGTCCCTAGGGAGTGAAAAAGATCTCCCTAGAAGGGGTTGAGGCTTTCAGGTACAATGAGAATTGATGGCACACTAGAACATCTTTAAGCCTACAAAGGAGAGGGATAGTGAATGTTTTAGTTTTGGCTTTACCATCACCTCCCATAATTAGGCAAGTCCAAGTAGAGGTAGGCCCAGAGAGGCAGTTTAGGACAGAGTGGGTCCAATGTTAATTAAGAAATTAATAATCTTACCTGTCCAGTTGTGTGTCACCTGGGGCTCCAGTTGGTCAGATGTGAAGTCAGCAGGGCCATACATAGTGTTGGGCACCCTCAGTCTTCTTCATTTTTTGCATGCAGGGCTTGAGGGGCTATTCTGACCCCCCTTTAGAGACAGTACAGTCCGAGTGTCTGAAGCTCATTCTTGGTGGAACTTGGGGCAAGACCCCATTGGATCCTAAGGTTGAGGGTCATCTCGAGGCTTCTGGCACCCTCTCTACCAGTGACCCTCTGACCCACAGATGAAGTAAAGTCCTTGATGGAGCCACAATTTGGGTGGCCTTGAGAGGACAGGATGCTGTTAACAGCATATGCAATCAACTGAGCCTGCTCTCTGATCTTTTGTTTAACCCTCATTGCCTTCCCTTCTTCAGCCTTGCCTCAATTGAAAGATAGAAAAGGCAGTTCTTAATAAGTCATTAGTGGGAGTTTGCAAGGCTATGGAGAGCTTTTGCTGCTTTCTCTAAGTGTCAGGGGTCAACTAGCTGGTGAAATGGGTGCTCCTAGCAAAATTTGACTTTCTCAGAAATCTGGGCTTACATTAGTGTGCTTTTTAAAGGACTTCCACTAACCTTCCCTGGAACAGGGCCAGATTTTCCTGAGTGATTTCCCTTCACTTATTATAATTAACCAACTTTGTGATACATTTTTTCATGCTTTTTAACTAACAAGTATTTTTTTCTTTAATGGAAATCGAGACATGGGCATAACACAAGTGGCAAGTCTTTTTTAGGTCCTTGTCTTGATAGAGAACTATAAATGTTTGAGCATATGGAATTTCTGATTACCTTCTCTGTTGTTTACCAACTGGAGAATGGTGTTGTAATTAAGAATCCCATTGGAGGGCTATGCCTCTCCATCTTTTTTTAGTTTATATTGACTGTTAGCATTTGCTATTTTCTTTGGAAAAAGAAAAAGAGGAGCCCTATTGTCCTCTAAATTTCCTGTTTCCTGAGGGCTAAAAAGAAGAGTAATTTTAAATTCAACCATAATAGGTTTCAATAGAGATTAAGAGAGGATTGGGGGACGGGTTATTTAAAAGAGGATTATTTGAACTACTTGCCTCCTTCCACAAAGAAGAATCATCAAGAAGTTTTTGACAGTTTTCCTGGACATAACATAATTTGCAAGAGTGCTTTATGGGTTTGTCCTGATATAAGTTATAACATAGGGAATTTCTTGCCACTTTCCTTCTTATAAAGGAGATTTAATTGTGAGATAAGGTTATGGCTGACTGTCCTATTTGTTGGCCAATGTTGGCTGGTCTCCAGGTGATATCGTGGCTAGGTAATATGCTGTAGGAAATACTGAAGGCACCACTTTTTAAAAAAATATATTTTTCATGACAAATCTTCACACACATACAGAATATACATTGTATACAATGAATGGTTCACAATAGCATCACATAGTTGTGTATTCATCACCATGGTCATTTTTAGAACATTTACATCACTCCAGAAAAAAGAAATAAATAGAAAAAACTCATACATCCCATAGCCCTTATCCCTCCCTGTCAATAACCACAGGTATTTCAACCTACCCAATTCATTTTACCCCTTATCCCCACTATTATTTATTTTTTATCCATATGTCTTTATTCACTGCGCAAATTACTCTGTGATTTATTGGGGCATAACAGTAACCTGGACAAACCAGCAATCTTCTATTCAAGATTCCATGTACTGAGGCAACACCCATTTTTTAAGGAAGAGAGATAAAAAGGCAGATTTTTCTATTGGTGCCTGGTGTTCTAGGTTGCTGGCCTGTTATTCTGAGCACTAATCCTTCAGGCCCATGGCATTAAGCTCCTTATCCCTGGATATCCCCAGGGCTCCTCAAAGACTCAGGAGACAAATGGCCTGGGTGGGACCACCCCAAGACTACTGAACTGACCCACTCATCTTCCTGGGTATCTGTGCTCTAAATTTACTTCCTGACTTATTGCCTAAGAGAATGGAAAGTCTTTGCCAGAAACAAGCTGTAGGGAGGGAATTTCCCTGGGCATTACCCAGGTTGGGCTAGAGGGAAGGAACATGTGACAAAGATATCAGGCTCCCATTGAGGGGAAATGTCTTGGGAAAGGCCAGTCATGCAATAAAATGTGGCCTTTTCAGGAAATTTACATGGTCTAGGTATGGACTTACTATAGGATAGGGGCAGGATTGAGGCTCCCTCCATCCCTTGCAGCATAAAACTTTTTCACACCTAACAGCCTAATTTCTCCAGCCAATGATTTCCTCCTGGATTAGACAACACTCTCAGTAGGGCTAATAGTAAAATGTGCTGGAACTTGAGACACAGTGGCAGACAAAGAGATGGAAAGATGCAGAGAGGATAGCCAGGACTTCCATTTACCCTGCAAACTTCACTTCTGGCTTTCAGGAAAAGACAGTCCCATTGGAAAGTACCTAATTCTCTTAGGCCTAAACTAGAGGTGAGTCCCTAGAATGTTAAAGACAACACCTTGTTTGGTACAACAATTTTTAGCCCAGAATCTTGTATTACAAAAGACAGAATGTATTACCTGAAAGACAGGTAGAAGAGAAAGAGGGAGATTCTCATGGAGGCAGGAGAGGACCTCTGTCAAAGACGTGAAAAGAGGAACAGATTCAATAGGAAGGGTCTCGGTCTTCAGAGGGAAGAAAAGGAGAGAGTGTAGGAAGTCTCAGATAGCAGAGGAGAGAGAGACAGAGAGTCAGAGATATGGGGACTTGATTTGGCACCCATTGGACTCCTGTTGGACTCGGGGAGAAGCCCCCAATCAGGTCCCAAAGGGCAGTATCACCTGCCACCCTGAGCCTCCTTGGATCTACATGGCATGGAGGCAGGACTTCTGCTACCTCCTAGGAGGGAGCTGGAAGCTGAGGGTACACTGAGGTTTTTGTCCTGGGGGAGCTGCATTAAAGCCCTTAGGTTACGAGAGAGAGAGGGGCCTGATTTCATTCCCATTGGACTCCTGCACAACATGGGGAGAAATCCCCAATCATGTCCCAATCTGTGGTATCATCTGCCACCCTGAGCTTCCTTGGATCTACACAGCGTGGGGATAGGGCTTTTGGCACCTCTGAGGATGAGATGAACAAAGGTTATGTCCTGGAGAAGCTGCATTAGAACCCCTAGACTCCTAGAGAGGACAGTGAAAATGAGGACATAGGAAGGGATAGCAGTGAGTCAAGCAAGAAGAAAAAGCAGCAGCACATGGCCAAGCCCTGGTACTCACCAGTTCTAATAGTCAAAGAGAAATGGCTCCTGGCTGGCTCACCAGAATATGTTACTGGATTTTGGCTTCCTAGATTCTTGGCCATGCTGCAAGAAAGAATTCAGTGGCATAGCATAGCATGGAGTAAGCAGGCAGAAAATTTATTAGATACACCTGTAAGAGGACATACGGGAACTCTTACAAAGACATAGGTGAGAGGTGAGGAGTGTGTAGTGCCTGTCTTTACAATTCTATTTGCTAGACCTTTGGAAAATGACTTTTTACATTCTTTGAATTGTAAAACCCTTTACTTTATAGTGAATTTCTTGTCTACTCGATTCTAAAGAATTGCTTTATATATATTTTTATTAATAAAAGTAGCAATTCTTCAAGAAGACATACCAATCATAAACATTCATGTACTGATCCAGAGTGCTCCTAAAATACACAAGGCACATACTGACAACACTGAAGGGAGAAGTAGTCACCTCCACAATAATAGTTGGAGACTTCAAATACACTTTCATCAGTGGATAGAACATCTAGACAGAGTACTAACAAGGGAACAGAAACCTTGAACAATACTATAAATAAAGTAGACTTTACAGGACATTACACCCCACAGCAGGACACACACTCCTCTCAAGAGCTCATAGATCACCCTACAAGATATACCACATACTGGGTCACAAAGCAAGTCCCAACAAACTCTAAAAGATTCAAATCATACAAAATACTTTCTCAGACCACAATGAGATGAAAGTGGAAATCAACAAGAGGCAGAAGGCCAGAAAATCCACAAACATATGGAGGTTAGACAACATGTTTCATAATTTTTTTAAAGCTTTACTATGTATCAACAGGTATGGTAGGTTGAATTATATACCCCAATTTAGATAGATTCTTGGTCTTGAGCCACATTCCTATAGGTGTGAATTGTAAATAGGATCCTGTGAAATGTTATTTTAGTTGAAGCAGATTGTTGCAGTCCATTATAAGCAAAGGAAATTCAAACATATAAAAAGCCACAGGGAGCTGTAAGTCAGAAGCTGTAAGTCAATGGAAACCTGGTGGTAAAAGGAAAGGACATGGTCAAGTAACAAAAAATCTAAGGAACTCAACTTGCTGGTTTGTCAGAAGGGTACTGACTCTGGGAGGAAGCAAAACTTCTAGCCAACACCTTGATTTGGACTTCTGCCTCTGAAACCATGAGCTGATAAATTCCCGTGGTTTAAGCCAACTCATTGTGTGGGTATTTGTCATGGCAGCTTGGCAAACTAAGACCAACCAGGTTGGAGGTGTCAGAAAGTGGCTGTTTCTTTTACTAAAAGTTTCAGGTTTAGGCAGCTAGTTTCAGATTTTCTTAAAGTTGGTTGTGTTTTGTTTTTCTACTAAAATTATTTTATTTAGTGATAGTACCAAATCCAATAGCTTGAAATAAAAATTTACATGGTCTTCAACTAAACTGTATGTCACTTTCTTTTAGAATGTCCCTCTTTTCATTGAAATAATTTCTAAACCACCCTATGTGTTCAATCTTCTTTTTAACACTCAGATATAGATTTTTTAAAAGGCCACAAATCACCAGCTCCATGAAGTGGTGAATTGGTTCTTATTTTGGAAAATGCTATGGGTATTTATCCAGAAATATGTGTTCATGAAATTTTGAACCATCATCATTGAAACCTACTTCATTGTTAATTAGGAACTCCCAGTTTCCCCTCTTTTGTCCACTGGATCATCTCTTCAAAACCATTCTGTAAGGACTGTTGATTTACTGTGCTAACTGCTTAGCAAATTCCACATCCCAAAGCGAAGGTGATGTCTCTATTTCAGTTGCCTCTTCAGTAACTGCCTTACTCTAAAAAATATTAAGTCTCTTCCCCTTGAATATATTTTTCTTAAAACTTTTCTAAGATCAGAAGTCTTCTGCTTGTCAACAAAATTTCCTGATCTTTTGTCAAATTGAGTCTGATACTCTGGTCTAGTACTAATTCTAGCTGTAGCCAATCTGGCAACTTTCATATCTGATATTATGTTACTGAAACTAACTTTCTGTCTTTCTACATGTTTCTTTGCCCTTGATTCTTCTTTGTGCGGCCATAAATGTCTGAGCAGCTCTGACTTGGTCATTTGCTTGTCAAAAGGGAGAGATACTAGGACAGCAAATGCATCTACCACTAACTCAGGACTCAGAGACTCATTTCTCTTCTTGTGATTTCTTCTGTAGCTTTTTGAAGCCTACCAATTCTAGCCTTCTTACTTTTAAGTGGTCTCCTGTTGGGTGGCTTGGTTGTTTGTACATTTAATTTGCTTAATTCAACTTTCATGCCCTTAATAATATTTAACAAGCCTTTTTTCATAGTCTTATTTACGTTGTCTTGGCTCTTGAAAGTTCCCTTGGAAATCTCATTGGTTGGAACAGACTGCTGCTCATCTTTCCTACTATAGATCACACTATTAGTGTTAAAATATCTTTGAATTTTATTTTTTGTCTTGGCCATTTCCTGATGAGTGGTGGCTAGCAGAATCTCAACCACAAATGCTGTGGGGCTCTCATTAGATACAGCAGGCAGTGAACCCAGGTGAAAAGGTTGTGACACCAAGACTCAAGGAAACAATATGGAAAATGCTCTGGGTTGGGTTGCAGTGCATCCCTCTTACAGCTGGTTTTAATAAAAGGGAAATTTACATTTTGCTACTGTAAATACTCAGAACCCAGTGACATACTGTGCCAGCTTGAATCTGGTGTACCCCAGAAATCTATGCCCTTTAATCCTCATTCAATATTGCTGGGTAGGAGTTTTTTTTTATCATTCATGGAGATGTGACCCACCCAATTGTGGGTAGTAACTTTTGATTAGAGGGTTTCCATGGAGATGTGTCTCCACCCATTCAAGGTGGGGTTGCTTACTGGAGCCCTTTAAGAGGGAACCATTTTGGAAAAAGCTCTGATGCAGCCAGAGACCTTTGGAAATGGAAAAGGAAAATGCCCCCAGAGGAGCTTCATGGAACAAGAAGCCTGGAGAGAAACATAGCAGATGTCACCGTGTTTGCCATGTGCCTTTCCAATTGAGAGAGAAACCCTGAACTTCATCGGCCTTTCTTGAGTGAAGATAACCCCTTTTTTGGTGCCTTAATTTGGACATTTTCATGGCCTTAGAACAGGTATACTTGCAACTTAATAAATTCCCCTTTAGAAATCATTTCATTTCTGGTATATTGTATTCTGGCAACTTGTAAACTAGAACACATACCCATTATTTCCTTTCTAACATAGAGTACTTATTTGCTGCAGTCAAGTTCATATTTGTGGCCTTCATTGACACAACCCTAACCTTTTCTTCTTTCTTTAAAGTTCCTCTAATTCGTTAGTATTGTGAACAGTTGGAAAAATAGTTTATAACACTCATCCAAAATGATAATTGAAATATATATAGTTAATAGTGTAGATGAATAATAAAATATCACATGCCATTTCTCTGGATAGTTTTATAATAAGTGTTAAGTTGAGAAACTGATGTTTCAAGATGATTAGCTATGGATTCTAGTTAGAAGTTAGTGGGAAGTTCTTATTGCATCTCAACTATAGGCCTTAGCTAACAAAATAATTTAAGTGCATAGACTGTTATGAAGACCATGTGGAGGAAGAAAAAGTGTGGATTATTGTTTTGTGCCCACTCTGATGTGTTTGTCCTCATTAAATTTAGGCAGTGCAAAATTACTTATTTTGTATATAGCCACTTCAGGGTCTCGAAATACAGCTTCTTTTGTGTGCAACCTCTGTTACTGCACATTTCTGGAGAGACATACATCCATCATAACCTATTGCAGGGTTGTCTTTCTTCTAATTGTTTGCAAATTCTCTTGACAAATGACTGATTGTCAAGTTCCATAAGGACTAGTTCCATTCAAGTAAAGCCAAACCCAAGTCATTCCCATTGTCCATAAACCAAAGAAGTTTGTGGTGGAGAGGAAAACACAAACCTTATTAGTTATGTCATTCAAAACAAATGGCCCAGGAGAGAGTAAATCCACACATTCATAAAACACAGTCACTGTTCTAGTTACTGGCCTTTTGAAAGGGCACCAGTTAAAACTACCTTAAGGATGTTTTGTTTGAATAGAAGATTTCAATCATGGTCTTTCTAGCTACCAATGTATAGATATTTGGATTTAAAATTATTGATATACATATATTCAAAAGCTATTTATATATATATAATGTTTTAACTTAGGCATGTAGGTACATGTATCATATGTAGATGTTTGTGTGTGTATGTGAGTGTATTAAAACATTTTTAATGAAGGGGCTTGTAATGGTGTGGTAGTGCTAGGCTAGGTAAAGTACATATTGCTGCAATCACATGTTTTAAGGTTAGTTTTAAATAAGTGGTACTAATTGCATTGAATGGGTCAATGGTTTCAGATCATAAGGTAACGGTATTTCTTAAAGGAGTGGAGCTCACTGTGATCCTTACTCACAAAATGTTCAATATGGAATTATTATTGGGCTTGTCAGTAAAAACTTTCATATACTTTCACATTTCAGCCAGGAAAGTAAAGTTTTGGCATCAGTAATTAGCCAATCGATTTAGCCAACCAATGATAATCTTACCTAATGTTTTTAGTTTTTTTCTTAATTGGGATGAGTTATCTCTGTCCCTTGTCTAATATAAAAATAAAGGAGGTGAGGGCATTAAGTAGAAAAAGAAAATAAAGTCCCAGTCATTAACATTGGATATGTGTCTTTTCTTTTTAATCCTTTTTTTTCTACAGTAAGGGAATGTTATGCTGTATCATTGGAGTTTTGAAACCTTTCGCCAACTGTGTTATTGGTTCAAATATAGCCCAGAGTCAGGTAGTTATTTGGCCAAAACTGTTTGCTTTTCGTCAAATCATCCTGACCCATCTGCAGTGACATATTGGCAGGGCCAAGTGGGGAAGCGTACACAGCCCAGTCAGGAAACATGAGCCAAATGCTGTGATGAGAGCAGGGCATCAGCTGGCCTACGTTAATTTATAATACATAGAGCTCTGTTCTATTTAATAGCTTAAAGAAGAAAACCAAACTAACCTAGGTCCCTTCAAAAAGTAGCAGGTACGTTTCTATTTTTTATAGATATGTCCAGCAATCAAAATTTTTATGCAAAAGAAAACTGAAGATTTAATGTTTTTCTTCTTTTAAAAATATTTAGGCTGATTAAGCTAAAGGAATGAAATTTTGACGATTATACTGTCTTTCTTTTGATTACTGTTTTTTTCCCAAAATTGAAAGAAATACAATAACTACAAGTCTAAAAGGTTTGGGATGAAATCCAAGATTTGTGTGTGCTGTAATTTAGTGGTGCCCCATGGTCCTGATTTCTTTCTTTGCCACCAGGAACACAGGGTGTCCCAAGCTCGGAGAGAGTTTCATTTTCTGTATGCCTAGTATAGAGTTCTTCAGAGAATGTTCCCCACAGAACCAGTTCTACTGAATGTTCCCTGTGGGAGATTACTTATCTCTACCCTATTTATATCAGGCTTGGTCATGTGAGTTGCAACAGCCAATCAAATGTGAGTGCTGTATGCCACATCCAGCAAAAGCCTAAACTTCATCACATGGTTCCACCATTTTTATTTTCCCTGCTTCTTGAGACTGGCTGTAACTGAGATGGGAGCCTCTCTTTCAGTGTTGACCCAAGAGTAATGAAGATGTTGAACAGAGCCACAAACAATAAGCAGCTTTCATATAAAGTGAACAAGAAATAAAGTATTGTTGATATAAGCCATTAAGATATTTTTGTAATTTTCTTACCGTTGCATTACCCAGCCCATCCTTACTGATTACCTTCCTCCTAAAAGTAGTTCTTGTCAAATCCATTTTTTTTCTCATTAAACTTTATTTTAATGGGTCTCAAAATTCTGTGACAGATTTTTGGTTGTTGTTTCCATTTAAGAAGTACTGGTTTTAAAATCTAATAACTTAAAACTATCACATGAAAACAAATGGTCCACAAAACATTCCTTTCCTTCTGAAGACTTCATTGTGCATTGTTATCATTAACCAGTCTTTTACCATTAAATTTAAATGGCCAGTTGATACAAACAGTTCTGAGACTGTTCTTCCACCAATGATTAAGACTGGTAAGTGTTATGAGTAATGAATAATATTAATTTAGCTTTCTGAGCTTTCTGGGCAGGCTTGGTGACCTTGCCAGCTCCAGCAGCCTCCTTGTCTTCTGCCTTGATGACACCCACGGCAACTGTCAGTCTCATATCATGAATAGCAAAATGATCCAGAGGGTAATCAGAGACACTCTCAACACATATGGGCTTGCCAGGAACCATATCAACGATGGGAGCATCACCAGATTTCAGGAATTTGGGGCCATCTTCCAGCTTCTTGCCAGAAGAGCAATCAATCTTCTACTTCAGCTCAGCAAACTTGCAAGCAATGTGAGGTCTGTGACAATCCAGCACAGGTGCATAGCCAGCACTGATTTGGTCTGGATGGCTCAGGATAATCACCTGAGCAGTGGAACCAGCTTCTTCCATTGATGGGTCATTTTTGTTGTCACCAGCCATGTTGCCATGACAAACATCTTTTACAGACACATTCTTGATATTGAAGCTCACAATGTCCCCAGAAAAAGCTTCATTGAAAGCTTCATGGTGCATTTCAACAGATTTCACTTTAGTTGTAATGTTTACTGGAGCAGAGGTGACCACCATGTTCAGTTTGAAAACTCCCAGTCTCTACTCAGCCCACAGGCACAATACCAATGCCACCAATTTTGTAAACATCCTGGGGAGGCAGATGCAAGGACTTGTCAGTTGGACTAGTAGGTGGCAGGATGTAATCCAGAGCTTCAAGCAGCTTGGGTTCACTGGCATTGCCATCCTTATAGGTGACTTTCCATCCCTTGAACCAAGGTATATTAACAGTTGGCTCTAGCATGTGTCACCATTCCACCAGAAATAGGCACAAATGCTACTGTGTCAGGAATGTAGCCAATTTTCTTAATGTAGGTTCTGACTCCCTTAAACATTTCCTCATACCTCTTCTGACTGTAAGACAACTCAGTGGAATTCATTTTGTTAGTACCAACTATTAATTTTTTCGCATCCAGTGTGTTATCCAGAAGGACATACTTTCGGGTCTGCCTATTCTTACATATACCACGTTCAAATTCACCAACACCAGCAGCAATAATCAAGACAGAACAGTCAGCCTGAGATATGCCTGTAATGATATTTTTAATAAAATCCCTGTGTCCTGAGGCATCAATGATGGTCACATAGTACTTGCTGGCCTCAAATTTCCACAGGGAGATATCAATGGTGATACCATGCTTACATTCAGCTTTTAGTTTATCTAAGACACAGGCATACTTGAAGGACACTTTCCTATCTCAGAAGCCTCCTTTTCAAAATCTTTGATGGTTCTTCTGTTGATTCCACTACATTTGTAGATTGATTACTTTACTGGAATATTTTTGAAAGAAGAAACATTTTGGAGAGTCAGAAACAATGGAAATCTCAGCCAACAGAGAGAGCAGATGTAGATACTTGGAGAATAACTGCTTCAGAGAATAGACACGGATGTTAGGAGATTCTTGGAGCCCAGCAGATATCACCGTGAGATGTTAAGCAAGCCAGAACATGAAGAGTCAAGGGAAGCTGAGATGAAAACCAGCCCCAGAGTAGCAAAGTGAGGAATTCACACAGGAACAGAGGCTGAAAGCAACAGAGCCTGGGAGCAAGGGACCAGTACATGCCAGCCATGTGACTTCCCAGCTCGCATAGGTGTTCCAGACATATCGGCCTTTCTTGAGTGAAGGTAACATCTTGTTGAGCCTTAATTTGGGCACTTTCACTTCTTTAGAACTGTAAATTTGTAAATTATTAAATTTCCCTTTATAAAAGCTGTCCCATTTCTGGCATCCCAGCAGCTTGCAAACTAGAACAGGTTCAAGTACATTTTTGAAATGCTCGGTTATATCACATTCAGAGAATAATAATGTACAGTGACATTTTAAAAGATATGAAAAATACTGCAGAAGAGAACCTGTTTACCAATGTTAATTTAGCATTTTCTAAATTACATTGATTAAAGAGTGATTATTCATATAATTGTTAATAACTTATCTCTGAACACAGATAAGAACTACCCTAATGCATTTTCCCCTTATCTGAAAGATTGATTCCAGAAACTGGTGGCTTTTTTTAACTTTTGGAAATCATTAATTCATAGCTCCATTTCTTTTTTTTCTTTCATTTGTTCATTCACTTATTCATTCGGTAATGAAGAAATATGATAGGTGCTGTACTAGGTGTGGGGTTACTAAGGTCTCCACTACTACTTTGTTGGATGTGAAAGAAATATCACTGTCAATTCTATAACTAAATTTAATTTCTGAGCCACATTTCTAAGATGTGACATAGTGCCAAGTTTTTGGAGAGTGGAAGTGGATTACTGCTTGCTAGTACTCAATGTCCACACTGTTTATTGCTCAGAAAAACACTGTCCAGGCCCACATGATAGCTTCAGGATTGGGGACTTTTACATTTTCATGCCAAGCTTGGAGCATATGGAAATCTTTGCATGAACACCTGCTATCCTTTATGACTGGCCATACCACCCAGACATTCCCTTTGATGCCTTTATGGTACTTCCAAGAAAAAAAGTAGGACCCAGTTTTTGTTCTAGAATGTAGGTAGGCAGAATTCTAAGAAGGTCGCTGAGATGCCTGGCCTGTGTACACACACCTTTCCCCAGTTATACAACAAACACTAATCTAGGCATTTCCATGGAAGGATTTGCAGAGGAAATGAAGATCCTATATGAGTCGACCTTAAGTTATGGAGATTATCCAAGTGGGCATGACCTAATTCAATGAGTCCTTTAAAAGCTGAGTGTTTTCTCCTGCTTGTTATGAATGAAAAGTCAGAGATTTGAAGCATAATGATTCATGTATCATTGCTGGCTTGAAGATGAAACAATTTGTCTACTCCTCTGTTTCTGAATCACAGTCACAGTTACTACCTCCTACTCCTGAGACAGAAAGATGAGCTTACTACTAGTTTGAAAGTAGGGTAAGGAAAGGGAAAAATACGGGAAGGAGACAATTTTGTATAAACTATCTCTTCATATATTGTTCCATCTCAACAGCTTTATCCCATGTTCCAGTTTGCTAGCTGCTAGAACATGATACACCAGAAACAAAACAGCTTTTGTAAGGGGAATTTAAGTTGCAAGTTTACAGTTCTAAGACTATGAAAATGTCCCAATTAAAGCAAGACTATTAAAATGTCCAAATTAAGGCACTAACAAGAGGTTATCTTCACTCAAGACAGGTCGATGAAGTGCAGGGGTTGTCTCTCAGCTGGAAAGGCATATGGTGAACATGGCAACATCTGTTAGCTTTCTCTTCAGGCTTCTTGTTTCATGAAGCTCCCCTGGGGGTATTTTCCTTCCTCATCTCCAAGGGTCTCTGGCTGTGTAGGCCCTTGTGGTTTTCATGGCTCTTTTGGATCTTGTGGCTCTAAATATGTTTCCTCTTTTAAAGAATTCCAGTAAACTAATCAAGACCCACCTGGAATGGGTGAAGTCACATCTCTCTCTAATCAAAGGTTAATACCCACAATTGGGTGCGTCAGCATCTCTGTGGAGATAATCTAATCATTTCCTCATTTGCAGAGGAAATGAAGATCCTATATGAGTCGACCTTAAGTTATGGAGATTATCCAAGTGGGCATGACCTAATTCAATGAGTCCTTTAAAAGCTGAGTGTTTTCTCCTGCTTGTTATGAATGAAAAGTCAGAGATTTGAAGCATAATGATTCATGTATCATTGCTGGCTTGAAGATGAAACAATTTGTCTACTCCTCTGTTTCTGAATCACAGTCACAGTTACTACCTCCTACTCCTGAGACAGAAAGATGAGCTTACTACTAGTTTGAAAGTAGGGTAAGGAAAGGGAAAAATACGGGAAGGAGATAATCTAATCAGGTTTCCAAACTACAATACTAAATAGGGATTAAAAGAAATGACTGAGGGGGGGTCCAAAATGGCGGCTTGGTAAGGTGCACGCGTTTTAGTTCGTCCTCCAGAGCAACTACTAAATAACCAGAAACAATACAGAGCAGCTCCCAGAGCCACGACAGAGACCAGACACGCAGCGTACCCCAGTCTGGACCAGCTGGACCGGCTGCGAGCCTCCGCGGCAGTGAGTTCCCTGAGCCGCATGAACTTCCCCAAGCCGCGGCGGCCAGTGGCCGACGCCCTTCCCTCACGGGCAGCTTCCCGGACCGGCTGTGAGGCTCCGGAACAGCGAGTTCCCCAAGCTGCGGGGGCTGGTGACTGGCGCCCCTCCCCCACAGTCAGCTTCCCAGACCGGCTGTGAGTCTCTGGACCGGCTGCGAGTTTTCGAACAGCGAGTTCCCCAAGCCGCGGCGGCCGGCGGCCGGCGCCCCTTCCCCACAGGCAGCTTCCCGGACTGGCTGCGAGTCTCCGGATTGGCTGTGAGTTTCAGAGCAGTGAGTTCCCCAAGCCGTGGCGACCGGCGACCGGCGCCCCTCCCCCATAGGCAGTTTCCCGGACCGGCTGCGAGTCTCCAGACCAGCTGCGAGTTTCGGAACAGCGAGTTCCCCAAGCCGCGGCGGCCCATGGCCAGTGCCCCTCCCCCACAGGCAGCTTCCCAGACCAGCTGCGAGTCTCTGGACCAGCTGCGAGTCTCGGAGCAGCGAGTTTTCCAAGCCGCGGCGGCTGGCGGCCGGCGCCCCTCCACCACAGGCGGCTTCCCGGAGGGAAAGGAGGGAGTCTTCAACAGTAGCAGGGACTGAGTCCGACCGAACACCAATAGTGGCATTAATGAACAATTTCTGACTACTGAAAATAGGCCCCCAGCTCAGGCGAAACTGATCAGGGTGGAAGTCGCCTATTGGGCTGGCTGGAAGGGAGGAAAGGGGATGAAACAGAGCCTTCTGCAGCTGTTTCTATGGAGGATGGTTGCCTCTGGACTCAGCACCAGGATTACACAGGCTGCAACAGCCCCAAATGCAGAAACAGGCTGCTTTCAGGACTGTCTATCACCTGAATCTTCCCCAGGGGAGGGGTGAAATGCAACTTAGGTGGAATCCCTCTCTCAAGGAATTCAGATCCCAGGGCTTCACAATTTGAAGCCATTAAAACCAGCCTACAACCTTTTATCTGTCTCCACCATGCCCCCAGCAGGGAGAGCCTTCCAAAGTTAAAGGAGCCACAACATATTTTGCTGGTGGGACCCGCAGACAGACAAGCACCACATACTGGACAGGATAAGAAAAACAGAGCCCAGAGACTTCACAGGAAAGTCTTTCAACCTGCTGGGTCTCACACTCAGGGGAAACTGTCACAGGTGATTCCTTCCCCCCACAAGGAGGCCAGCTTAGTCTGGGAAAACCCGGCTGGAGTCTGTAATACCTATGTAGACCCTTCTAAGGGTAAGGAGGGAAAAGGCACTTATAAGCAGGACAAGAAACAAGAAAATAAGAACTGAAAATTTACGCTCTGTTAAGCAAAACTTAAGCTAGAGGCCCAGAAAAAGCTGAGCTGAAGGTCAATGAACAGATAGACAACAAACTCATCCAGCAAGAAAACAGTAGGTAAGATAAGTGAAAGCAATCTCCAGAATAAACTAATTAAGGTAATTAAATGTCCAGACGCCAGCTAAAAATAACAAATCACACCGGGAAAATTGAAGATATGGCCCAGTCAAAGGAACAAACCAATAGTTCAAATGAGATACAGGAGCTGAGACAACTAATTCTGAATATATGAACAGAAATGGAAAACCTCTTCAAAAACCAAATCAATAAATTGAGGGAGGACATGAAGAAGGCAAGGAATGAACAAAAAGAAGAAATTGAAAATCTGTAAAAACAAATCAGAGAACTTATGGGAATGAAAGATACAGTAGAAGAGATGAAAAAAACAATGGAAACCTACAATGGTAGATTTCAAGAGACAGAGGTTAGAATTAGTGAACTAGAGGATGGAACATCTGAAATCCAAAAAGAAACAGAAACTATAGGGAAAAGAATGGAAAAATTTGAGCAGGGGCTCAGGGAATTGAAAGATAATATGAAGCGCACAAATATACGTGTTGTGGGTGTCCCAGAAGGAGAAGAGAAGGCAAAAGGAGGAGAAAAACTAATGGAAGAAATTATCACTGAAAATTTACCAACTCTTATGAAAGACCTAAAATTACAGATCCAAGAAGTGCAGCACACCCCAAAGAGAATAGATCCAAATAGACATTCTCCAAGACACTTACTAGTCAGAATGTCAGAGGTCAAAGAGAAAGAGAGGATCTAGAAAGCAGCAAGAGAAAAGCAATCCATCACATACAAGAGAAACCCAATAAGACTATGTGTAGATTTCTCAGCAGAAACCATGGAGGCAAGAAGACAGTGGGATGATATATTTAAATTACTAAAAGAGAAAAACTGCCAACCAAGACTCCTATATCCAGAAAAATTGTCCTTCAAAAATGAGGGAGAAATTAAAACATTTTCAGACAAAAAGTCACTGAGAGAATTTGTGACCAAGAGACCAGCTCTGCAAGAAATACTAAAGGGAGCACTAGAGACAGATACGAAAAGACAGAAGAAGAAGGTGTGGAGAAGAGTGTAGAAAGAAGGAAAAGTATATATGATATATATAATACAAAAGGCAAAATCGTAGAGGAAAGTATTGCCCAAACAATAATAACACTAAATGTTAATGGACTGAATTCCCCAATCAAAAGACATAGACTGGCAGAATGGATTAAAAAACAGGATCCTTCTATATGCTGTCTACAGGAAACACATCTTAGAGCCAAAGATAAACATAGGTTGAAAGTGAAAGGTTGGGAAAAGATATTTCATGCAAATAACAGCCAGAAAAGAGCAGGAGTAGCCATACTAATATCCAACAAATTAGACTTCAAATGTAAAACAGTTAAAAGAGACAAAAGAAGGATACTATCTACTAATAAAAGGAACAATTCAACAAGAAGACATAACAATCATAATTATTTATGCACCAAACCAGAATGCCCCAAAATACATGGGGACTGCACTGCAAATACTGAAAAGGGAAATAGACACATCTACCATAATAGTTGGAGACTTCAATTCACCACTCTCATCAATGGACAGAACATCTAGACAGAGGATCAATAAAGAAACAGAAAGTTTGAATATTACAATAAATGAGCTAGACTTAACAGACATTTATAGGACATTACATCCCACAACAGCAGGATACACCTTTTTCTCAAGTGCTCATGGATCATTCTCAAAGATAGACCATATGCTGAGTCACAAAGCAAGTCTCAACAAATTTAAAAAGATTGAAATCATACACAACACTTTCTCAGATCATAAAGGAATGAAGTTGGAAATCAATAATAGGCAGAGTGCCAGAAAATTCACAAATACGTGGAGTCTCAACAACACACTCTTAAACAACCAGTGGGTCAAGGAAGAAATTACAAGAGAAATTAGTAAATATCTCGAGGTGAATGAAAATGAAAACACAACATATCAAAACCTATGGGACGCAGCAAAGGCAGTGCTATGAGAGAAATTTATTGCCCTAAATGCCTATATCAGAAAAGAAGAAAGGGCAAAAATTTGGGAATTAACTGTCCACTTGGAAGAACTGGAGAAAGAATGGCAAACTAACCCCAAAGCAAGCAAAAGGAAAGAAATAACAAAGATTAGAGCAGAAATAAATGAAATTGAGAACATGAAAACAATAGAGAAAATCAGTAAGACCAGAAGTTGGTTCTATGAGAAAATCAACAAGATTGATGGGCCCTTACCAAGATTGACAAAAAGAAGAAGAGAGAGGATGCAAATAAATAAGATCAGAAATGGAAGAGGAGACATAACCGCTGACCTGACAGAAATAAAGGAGGTAATAACAGGATACTATGAACAACTTCATGCAAATAAATACAACAATGTAGATGAAATGGACAAGTTCCTAGAAAGTCATGAACAACCAACTTTGACTCAAGAAGAAATAGATGACCTCAACAAACCAATCACAAGTAACGAAATTGAATCAGTCATTAAAGAGCTTCCCAAAAAGAAAAGTTCAGGACAGACGGCTTCATATGTGAATTCTACCAAACATTCCAGAAAGAATTAGTACCAACCCTGTTCAAACTCTTCAAAAAAATTGAAGTGGAGGGAAAGCTACTAAATTAATTCTATGAAGCCAACATCACCCTCATACCAAAACCAGGCAAAGATATTACAAAAAAAGAAAACTATAGACCAATCTCTCTAATGAATATAGATGCAAAAATCCTCAACAAAATTCTAGCAAATCGAATCCAGCAACACATTAAAAGAATTATACATCATGACCAAGTAGGATTCATCCCAGGTGTGCAAGGATGGTTCAGTATAAGAAATCAATCAATGTAATACACCATATCAACAAATCAAAGCAGAAAAATCACATGATCATCTCAATTGATGCAGAGAAGGCATTTGACAAGATTCAGCATCCTTTCCTGTTGAAAACACTTCAAAGGATAGGAATACAAGGGAACTTCCTTAAAATGATAAAGGGAATATATGAAAAACCCGCAGCTAATATCATCCTCAATGGGGAAAAATTGAAAACTTTCCCCCTAAGATCAGGAACAAGACAAGGATGTCCACTATCACCACTGTTATTCAACATCATGTTGGAAGTTCTAGCCAGAGCAATTAGACAAGAGAAAGAAATACAAGGCATCAGAATTGGAAAGGAAGAAGTAAACCTCTCACTGTTTGCAGATGATATGATACTATACGTCGAAAGCACTGAAAAATCCACAGCAAAACTACTAGAGCTAATAAACGAGTACAGCAAAGTAGCAGGTTACAAGATCAACATTCAAAAATCTGTAGTGTTCCTATACACTAGCAATGAACAAGCTGAGGGGGAAATCAAGAAACGAATCCCATTTACAATTGCAACTAAAAGAATAAAATACCTAGGAATAAATTTAACTAAAGAGACAAAAGACCTATACAAAGAAAACTACAAGAAACTGTTAAAAGAAATCACAGAAGACCCAAATAGATGGAAGGGCATACCATGTTCATGGATTGAAAGTCTAAATATAGTTAAGAGGTCAATTCTACCTAAATTGATTTACAGATTCAATGCAATACCAATCAAAATCCCAAACACTTATTTTTCAGAAATAGAAAAACGAATAAGCAAATTTATCTGGAAGGGCAGGGTGCCCCGAATTGTAAAAGTATCTTGAGGAAAAAAAAACAAAGCTGGAGGTCTCACGCTGCCTGACTTTAAGGCATATTATGAAGCCACAGTGGTCAAAACAGCATGGTACTGGCATAAAGATAGATATATCGACCAATGGAATCGAATAGAGTGCTCAGATATAGACCCTCTCATCTGTGGACATTTGATCTTTGATAAGGCCGTCAAGCCAACTCATCTCGTACAGAACAGTCTCTTCAATAAATGGTGCCTAGAGAACTGGATATCTATATGCAAAAGAATGAAAGAGGACCCGTATCTCACACCCTATACATAAGTTAACTCAAAATGGATCAAAGATCTAAACATTAGCTCTAAGACCATAAAACAGTTAGAGGAAAATGAAGGGAGATATCTTATGAATCTTATAACTGGAGGTGGTTTTATGGACCTTACACCTAAAGCAAGAGCACTGAAGAAAGAAAGAAAGAAATGGGAGCTCCTCAAAATTAAACACTTTTGAGCATCAAAGAGCTTCATCAAGAAAGTAAAAAGACAGCTTACACAATGGGAGACAATATTTGGAAATGACATATCAGATAAAGGTCTAGTATCCAGAATTTATAAACGGATTGTTCAACTCAACAACAAAAAGACAGCCAATCCAATTACAAAATGGGAAAAAGACTTGAACAGACACTTCTCAGAAGAGGAAATACAAATGGCCAAAAAGCACATGAAGAGATGGTCAATGTCCCTGGCCATTAGAGAAATGCAAATCAAAACCACAATGAGATATCATCTCACGCCCACCAGAATGGCCATTATCAACAAAACAGAAAATGACAGGTGCTGGAGAGGATGTGGAGAAATAGGCACACTTATCCATTGTTGGTGGGAATGTCAAATGGTACAACCACTGTGGAAGGCAGTTTGGCGGTTCCTCAAAAAGCTGAATATAGAATTGCCATACGACCCAGCAATACCATTACTAGGTATCTACTCAGAGGACTTAAGGGCAAAGACACAAATGGACATTTGCACACCAATGTTTATAGCAGCGTTATTTACAATTGCAAAGAGATGGAAACAGCCAAAATGTCCAACAGACGAGTGGCTAAACAAGTTGTGATATATACATACGATGGAATATTATGCAGCTCTAAGACAGAATAAACTTATGAAGCATGTAATAACATGGATGGACCTAGAGAACATTATGCTGAGTGAGACTAGCCAAAAACTAAAGGACAAATACTGTATGGTCTCACTGATATGAACCGACATTAGTGAATAAACTTGGAATATGTCATTGGTAACAGAGATCATCAGGAGATAGAAATAGGGTGTGGTAGTTAGATTAGTTGTCAACTTGGCCAGGTGAAGGCACCTAGTTCTGTTGCTGTGGACATGAGCCAATGGTAGGTGAATCTCATCTGTTACTAATTACATCTGCAGTCGGCTAGGAGGCGTGTCTGCTGCAATGAGTGACGTTTTGACTTAATTGGTTGGTGCTTAAATGAGAGAGCTCAATGTAGCACAGCCTAAGCAGCTTGGCATTCCTCATCTCAGCACTAGCAGCTCAGCCCAGGCCTTTGGAGATGTAGAAAGAAGTCACCCCAGGGAAAGTTGTTGGAACACAGGGGCCTGGAGAGAAGACCAGCAGAGACCATCTTGTGCCTTCCACATAAGAAAGAACCTCAGTGGAAAGTTGGCTGCCTTTCCTCTGAAGAACCAACAAAATAAATCCCCTTTTATTAAAAGCCAATCCGTCTCTGGTGTGTTACATTCCGGCAGCTAGCAAACTAGAACATAGGGTAAGATAGTGGATAATTGGAACTGAAGGGATACAGACTGTGCAACAGGACTGGATACAAAAACTCAGAAATGGACAGCAGAATACTACTTAATTGTAATGTAATTATGTTAAAACATCGAATGAAGCTGCGTTCATTCGAACTATAGCTGAGGTATAGTTTTTTTTTTTGCTCTATTATCGTTTTATTTCTTTTTCTGTTGTCTTTTTATTTCTTTTTCTAAATCGATGCAAATGTACTAAGAGATGATGAATATGCAACTATGTGATGATATTAAGAATTACTGATTGTATATGTAGAATGGAATGATTTCTAAATGTTTTGTTAGTTAATTTTTTTTTAATTAATAAAAAGAAAAAAAGAAAGAAATGGCTACCTCCACAAGATGAATCAGGATTAAAACATGGCTCTTCTAGGGTACATGATCCTTTCAAACTGGCGCTTCCATGTGGATTTAAACGTGGCAGAGAAAAGTGTTCCAGCAGTGACGTTAGAGACAGTGTCTGACCAAGAGATGCCTGGTGTTCTGCATGACTTCCCACGTCCCTCCTTTGCCATGTCTGTTAAATGGCACAGGACTGAACAGTCTTCTAGAAAACAGAACAGGAAGTAATGGCTGTGGACCTTGCCAGTAGAGGTGGTGCCTACAGGGAGTGATGCACTGTGAGTGGCAGCATGTCACAATGAAGGGTATTATAAAAGGGTAAACATTTCAGTCTCCAAGCCAAAGAAAGAAATCTGAATGAAATTTGCCGGACACTAGTGGACCCAGCCCTGACTAATAATTTCATAAACATATATATCTCCTAGGAGAGGAGGTGGACTCTGCAGTCTGTGAAAAATGAATTGTGAAGGTTGAAATTTCTGAGGCTCACATGGAAAGCAGCCCTCATAATTTTTATTTCTCTAGGACATGCTCCATGGAGGAGCAGCATATAGAATTGGTAGTTTCTGCTTATTCACTACTCATTTTTGCCAGGCACTGCATTATGCACTTTCCATACATTAAGTAGTTTAGCTCTCACAGCAAATCTGTAAGGTTAGTCAATCCCCATTGTATAGATGAGGAAATTGAGCTACAGAGACATTAAAATAATCTGCCCAGTTTACACACCTCCACATGAAGAAAACTGAGTCATTCAGAAAGGAAGCCTTAGGTTGTAGGATCAAGCCCTAGTTGCTAAGCCTATCCCTGCTTTTGTCCTCTACTCTCTAAGGCAAGTTTCCTCTCCCATGGGGCTTGAGATGGGAGGGAAAACAATATGGCTCAGGGGCAACGTTAATGGACATCTCAACGAATCTATTTAAATTTGTTGACAAGGAGCTCAAATTGGATGGGGACTTATCTGTTTGATCTTAGTGGCTACAGGATAAACAAGACACACTCCTGTTGTCCCCTATGATGTGGTTATATTTATTTGTACTCCATGTGGCTGCCTGAGAGGCTTCAAATCTAGCTCACCACTATTTTAGGTTTCTTTTACCTGTGAATGGGAAGAATTATTCACTGCCTCCTCTCAGTCCCATAGCATTTTATTCCAACTGCATCTAGAATATTAATCACAATGTTTTACCACCATTAGTATTCATTCTTGTTTCCCTAGGTTAAAGTAAGTCTAACCCATCAAAGGGTTAGAGAATTGGGTTTCCCAATTCTCCGTAATTGGGGAAAAAATGTAGAAATCTTTGCATTGTGCCAAAGAGATAAATATAGGGTTTGCCTTCTAGAGTATGTTCTTACTTACAAGTTTACCAGGTTGAGTCTTTTCCAAAATCAGACACATCTTTGACTTGCCACACTGGTGCTCAATTCAAATGGTAATGCTTACACTGTATCTGAAATAAGATGTCCCAGGTAATATGGAGAAGGTGTCTATATGGTTAGCAGAGCAGGGTTTGAGGCAATAGCTGGGATCCAGGTGAAAGTTGTGGGACTGAACTGAAGATAAGGAAGATTCATTGAAAGGGGTCTCAACCATAAAAGCAATAACAAAAATTCCTTATAGTTGCTGCTTTCCTTTGACTTCTGATGTAGCTCCTGCTGAAACCCAAGGAAATAATTGCTCTTGAAACCTCTGGCTGGAAATCTTTGTCTCTCCCTGTCTCCTTTTTCCCCATCTGGTTCCTTCCCCTACCACCTGCCTAAACCCTCTCCTCAGGCCTCCACCAGACTCAGTGGAGCTGTTCTAGAATCCCAGTTTCTGCCCCTCACTGGTATTTGGATCTATGATTCTTGCATGTGGAAGGTCCCTCATAGTCCCCCTTCTTTGCTAGAGTCTTCTCCTTAGCCAGGCCACACTGCAGAAACTACCTGCCATTTTCCTGCCCACCCCTAGCCACCCCCAGAGCCCACCTCTCCATCCCAACCTTTGCTGGGACTGGTTACTGCACCAGAGTCTTTATGTGACTCAGTGGGCTTAGAGTTGGAAGGTGGGAAAAACTCTTGCCGCTGAACCTGGGGAAAGAGAGTTTGTGTTTCTCTGGCTGTTTGAGTTTTTAGATATATCTTTTCAGAATTCATGGTGATGGGGTTCTAGAATATTATTAGTATAGTATAGCACTATTTGACTATGTAAAGAGTGCCACTGGCCATGGTGGACTAATCTAACATGTTTCTATGGGAAAATGCTTTCTGAGTTTCCAAAGATATCTTAAATTGAACTTTGATTCTATAACTGGTTGAAAACTGTCTCTCAAGTCTATCCCAAGGAGCTTAATGCTCTTCTCTGCCATGCTTCTGAGTTAGTTCTGTTTTCATGATCAGTCTAAATTATAGTCAAACCTTAGGCTCTTAGAAGTGAGTAATGCTGCAGAGAGAAGTTTTCTTGAAAATACCTTCCCAGAAAGGAAAAGCAGAAGTTGAACTTCTTATGCTGACAAAACTTGGAACCGTCTGACCTTAGATTTTATTCCTATTTTGAATATTCAGAAGAGGGAAGTAAGAGAGGGAATTGAAGTGCAGTCCAACTGCATGGGCTACAAACCCAGATTTCAGTGAAGTTTCTCCCTTCTCTGACAACTGCTCTTTCTTTTCTATATATTATTAGAACATGTGCCCAATATGATCTGAGGAACAAAGGTACTGAAAGTATTGCTTTATTGAAGTGTTTGTTTTAACTGTCCTGACTGGATCTAAGGCATAAGTTGTTTTCTGAATAAAAGAAATGGAGAGAGTTCAAATTCACTCAAACCTGGCAAGCTTGGCTTTAGATGCTGGGTAGTTCTGAGGAATCATTAGATTCAGTTCATATTTTCTTACAGACTCCGCCCCACTTTTGTTCACAACTCCCCCCTTTGAGTGTCATTAAATGAGTGGCAAAAATAACCTATGTCTTTCTTTTTCTGCTGTTTAGTATCCTTTAGTTTGTTGACATTGAGACCGGCCTGAGAAATTCCACTGTTTGCAGCATTCTGAAGTAAAATGGCTGCGTGATTAGCGGTCTAAATTTTATAAGGACAGGGTTTCAACAGGCAAAGGAGCTCAATTGCTCTAATAATTTTAAAAATGCAAAGAAGCAGGGGCAATACTGTACTATTATTTTATTAATAAAATAGTACTGTTTCTCTCAAACCCTTGAAATGTAAAGTGAGTTTTTCATCATTTAAGAAAATTCACAGGCAGAGACAATCCTTCCCTCTCATTTTCACTTTGTGGTTCCTATTGAAGTCTTATCTTGGAATAGTCGACCTGAAAAACAGAGAAAACTAAGAGCCAAAACCAAAGCCAAAAAAATTCTGCAATGATTAATTAATCATTTAAATAAATCACAAAAATATCTGCAACGCTATTTGTTGATACTTTACCATGTTCTGTTCCACATATACCTCCTATGGGGGTGAGGAGTGGTATGACAGGAAGAGCTGTTCAGTGAAAATCAGACATTGATGCTGGAGGCTTCTATTAAAAGGCAGACCTGTCTTTGGAATTTTCTTTTTTCTCTAGGGGCATCTCACAGCAGCTCTCATTACAAAACCGACTCTGAGTAACAGCCAATAATTACCACAATGGATGTTTAATATTTATCATGTTAAGTTCTTAATAACCTTTAATAGTCATCAATCACATAGACTTATTAATAATCCCATCAAATTTGTGAGGATACATTTTCCTAGGGTGATCTATAAAAACAGAGACTATCAAATTTCAACAAATCATTCCATGAAGTGAAAAGAATTTAAAAGCTAATAAATATCAAAACAAATGTAGTGTCTGATTGTGGCTTAAATGGAATATTAGGGCCAGTTCTTTAACGGTATTAAGTTATGAAAAAATATCTTTAGGCTCTTTTTAATAACAATAAGCAGTTTAACTCAAATATTTATCATTTTGAAAGGCTTGCAAAGCATCAGTGAGTTGATGATCTATGATGCTGAAGAATAATTCCTGTGGGTGTGGGTTTTTTTTTTTCAAACTGGCTGTTTATCTAGAAGGCCCATAACTGGATTTAGAGAAAAGGTGGAATAAATACAAACTCAAACACAAGAATTGGAGGGTTATATGCTAGTAATTTTAAACTCATACTTCCTAATTTGTGTGTCTTGATGATTAAAAAAAGTAACACCTTGCTGTCCTCTTTTTCACTTTTGAATGACAGCATCATTGCTTCGTTCCTGCACTTAAGTACTTTTCAATTACAGTAATGCTCATAATGGATATCTTTATTTTTTCTTATTGAGATAAAAGCTTCTTTACATCTTGAGTTCCAGGTTTTAACTAGTTCTTCTGCTTATCTTGTATGACAATTATGATTTTTCATACCCGGCGAGTATTTTTTTGCCCACATGCTTAGGAGAGGAAAGTAAATTTCATTTTCTGCAAAACTGGGTTTTCTTTGGATACCACTAGTCTAAATATTAGTCTGACTTGACACACATTCTTTTTTTTTCAAATAACATTTGGTTTTTATTTCTGATTATAAAAATGATGGCAATTTCAGAAAAGTTTAATGAAGAAAATAAAAATCAACAGAAATTCTATCACCTGGAAAGAATTGTGGCTAACATTTTGTACATTAGGTACATTAATATTTCCTTTTCTTTTCTTAATTATTTAGTTCCACAAGTAATATATGTAGGGCTAAAATATAGGATGCCCAGTTAAATTTGAATTGCAGATAATGAAATTAATTTTTCAATATAAGTATGTCTCCGAAATTGCATGGAACATAGTTGTACTAAAAAATTATTGTCTATCTAAAATTCAAATTCAGTTGATGACCTTTATTTTTTTTGCTAAATATGGCAACCCTAAATACATCCTCACTGCAGAAATATAAGCAAATACATATCATACATGTAAACAGAAAAAAACACACAAATATTTGAATTCTCACACTCTCACTAGCTTTTATTCTTTCTTCAATTCCTTACTATTGATGGAATTAATTTGGGTGCTACCTAACCAAATTTTAGTAAGTGAAAATGTTTTAAAAAGTATGTATTTTCAATACATAATATCAGTATGTTTACCCCCATTTAGTTTTTCCTATTTCCCCTGGAAGACATTTTATTAAGGATAAAAAATATAGAGAAAACTCAGATCAAAGAAAAGCAGAAATCCTGCCAGAGCTATAGACTTTCAAACTTTGAAGAATCTGTGAAATATTGATAAGGAAATCCAGATTGCATATAACTTATTGTCCTCATCTTTGGGAGCCCAGGAGAATGGCAAGGGTAGCACTTACTCACTGAAGAATGTGTGTGTGTTGGTGTGCATCTCTATTCCTCAGTCTGTCTGAAATATAACTGATGGAGCAGAAAAAGAAAAACAAACTACAGCCCAAGATTGGATAAATTTTCCTAGCTTTCAATGTTTTGGTTGACATAAGGAGGTAAAATGGGAAAATGGGCATTGACTCTCCAAATAACTTTTTTCTTTTCTTTTCTTTTTTTTTTTTTTTGCATGGGCAGGTATCAGGAATCGAACCTGGGTCTCTAGCATGGCAGGCAAGAATTCTGCCACTGAGCCACCATCACACCACCCTCTCTAAGTAATTTTTATGCTGTTTCTGATACCTGGATACTCATAGGAGCAGTGGTGTGCATATGTGTGTCAAGGGATGGGCAGAAACAGCTTTTTGGGTAGAGATGTGAGCAGACATTGTGTGGCTCATTAGATAGTAGGATTAGTATGGAGAGAGCACATTTCCTAGACTTTATGTAATGCCTGAGTATATCAAGACGTCAACATTTTTAGTCTCCATCTTTGAAACATGGTGAAGTAGTGTACAGTAATTTGTTAAGCAAAGAACAGATTTCCAGGGAAGAGTTCAAGTCTTCTTATCTCTTCTTCTGCCTCTCCCTCAGGGATGGGACAAGGGCATAAGTATTTTAATAGCTCACAAAGCTGGGAGGAGGTTCTTTCCCTGTGATAAGTGAAGAGGTTAACTGTCTGATCCCACAAGGGAATGTTCTCTTTTTGGCCTGACTCCCTTGGAGTCGACATTCCTGCTAGCTCTGCTCCTGGCCTTGGAAACAAACTACCCCATTGACTTCTTTTCTGGCTTTTAGCCTAATAAAAGGAATTCTCCCTGTTTTTCTGTAGTCACTCTTCAGGCTTGAATGGTTGGAAACCTTCTTTTAAAATGTCAGTGGTATAAGAAAGACCTATGATTAAACTATTGGTCTCTTTTTTTTTTTTCCCCCATATACTGACCAGCTTCAAGGTCATGCCTAATTAAAGACTCTTCTCCTGTCTGGACAGGGATTCAAAAGAAGACCCCTTCTGGGTGAGTATCCTCTATTTTTAATACCTGGCCAGGATCAGGAGTACCCAACTCTGTGTAAAGCACAGAACAAGATGTTGAAAAGAAAACAATGAAAGTCTCAGTATTTGCCCTGAAGGAGCCCATCTGGTGGGGAAAACATATGATAGAAGAAGTGATTACAACATGAGAAGTATTATGGAAGACTATGGTCACAGAGACGGAAGGAAGAACTTAGTTTATATGTATGTGTGTGTGTTCGGAGTGGTTGTGGGGTGGAGCTCATTCAAGGTTTGTTGGAGAAAGTGGTATTTAAACTGAGCCTTGAAAGACCTGTAAGAGCAAGCTAAACAGGAATATTATCCCATCAACAGCATTGAAGGCACAGAAGAGTGGAGATTGTTGTACATTTGGGGAACTGCTGGTCATGAAGTGGGTCTGGATACTGGAGGAGAAGGAAAGATAAGTGAGCAGAATCTGAGGAGGAGGAGGAGGCAATGATGAATGGCTTAGTGAGCTTTGCAAAAGGACTTGGGTTTTATATTGGGAACCATGGCAAACCACTGAAGAATTTTAGCAGAGTGTCATGATTGGACTTATACTTTAGAAAAGTATTTTTTGCAACAGTATGGATAAAGGACTAGAGGAAGGAGAGACAGAGGCAGGAAGGTCAGTTAAAAGCAGCAAATGAACTAAGGCATTGGTGATGGGAAAGATTCAAATGATATTTGAGTCAACAAAAATTTAGTAGTAAATGAGAGAGGGAAACAGTGCAACTCCTAAGTTTCTGGTTTGTGACACTGGATAGATGGTAATATCATTCATTAAGAACGACAAAATAAGAGGAGGGGCAGACTTTGAGTTTCAGACTTATGAGATATTCAGTTAAAACCTTGAACTCAGGAAAGAGGTTGGCTGGACTTATAGATTTGAGTATCATCATCATTTAAATGTCACATTGACTTTAGGACTTATCTGTGGTATTTAAGTCTCTATAACAGGCAAGAAGAGGCCTCAGTACATTATTTTGATATTATTTTATATAATGCTTTATAGATATTTAATGACTTTTTTTTTAACATCTCATGGTCATCTACACAATTTTGAAACATGGTAAAGGCACCATTAGTCTCATTTCCTAGAAGAGGAAACTGAGGTTTCGGTTGAATGACTTTTCTGAGGTCATTCCTGGTAATTGTACACTGGTCTTCTGTCGCAGCCCAGGGCCCAGGCCCCCTCCTAAATGGCCAATAACAAATCTGCTTTAGCCAAGGACAAAGGTCAAGAAAGTAAAGAGTCTTCCCGGAGGAGGAGGGTAGAATGTAACCACAAATAAAAACGGCTTTGATTGTTTCTTATTCTTAAACACTAATCTTAGTAAAACATCAGGTTTTCAGCCCCTTTAATGATTATACTAGAGACCCAGTGTCCACATACTATATAGAATGTCTTTGTTCTAAAATCATATATTGGTCCTTGCGAGCACCACCCCCACCCCCGTCCCTTGTGGCACACTGTTTTGGTTTGCTGAAGCTGCTGGAATGCAATATACCAACAGAAATGGAACAGTTTTTATAAAGGGGACTTATTATATTACAAGTTTATAGTTCTAAGGCCATAGAAATATCCAAACTAAGGCATCCAGAGAAAGCTACCCTAACTCCAAACAAAGATTGATGTCTGTCATATGGGAAGGTATGTGGCTGGCATCTGCTGGTCCTTGTTCCTGGTTCCATTGTGTCCAGCTTCTGATGCCAGTGATTTCCTCTCTAAGCATCTGTGGGCCTTCACTTAGTTCCTCTGGGACACAGCTCTGGGATCTGGCTTGCTTATCATCTCAGAGGAAGGCACGCTAGGAATCCGTTCTCACTATTGGCACTCCAAGCATCTCCAAGCATTTCTGTCATCTCTGAAGCAACTGTTCTCCAAATGTCTTCATCTGAGGTTTCTCCAAAATGTTTCCCCTTTTAAAAGATTCCAGTAAACTAATCAAGACTCACCTTGAATGGGTGGAGTCAAATCTCCATTTAATCAAAAGGCCATACTTATAACTAGATGTGCCACATCTCTTTGGAAGTAATCTAACCAAAAGGTCACACCTGCAACTGAGTGTGTTACATCTCCATGGAAACAATCCAATCAAAGCCTCCTACTCTAAACAATAGGTCTGGCCCCATAAGATTGGATCAGGATTAAAACATGGCTTTTCTGGGGTACATTATAGTTTCAAACTGGCATAAACTCTAACCCTCCAGACCAGCTGCCACCAGAGACTCTCTCCTGTCTCATTAGTCCTAATAAATCTATTTCTACTTCTGTACCTGGAGTGTTTTCCAGTCTTGCAACAGTACAGCCCACACTTTGCATGAATTCAATCTGGGCCCAAACAGCTTCTCACTTCAAATCCAGGACTCCCTACCAAACACCACAGGGCTTCTTTTATATCACAGAAAGCAATTGTATAACTAGCTATATCCTCCTTCCTGTATTAGACAGATATTTGAATTAGACAAGCTTAAGAGTTTTAAAGCCTAAAGGTACAAGGCCCACCCATAGCACACTTTTGGCATGCACAGCACATTGAAGAAAGAAGTCCTTAGGAAGCAGTCTAGAGCAAGTACAGGGCACCATCTTTCTGCCCTGGCACCTTTAAATTGCCCTCTCTTCCTCTCGCTAGTGAGATGGCTCCTCTGCCTCTTAACAAGAGGCAGAAAGAATGGAAAGGTGAAGGTAAAGGGGGCCTGGCCTGCTGAGTTTGTTCCCTCTAATCAAGGTTTCCCAGAAACCCCACCTATCAACTACACTTGGATCTCATTGCCTAGCACCCTATCACGTGGACAACTTGAGCTACAAGGGAAGCTAGAAAACATAGTTTGTGGTGATTTACTTCTTTAGCCTAGATACATTGCCATCCCCAAACAAAACCATGTTTCTATTAGTGAAAGAAAAAAAGAGAGAGAGAGAAAGAGGGAGAAAAAAATGCTGCCTAGTGTCAGTGTCTGCCTCAGTAAGAGTACTGTGTTTCTTGAGAATGTGGAAGTAAGATATCACAGAAGCCAGAAGCCTCTAACTTCTATGGTTCAATCTCCTGGTTTATTCAATTTTCTCCTATACTTAACAGTTTCTTTTATATCTTGACTTTATAAGTTGGATGACCAGGAAATATCACCATTTCAAATCAGTCCCCTTCCCCATAGATGATTGCTCAACTCATGTTTGAAATTCCCAAAGTGAATGCGATAGAACATTAACAAGTGTCATTATATACCTTATAATACAAAGACCCATTTTTCTCTATAATAAAATGACTTGGAATGCCATTATATCATAAGGAAACATCTGATTTGAAAAGCGATATAGAGCATTGCTTACACATAAGGTTGAAGTTGTCAGTGTCTCTAATATTTTCACACAGAGAGCTGAGGCCAGAAGTAGATGAATCCCACCATCATTTATCTCTGAGCTAGTTGAGGGAGGCCACACAGCCACAGCCATGATGAAAGACAAGCTTAAACACCATCAAGAGAAAGTCGCTTCTGATACTCAGCTTTTTCTCCATTTTCTTCCTATTTCCTCCTAGAACTTTTCCTTCTACGCAGTCTGACTCCCCCTCTTCTAGCCTCAAATGAAGAAGGTGCCAGATAAGGTTCGCCAGAAAAACAGTGAATCTGAGGGAGTTTTAGGGGAATGGGAAGTATAAATAAAGGAAGAAGGACATGCTCCAGACCTATGGACTGTGAAGTTGGAGAAGGCCTGTTAGAAACCACAATAGCTGATTTTGTACTGATCTCTGCGTGAAAACCTGCAATAAAGGAAAAACTTGTCTGAACCACAGTGTTCCACCCCCCTTCAAATTGTATTGTGTTATTTTTAGTTTAACCATAGTCTTTGTGGTGATGGTTTCCCAAAGTTATTTCTATCTTTAACTGATAGTATTTATGGTTAGAACAATCAGACCTACTCTATCCTCACTGATTTTTCTTCAGATATCATTATAGGATCAACAGTGAATTCCTCTAAAAAGATTATACCTACAGGGGAGAAGGGAAACAAAGAAAATGATGAATCACACCACATTCTTACCCTAAAGAATCTCCTCTGGGAAAATGTAATTCTAATTTAGAAAACTCCTGTATTATATGGAAAAAAATCAATTACTTAATATAAAATTAATCAGAATTTGAAAACTGAAAATAGAATCTATTTTCAAACAAGGTCTACTTTGACTAAGCATTAATATCAAATAAGCCATTTTACTGGTTTGAAACTGTTATATACCCCAGAAAAGCCCTGTTTTTTAATCCTCATTCAATATTGTTGGGTAGGAGCTTGTTGATTAAGTTGTTTCCCTGGAGATGTGACCCACCAATTGTGGGTGGAACCTTTTGATTGGGTGTTTTCCATGGTGATGTGTCTCTGCCCATTCAAGGTGGGTCACTTACTGGAGCCTTTTAAGAGGGAACCATTTCAGAAGAAGAGACAGAGTCCACACAACCAGAAGCACTGGAAATGAAGACAGAAAATGTTCCCAGGAAAGCTGTTTGAAATGTAGAGCCAAAGACTCTAGCAGATGCCAGCCACATGCCTTCCCAGCTGACGGAGGTGTTCCAGACCCATTGGCCTTTCTTGAGCCAAGGTATCTTTCCCTGGATGGTTTAGTTTGGACATTTTCATGACCTTAGAACAGTAAACTTGCAACTTAATAAATTCTATTTTTTAAAGCCATTCTATTTCTAGTATATTGCATTCTGGAAGCTTTAGCAAAACAATATAGCCATTAAGAAAAAAATTTCTATCAAAAGTTGACTTGAGTAGTAGGAAACCAACAAAATCAAAGTGGAGTATATTTCCACTTGAGAATCTTTTCTGCACTCCTCATTTATTCATTCACTCATAATTTTCATTTCATAAATACTCTTGAGTACTCAGCCTTTAAAGTGACAATCCCTGCTACTTGTTTTTACATACAGCTCTGAAATGGAAGGTGGCAGACCCCAAAGGTATAATGTCCATTTTCATAGCTAGAGAGTGTGAAGAACAGAGAGGTGGCACAGCTGGCCAAAGGTCTCAAGAGCCACTGAGCAGACACCAGGTCTCTTGATGAATGGGTTCAATAAATCATTTGCACACAGCTTCTATTCAACTGTAAATTACAAATGAAGGTGATATAGTGTATTATCTCTAAAGAATGCTGCCAGACTCTATGAAACTCAACATGAGGATTTTACAGGAAACCACTCTTTTTCACAGCTTCAAACTGCCACATCTAATTGTTAATAATGTTTTCCTTTGCCAAGTGACATTTCTGTATCATTTCAAGATTTGTGGCTCTCACCCACAAAACAGTCTTCCTTTTGTTTTAAGAATAAATACAAATGTTTATGTTCCATGTGAATGGTTTTGTTAATATTTCTGAGTTGATGATATTATGGATTTGCCCATCAGTGGCTTAAATGTAGCATTTTCAGCCTAAGCATTTAACTTTGGAAATGGACATTCCAAGGCATAAGCTTATACTAAGATTCCCACTGTTGACTTAATTTACGAAAGGGGTTGTAGAACAAGGGCTGGTAAATAATTCATAGGCCAAATCTGGCCCGCAGACTGTTTTTGTCTAGTTTGTGAGCTAAGAATAATTTTTTCCATTTTTAAATGATTTTAAAATGCAGAAGAAAAATAATATTTCATGACACATAAAGATTAACTAAAATTCAAATTTCTGTGTCCTTAAATAATGTTTATTGGAACATAGCCAAATTCATTCATCTAAGTATTGTCTATGGCTGCTGCTGTTTTCAATCTGTGGTGGCAGAGTTGAGTAGTTATGGCAGAAACTGTATAGTCTACAAAGCCTAAAATATTTACTATCTTGTCCTTCATGGTAAGTTTGCCAAACCCTGCTTGTAGAAGATAGGAACTTTCAATCAGCCTTACATGTTACATGGTGGACACAATTTGACTGACATAGTGCCAATGCTGTGTGTGATGCTTTGAGCTATTTACCCCAGAAAAACATGTTAAACTTAATCCATTCCTGTTGGTGTGTAAGACCTTTTGATGAGATTACTTCAACCAAGGTATGGCCCAACTCAATCAGGAATGGTCTTAAGCCTATCACTAGAGTGTTTTACCAGCAGAATGAAATTCAGACAGATAGAGCAGAACAGGAAGCAAGAAGCTGATGGTCAACTGGATCCCAGAAGAGAAGGGAGAAGCTGCCATTTGCATTGCCCGGTGATGAAGGAGCCCAGAACCAAGCCAGCCCCAGAATGCCAGTTTTGGGAAGAGAGTATCACTTTACTGAGTCCTTGATTTTAGAATTCTCCTAAACCCAACCCGTAAGCCAATAAAATCCCATTGTTTAAGCTAACCCACTGCATACTATTTGCTTGAGCAGCCATGGAAACTAAAAGGTTTGCTAGAGAAAAAATTTGTGTGGCAGGAAAATCCTTTATAGAATGGAAATAGAGAGGATTGTGTCTACATTTTAGAAATACAAAATTTTTTTATTTTTATAATTTGGGAAATATGAAGAAATATTATCCCCAAATGACTAAATGCTCTTAATTTGGTAGTGACTGGACCATTCTTGAAATAGCTGAGAAATTTATATTTTAGAACTGGTATAGAACTGACAGACTATCTCATTCAGCCTCCTCTTCATAGAGGTGAAGAAATTGAGGCTCAGAGAAGTTAATTAGATCAAACACAATGTATTGCACAGCCATGGAGTGCTGGAGAAACTCATTGGAAGTGTCACCCATTTTACTATCTTATTCACATGGACCGTGGTAAATTGCTTCAATATCTGAGTCTCATTTTCTTTTTAGAAAATTGGAATATAATACTGATGATTCATAACAGGGCTTTTTGAATGTAATGTAAGAAGATATATGTGATTATGCTCCTTAAATTAAAAAATGCGGGCGGGCCACAGTGGCTCAGCAGGTAAGAATGCTTGCCTGCCAAGCCCAAGGACCCGGGTTCGATTCCCAGTGCCTGCCCATGTAAAAAAAAAAAAAAAATTAAAAATGCAATTATAATTATTATAGAGCATAGGTCTGCTAACTCCCATTTGTTGTATGAATGTAGCTAAGCAGAAGGAAGAAGCTGCCATTGTTCAGAATGTATTTGCCAGTTTTATGGAAGTGCGTGGTGCAGCATTTTAGTTTTTTACAAATCATAAGGCACAAACCTCAAACCTTATATGTTACTGGAAAATTAAGCCTGAGGCATAGGCTCTTCCCCCAGACATGGTCTCTGGGCCTGAGAGCTACAGCTCAGGCTAGGATGGTTTCAACCTGTGGGTGCTGAACCACTCCAGTGCTACCTGGTACCGAAAGACTGCTGGGTTGGGTTCTGGAGTTCTGAGGTGAAATTGGGGCAGCCCCCTTACCTGTCTCTGGCCCTGGCATGAGGGGCCCTGGAACCCTGGGGAACAGAGTGTGAGAGCCACTGTGGCTGACATCTTGGCCAGCACATGAGGTCCTGAGGGGAGCGCTGGTGCTTTCTGCATTTGGGAAGGGTGTGGGAGCGCCCAAACCCTGGAAAATTTTACCTCTCCTGGGCCATCCCTCAAGAAGTAGAGTCTTTTTCCAAGACAGTGATATCATTTGCCTGGAAAATTCAAGTAAATGAATGGAAAATCTATTAAAAACATTAAGATAATTTAAAAAGAGCAGCTAGGTGCAAAATCACTTTTTAGAAATAAATGTATTTTACATATACAAGGCACAACCAGTTAGCAAATATGATGAAAGTTTCCTTTTACAATAGCTATGAGTAAGATAAAACACCTAGGACAATACTTAATAAGAACTGTGCAAAATCTATATGGTAAAACTTTAAAATACTACAGAAAGACTAAGAGAACAACCAAAGGAATGGAAATGCACACCATGTTCTTGCCTGGAAAGACTCAGCCTTTTAAAGGAATTAATGTGATCCCATTAAATTCCAAACTAAGCTTGGGAATTAGACCAGATTATTTGAAACTTCAGGTGGAAAAAGTAAAGCAAACAAGAAGATCCAGGAAAATTCTCGAAAAGAAGAATAAATGGGAAAGAGAGATAACTCTAGAAAAGATACGTTAAAACTATAGTAAATAAAATAATGTGACACAGGCTCATGAATATTGCTTAATAAGAAATCTAAAAATAAACCCAAATAATATGAGAATTTAGTATGTGAGTTTTTAAATGGCATTTAAAACTTGTAGGCAGAAGATGAATTGTTCAATAAATAGTAAATAGTATTAGGACAACAAGGGTAGCTTACTGGGAGAAAAATCTAAATGGATGAAAGGTTAAAATATAAAAAAAGAATAATAGTAGAAGCAATGAGGGAGATAACTTTTAGTAATTTCAGAATGTGGAAAGTCTCTGAATATGGCACAAAACTCAGAAGCCATGTGTGCTGGTTAGGAACTGTTATGTACCCTGGAAAAGTGATGTTCTTTTAATCCATTCTCATGGTTGTAGACTTTTTGTAGGTAGGACCTTTTGACTAGGTTGTTTCCATGGTGGTGTGGCCCACTCAAATAAAGATGGGTTTTAATCCTTTTTACTGAAGCTCTTTATAAGGATAAAAGAGAGAGTGGAGGGAGCAAACTTACAAATGCCCAGGAGATGCTAAGAGAGACCCAGAGGGAAAAAGAACGAACACCAGAGAAAAAGTCTCTGGAATCAGAAGCTGAAATCAGTGTAACCCAGGAGCGCAGGATCAGCAGATGCTGGCTATGTACTTTCCAATGTGACAGAGGAACCCTGTAAGCCAGCAACCTTCTTCAGAGAAGGTATCTTACTCTTGGTGTCTTAATTTGGATATTTTCATGGCATTAGAACTGTTAATTTGTAAACTAGTAAACCCCCATTGTAAAAGCCAGTCCATTCTGATATATTGTATTCTTGCAGCTTTAGCAAAGTGAAGCACCATATAAGAAAGCTGACCACATTAAAAAAAGTTTTTTCTGTCTGACAAACCTCTATAAGCAAAGCAAATAGTAAACTGGAAAAAGAACTTCTAGAAATCAATAAAGGAAAGACTAACAATCTAAGGGGCAAAAGATATAAACAGACACTTAAGAAACATGAATGAAAACACAGATGTCTCTAAACCATAAAAATATGCTCAATCTCAAATTTAGAGAAAAAAAAAGAAATTAAAACAATGCAGGTAGATCAAGCTAAGGACCAAAGATCACCCATCAGCCAGCTCTAGAATGCCTTCAGGGAGAAAGCATTGTCTTGAGGATGCTTGGCTTGGAATCTTTCCCAGCCTCAAACCATGAGTAAATAAATGTCCATTGTTTAACCTGACCCATTTCATGGTATTTGCCTGAGCAGCCTAGGAAAGTAAGACAGATTTTGGTACCAGTAGAGTGGGGTGCTGCTATTGCAAATACCCAAAAAATGGAAACAACTTTGGAACTGGGTAATGGTAGAGACTGGAATAATTGTGAGATGCTTCACAAAAAAGGCTTAGATTGCTTTGAAAAGTCTGTTAGTAGAAATCTGGCTGCTAAAGGTACTTACAATGAGACCTTAGAAGAAAATTATTAATTTGGAAACTGGAGGAAAAGTGACCCTTTTTTAAAGTGGCAGGGAACTTGGAAAAATTGAGTTCTTTTGTTGTGTGGAAGCAGAACTTGAAAGCTATGACCTGAGATTTTTATCTGAGGAAAATGTGTGGAAAGTGCAGCCTGATTTCTCCTGACAGCTTATAGTAAAATGTGAGAGGAAAAGGATAAGCTAAGAACAGAACTCCTGGACATAAAGAAACCAGAAATTGATAGTCTAGAAAACTCTGAGCTTCTGGGAAATCAAGACCCCAGAGAATAGTGTTCCAATGGAGAGTTAAAATGAATGTGGATCCATTCAGCCATTTCAGTGCAAGTCAGGATTGGAAATTATACAGAAGGGATCTGTGAAAGTTCTTCTGTCTGATGGTTTGGACCCCTGTGCACTACATGCAAAACCAACAAGATTTTTGGTGAAATCTATATAAACAGAACCACTGCCTGCCTGGACTAAAAGAAAAAGAAAAGAGACAGATTAAAGGAAAAACCTCTTCAAGGGAAGAACTACAGAAGCTGATGCATGGCTGATGACATCTCAGGCCAAGACAGTGGGTCCACCCATGTGTGTGGAAAGGGTAAATCTGCTTTGTCTTTGGAGAAAGCAGGCCTGACATCCCAATGTTCTGAGATGGTGGAGTCTGTGACCTGGAGATTATGGAGAATCTGGCTGCTATTCCAATAATTGGAGAGGATGAAGCCTACACCTGAGTGTTTGGGGAAAGGATATATGCTGCAAAGGTCCTTGGAAGGAGTGGGGCTGCCAATTTAGCAGGCCAGGAGAACAAAACTCTGTTGTATAGCTGACTTTCTGAGGTCAGATGAGATCAGGTGCATTCAGGTAGGTATGGCCATAGACTCATAGCTGACTTTCAGACCTTAAAATCTAATGCAGCATGAAGTTTAATGCTTCAGAATTCTTTGGGGGGTCATGATCCCTGTTTTCCTTCCAATTTCTCCCTATGGGAATAGAAATGTTTACCTTATGCATGTCCCTCCATTGTCTATTGGAAGCAGATATCTAATTCTCTGGGTTTCAGAGGTCCATTGACTGAGGGGAACTGTGCCTCTGGACAGATATCACCTATAACCAATTTTTTTAATTAAAAATTATTATTAGAGAAGTTGTGGGTTTGTAGCACAAATATGCATAAAATACAGGATTCCTAAACATGCCCCACTACCAAAAACAAAACAAAACAAAACAAAAAAACAGTACAGGTAAAATATTTTTCACCCTATTTCAAAGTAAAAAGTTTAATAACTTTTTACAAGGTAAGAGGAAATAGCTACTCTCATATGACTGATAATATAAATTAGTACAAAGTAAATAGAGGTTAATTACATATATCCTCTACAATAAATAACAAAAAATCTAAAATGCGTATATTCTTTGACTCAGCTATCCCACTTGTAATTTATCCACATATATGCTTATAAAGTCAAACTGTTAAACATACAAGGATCTTTATTGTAGCATTATTTAGAATTCCATATAGATTGGAAACAACTATCTGATATTGTGCAACTGTGAAAAAACTTGCATGAAATGACCTCTAAAATCTAATGTTAAGCAGAAAAAGCCAGATGCAGAACAGTGTGTATACAATATGCTGCTATTGGTGTAAAACAAACAACAAATATCCTTACAAATACATAGAACATAGAAAGATGCACAAGAAATTAGTAACAGTGGCTGTCCCTGGGGAGGGGAAGTAGGTGGCTGGGAGATAATGTGATGGGGAAGCCTATTTTTTTTTGTATACCCTTTTGCTCCTTTAATATTTGGTACTGTGTATATGTATTGCCCATTACATTTTTAATAAAAACAATAACATAATAAGAAATTAAGTGTAAGAATGTTTCTAGACAGTGGCAAATGCTTTAGAAGTTCCCTGAGTACAGATCCAGCAAACCTTTAACTTTTCCCAATGTTTCTGCCTGACCCAGTTTCTAGAGCCATGGAGAGGCTCTCAACCTACTTTCAGGGAGTAGTCCTTCAATGCCCATTGGTCCACAAATTGAACAAGAGAATATGGAGAAATCATGCTTGGATTGAGGCACTATTGATATTTAGCTACCATGTCCACAAAGATAGTCTTCCAAATATTGCTGGATACCCCTATTTATAGTTTAATTATGTCTGCAAAAAATTGTACATCTTTTTTCAAATGAAGAAAGGACACTTTAATTTAGCCTTTTGATTTTATCTTACTTGCACTGCAGTAGAATAATTTTCTTTCTTTTGTGAAAAAAAAAAACAGTTGTTACTATACAGATGCTTTCCAAAGCTCTTACAGTACATCTGCTTCATGAACTGCTTCAAAGAGCAGTGTTTATTGTGGGTGGACTCATGAATCCAGCAGAATAGAACTGCGCATGCTCTGTCCTGCCTGTACATGGAGCCAGGCTTGTGGTGTCCAGTGTGAGGGCATCTCTCTTAGACTGTATTACTTCCTTAGCAATCCTCAGGATAACACTGCATCTTCACCCGACTGAATTAGAGTGTCTGTGGCCATCCCTGCATCTAGCATCACCTTTCCCCAGGGTTGTAAATTAACGCCACCAACCACAAGAAGAATTCAGCCTCCTTTGCAGAGGTAGAGCCCCTAAGGTCCTTAGCCTCAAATGTTGACATATTTAATTCAAATCTAAGGCAAAAGAAAGTTCTATAATAATCACCAATTTCTTGCTGAAGCTAAGGTGTGCCATCCATGAGGCAGTCTGTTCTGTACTACACCTTCCTATGATGTTTGCTGAGTTGGCTTTTAGTAACCTGGGAGGATTTCTGTATCTGAGGGTTACCTTGGAGCTCTTTCATCAGGGCAATACCAAGGGATTCAGCTACAGTAGGCCCCAGGAACCTGATCATAGTCCCAGAATTATAAAGCACATTCTCAGACTCTCCCTATGGCTTACTGCTTAAGATTCTAGCACATTGAGGTTTCATTCTTCCATTGGGTTCCATCCTGCTTAACTAATAAGTTGTCCCTGGAAGGGATATGAGGAGGCTCTGAACAAATTTAATTAGAAGATTATAGACCAGAAAATAAAAGACTTTAGGTTTGCTTCCTGATATTTATAACATACAAAAAAGCTTTAATTATCATTAGGCCCTAAATTTTTAATACCCTTTGGCTTAGGTATTAAGTGGTATTAATGGTATTAACATACCACTCTGCTTTTTCTTTTAAACTTGCTAGTGAAAGAGACCAATCTGCCCATATACACTCAACGGTCCTTCCCATGCCCAAATCGATACTAATATTAAATACTAGTAGCAATAACAGTAAAATTTTATTAAGGACTTTGCTAAGCAATTTACATGTGTTACCTATTTTATTCCTTACTACCATCCTATGAAAACGACTTTGTTATTATTTTTTTTAAAAAAGGTATGGGAATTGAGAAAGGCTAGGAGGAATTATTAATTCCAGAAGGAAGAGAGAGAGAAAAAAAAGAAAAGCTATAGCATTTCTTTGGTATCCTTTAGCTGCTTTTCATTGGCTGCATTGCTTGAGTTACTTTGCTCTAGTGATTACAATTTCCAAATAAAAATCAGGACACATGGCTTAACAAATGTATTTTGTGCCTGTGGGTTAGGAATATGAGGAAGTATAGAGACTGAGAGTGTGGATGTGGAGGCATGCTTCCTTCCTTACAAGCACCTCTGTCACTATGAACCCCCTGTGTGACTCTCTCTGGACAAGCCATGGATTCCCTCCTGGAAAATAAGTTTAATAAAGGGTGGTTTAACTATGAAGCACCAGAGCTTATGCAAAACACTTAACGCTAACACCCCATTAGTAGTTTCAGTGTCAAGATAGTTCTGGGTTATTTTTGAGATTTATATCCCATTGAGGATGACATATAAAAACTGTTTTGGAAAATTCAAGACTCATGATCATTCTTTTTAAGCTTAATCTGGATTTCTTCCCATTCCTAGTTCAGAGTTCAAGGTTAACTCTCCGAGTGATTATACATTTTTTTCCTTGCTTGAAGATTTTATTTTCCAGGCACTCAGAACTGCTCTTTGGCCATTTTCATTTCTTGACCTACCTGGTAAGATAACAGTTTCTTTGTTGTTCGAATGTTCATGATTTTGTGGTTTCTGTGCAGATTATCTGATTAGGCCTCTAATTAACTACCTTCTCTTTAGCTTGTCAGCAAAGAAACTCAAAGAGTTTACCTCCTTATGGGTTGATTCTAATAATCAGTGACACAGTTAGAAATTCTAGCCTGAGGTAAGATTTTATATTCCTGAACTCATTGTACCCACTTTAAATTCAAAATCAGAAGAGCAACTTCCCTACAGTGTAGGAGCTCCGTGGTTAGCATTTTGCTTTAGGAGTCTTTTCTTGGGCAGTTTCTCTTTGTTCCTTATTTATATAGACTGGATCATGTGACCAATTAATTTCTAAATTGAATAGCTAGCCTTTCGCAAGCAACAGCCTCTGAGAAAACTTCAGGGTTTAGCCAGTGTGGTAGGTTAAATTATGTACCCCCAAAAAACACATGTTCTTGGTCTTAGTGTGCATTCCTATGTGTGTAAAACCATTGTAAATAGGATCTATCAAAGATGTTTTATTTAGGGTGTAGCCCAGCTGCATGAGGGTGGGCTTTAATTTGATTACTGGAATGCTTTCTAAGCAGAAGAAATTCAGATGTCATGAGAAAGAAAGCCACAGGAAAGAGTAAGAAACTGAAGTCAACCAAACTGGAAAAGAAAGGAGAGGACATTGCCATGTGACAGGAAAATAAAAGAACTTCAAGGATTGTCAGCCTACCAGATTGCTACCAACCCTGGGAGGAACAAATCTTTAGCTTCCAAAATTGTGAGTCAGTAAATTCCTGTTGTTAAACCAACCAATTGTATGGTATTTGTCTTAGCAGCTCAGGTGAAGTAAGACAGCCAGGCACTCAGGGCAGCTTCACGGGTATGTGCCAGGGAACTCAGAGTGAGTTGAGGGCAGCCACATGTGCGCTCTATTGTGGGAGAAGGGAGGTTGGCTGTGAAGGTCTGCATCTGCCCAGTAAGTGTCTCCATGCCCAAGGGAGTGTGACATTACATAGAAAACTAAAAATGCTATGGTAAGTGGAGAGAAAGAGATACTTCATAAAAAAAGGAAAAGCTTTTTTCCTGTGTTTTGAGCAAGAAGCCCTGCATTTTCATTTTTCACTGGGCCCTGCAAATTATGTAGCGAGTCCTGCAGGTACTTTATGAAGGTACAGGGTTTTATAGCCTCTTATATGTATGATAACAAGTGCTTATCATAACAAGCAGAACTTGAGAACTGAGCAGCAGAGATTCCATGACCTCTGGCACCTTCCAGAGCTCTGCTTAAGTGATAGGCTCATCCACTTTTAGGCTTTTCAAGGCTTTTCGACCAGCCTCCTCTCCTCCACCCAACACACCTTATCATGAAACTACATTATAAAACATAAGCATAGTTTCTGTTACTCATATTGAACACAGGGGAAAGGAGGTTAAGACATGAAAACATGTTCGTGTGGAGTTCACTTTAAAAAGTCTAATTCTAAGAGAATCCCCAAATTATAAATAGAGGGGTAAAAAATTCAGTGAAATTCTCATTCTGCTGGATTATTTCTAGACATATTTTTAATATGTTTTAGGGCATGTACAGTTACATCAACTAGTAAATTAGAACATCTAATTGCCATTTCAATTAATAGTGTTTAGAATGGTCATTACTTCTGAATTATGATTGCTTGGCTCTTTAGAGTAGGTTGGTAATCCACACAGGAAAGACCTTTGGGTTTCTTTTCAAGTACATCTAGGTAAATATTTGTGTTCAATTTGACGCAGGTTCTCCCTAGGGAAGTTAAGCTGGGTGGTTCAGTTTGGTTACATTAGGAGGGAGTTATTATGAACTTTGATTTGTTTCTCCTTCTTAAGAAAACAGTCACTTTGGACAGTCACAATCAAGTTCACTTATATTACTGCCTAAGTCAAAAGTCTCATTGTGCTAGTTGTAGGAGCTTTTACTTTCACACAGTCTCTCCAAAAGGAATTAAAAGCAAACTGTACTAGTTCTCAGTTTTACCAAATTGGTTCCCCTTACTGAACATATTGCATAACGTCTACTGAGCAGCCATGGCAAAGAAGAATTCCAAATATGGACACCAGGCCAACATAGCACTTTAGAATCCCATATTTGGTACAGAAAACCCAGATTCAAACTCTTGCCCTGCTATTTACAAGTTTTGGGGAGGAAAAGAGATGACATATGAGAAAGGGACTGGCAGGTTCTGAGACAGAGTAGGTGTTTCATAAATGTTAATTTTAAAGGGTACTAAAATAATTTTTATTTTGTGTACTTTAAAATTTCACTTAAGTTCTTATTATCTTCCAGAATGGAAGAAGCATATCTGTTACTTTACAATCTGATTAGTATATTTAGGATAATGATTTGTTCAAGCTAATTTAATTGTATGCATAATACTGTGTTATTAGACTCCCAAATTGCCATTCTTTGAACATATTTTACAGATAGCACCAGTGTAGATAGGGATTTCCCACTAGTATGTTCCAGTCTCCTGTACATTTCAGAGCCTCACTCTTCAGAGGCCACACAGCTATATATTCTCTGTGATTCTTACATGTGCTCAGCAAGGAAGCTCGTGGTCCATCTCACCAGTAGTGATTCAACCTCCACTACTCAGGAACAGGCAAAGACAGGTAATGTCAGAATGTAAGCCACCCTTAATCATCAGGGAAATCACAAAACACTCAGGGAAAGCAGAAGTGGCTTTGCTGAGGAAAAATATTAAAGGTTCTAGGCTATAGGGGATATGCTTTAATTCAGGAAAGCCTGCCATAATATACAATTATTTTAATGATACAGCAAACAGTCTGCATATCAAATTAGAAATCTCTATTAATTTATAGTAGCTTAAACAGTATGAAATGGCCAAGATTCAACCATTTTTTACCTAAAAATGGCAAGATCATGTGATTTTACTGAATATGTATGTTTATCATAACATGATTTGTATTGCTGATCCTGTGTATCAACTAAAATCCTCAAGGTTTGCATTATTTTAGTATAATTTAAATATTAATTACAGCTTTGGGCAAGAAGTACATTATTGATCTTCATATTACACTAGGACACCTAATGCTTTTTAGCCCAGAGGAGACATTCAAGTCATACTAATTATTGATTAACTGAAATGATTTATAACTTGAAATCTTCAAATGAAATAGGTGCTAACTCCCTGTTATAGCCAGAATACTGTCTACAATTTGACCAGAAGTCTTCATTGTTTGGCCTTACCAAATAATGATGTTAAGAGTACTGAAATGTTCCAAAGTCCTTGATGTTTTGAAAGGTTCTCAGGGTGATGATCACCCAGCCAAAGGCTGTCTGATTTGAGGCTACGTGTAACAAAGCTATTTCCACTTGAATTTGCTATTGATTAAAGAGCCAGGTAAAATGGCGCCCGTATCAAAGAACCATCACACCATTAGCCAGGAAACGCATCCACTGTTTTCAGGATGTTGGTCAGTAAGGGTCTTTTACTGGTGCCAGAGGCTTGAAACCCAAAGTAATCTTTTGTGTTTTCTGTCTCCAACATTTCCTTTTAGAGACATTAAGCCTTGATCTTTTCTTCCATGCATAACTGCATGTCATCAGTTATTCCAAATATTGAGCTGTTATCAGTAAGATCTAAGGACAAACTGACAGATGATTTAACTTCAATTGCTGCCCTGCACTAATTATCTGATTATATACAGGCGAATGACTGTGATGTGCCATTTGGGAACATAAATGTTCTATTGTTATTTGCATTGGGAAACGCTTGTTAAATGCTTCATTATTTTCTAGAAGGAATGAGTGTTCCCACTTGCTAGCTCCAAAGGGAATTGGGTCCTCTTTACTCTTTGCTTTCTGTGGCCTGATTGTCACAAAATATCTGACCTTGGCCCTTTGTACAGCTGAGAAAATGAAGTCAATAAATAGTGGGAACTCCTTAAAATAAAATGTTTCTGTGCCTCAGAAGACTTCGTCAAAAAGTTGAAGAGGGAGCCAACTCAATAGGAGAAAATTCTTGGAAATCACACATTGGATAAAATTTTCATATCCTGTATACATGAATCATACAACTCAACAACAAAAGAACAAACAACCCTATTATAAAGTAGGCTAAAGATATGAATAGACATTTTTCTGAAGAGCAAATACAGACAGCTAAAAAGCATATGAAGAGATGCCCATTCTCATTAGCTATAAGGGAAATGCAAACCAAGACTACAATGAGATACCACCTCACATCTGTAAGAGTAGCTGCTATTAAACAAACAGGAAACTAGAAATGTTGGAGGGGATGTGGAGAAATTGGGACACTTCCGTACTGCTAGTTGGAATGTGTAATGGTACAGCCACTATGGAGCACAGTCTGGTGGTTTCTCAGAAAACTAAATATCAAGCTGCCCTATAACCTGGCAATACCAATACCCAGAAGAGCTGAAAGCAGTGATACAAACAGACATTTGTACACCAATGTTCACAGCAGCACTATTCACAATCTTAAAAGATGGAAACAATCCAAGTGCCTATCAAAGACAAGTGGATTAACAAAGTGTGGTATATATACATATGATGGAATATTATGCAGCAGTAAGATGAAATGACATCATGACAAGATAGATGAGCCTTGCAGACATAATGCTGAGTGAAATAAGCCAGACACAGAAGAACAGACATTGTATGATTCACTTTTATGACCATAGTAAAGATAAAATCAGAGGTTTATAATATAAAATAAAAGGGATCTAGACAGACACAGAAGCTTGAGATGGGTGAACAGCTTGCTAGTGAGGTTGAACTTAATGGTAAGGGAATAGACAGAAGTGAAGGTGGTTCACTGATGGTTCTATAAGTAATATTACCATATTGAAGGTGAACATGATTGAAAGGGGTTGTATAGACCCATGTGTCATACCAATTAACTCTACAAATATAAGTAAGCTCTTGCATGAACAACTGCAAAAGTAAGTTGCCTACCTATAGGTATGCTGAAAAGTCACCTCTGAAGGACCTTTTTTGTTGCTCAGATGTGGCCTCTAACTCTCTAAGCCCAACTCTGCAAGAGAAAGCATTGATCCCCACCCCCTACATGTGACATAACATCCAGGGATGAAAATCTCCTTAGCTGCATGGGAGATGACCCCCAGGGATGAGCCTGGCCCTGGCACCATGGGATCAACAATGACATCCTGACCAAAAGGGGGAAAGAACTGTAACAAATAAAGTATCAGTGGCTGAGAGAGTTCAAATAGAGTTGAGAGGCTACACTGGGGGTCACTCTTATGCGTGCTTCAGGTAGACATTGCTACCTATCATAACTTGCCAACCCCCAACCAAAACCTTTCCTGCCAATCCTAAAGAATATCTAGGGCATTATATAAGTTTCTACAAAGGTTCAATGCACTAGGGTAACTCTCCAAAACCTACAAACTTCAGATGGGTCCCTGGGCCACATAAATCTTGAAATGCAGAGGGACCAGCCCTTCCAGGACATCAACTAGTTCCATACCCCTATCCTATATTATCAACCACCCCTTCCAATATGAAGAAGCTAGAATGTACATTAGCCCAAATACCCCTAAAGAGTGGGAGAAAGATCAACGCTGATGGTGGAGTTACACAGAAAAAGTCGGATTTGACAAATGAATATGAGTGCTGAATCATTATATTGATATTTCTTTTAGCCTCCAGTACCTTAGAGAAGCTAGAAATAAAAATCTTAAATTGTGGAATTGTGACCCATACCAAACTCTGAAACTTGCTGTACAACTAAATGTTGTGAATAAATTTGAAATTTATTGCTTTTATGCATATATGTTATTTAAAGAGAAGGAGGAGTATAACAAAGTAGGTAGGATTTATCAAATGAGTATGACTGCTGAATCATTGGTCTCCAGTGTCTTGGAGTAGCTAGAAGAAAAAGCAAAAAATCATGGAACTGTAACCCAAACCAAACTTTCATTTATGAAAAAAAAAAAAAAACCTTTAAAAAAATCCACAAATGAACTACTTTCACTTTTATCCATCCTTTTACTTTTAAGTTCAACCTCATTAACTAACTGTACAGTCATCTCCAGCACCTGTGTACCTCTAGGTCCCCTACATTCTATATTATAAGCCTCTGAGTTTACCTTTACTGAGGTCATAATAGCTAAATCATACAGTATCTATCTTTTTCTGTCTGACTTATCTCACTGAGCATTATGTCCTCTAGGTTCATCCATGTTTTCATATGCTTCAGGGTGTCATTTTGTCTTACTGCTGCATAATATTCTGTCTTATGTATATACCACATTTTGTTTATCCATTCATCTGTTGATGGGCACTTGGATTGTTTCCATCTTTGGGTAATTATGAATAATGCTGCTAAACGTTGGTATGTAAATGTCTGTTTGAGTCACTCGTTCAGCTCGTCTGGGTATATACTGAGTAATGGTATTGCTGGGTTGTACAGCAACTCAATATTTAGTTTTCTAAGGCCATCAAACTGTCTTTCATAGTGCCTATACCATTGTACACTCCCACCAGTAGCGAATAAGTGTTCCAATTACTCCACATCTTCTCCAACATTTGTAATTTCCTGTTTGCTTAATAGCAGCCATTCTGACAGTAATGAGATGATTTCTCATTATAGTCTTGATCTGCATTTCTCTTTTGTAGTTAATAAAAATAAAATTCTCTTCATGTGCTTTTAATCCATCTATATTTGCTTTTCAGAAAAAAAATGTCTATTCATACCTTTAGCCCATTTTATAATTGGGCTATGTGTTTTTTGTTGTTGATTTGTATGTTTTCTTTATATACAGGATATCAAACCTTTATCCAATATGTGATTTCCAAATATTTCCTCCCCTTCAGTTGACTATCTCTTCAACTGTTTGAAAAGTCCTTGTATTAGTTAGGGTTCTCTAGAGAAACAGAATCAACAGGGAACACTTGCAAATATAAAATTTATGAAAGTGTCTCACGTGACCATAGGAACGCAGAGTCCAAAATCCACAGGGCAGGCTGCGAAGCCAATGACTCCGATGGATGGCCTGGATGAACTCCACAGGAGAGGCTCACCAGCCAAAGCAGGAATGGAACCTGTCTCCTCTGAGTCCTCCTTAAAAGACTTCCCATGATTACATTTAGCATCACTAATTGCAGAAGACACTCCCCTTTGGCTGATTACAAATGGAATCAACTGTGGATGTAGCTGATGTGATCATGACCTAATCCTATGAAATGTCCTCATTGCAACAGACAGGCCAGCGCTTGCCCAATCAGATGAACAGGTACCACCTGTCCCTAACCATGACAGTCCACCCCTTGTCAACTTGGCACCTATATATATATATATCACCTTACACCATACTTAATTTCCAAATGAAAACAAATAAGCACACATTTTTTCTTTTACCTGACAATACTCAACTGTCCAGCATATAACTGGAAACACATTAAATCTCTCCAGAATAGGGTGCAAATCCTTGGGCAACATTCATTCTTAAACTTGATGTCTTACAACTTAAATAGTATAACATGAACAAAACAGCATTACAGTCCTCATTTCTGTAACTGATCACGTGGTCGAAGTTCATATTTATCACTACCTTCTTCCACTACCCATTCCATGTTCCCTTTCCCCTCAGCAAGCACTTCAGCTGGCCATGGTTCTTTGCCTGGTGGGGTGACCCAAACCTTCATTCCTGGAGTTTCAGAGCCATTAGTAGTCCTGCCTGGATTGTGTTGTTGCAATTTTCCATTGATTTTAATCACAGGGCATGGTAGTACTAATAGACGCCCCAGGGGATCTACTATATTCCAAGAAAACTCTTCTTTACCTCTATTATGTAGTTGCAGTCCTACTTCCTTCTGATAGTCAGGTTCAGTTACCCCAGACAATAATGTAATCCCCTTCTTGGTGTGTTGATCCAGAGGCGTAAGTAGCCCAAAGTGACCAGGTGGCAATCTTAACTTCCAGTTCAGCAGTATCATCGTTGTTTCTCCTGGAGGAAGCACACCCTGTTTTGGAACTAAAACCTGTAGACCAGCAGAACTCAGGGTAGCAGGGACAGGAAGCAAAAATTTTCCTAGTGGATCACTAGGGGTAATAGTGAGTGGCACCACACCCATTTCCACCCCTTGGTTCCTGGACCCATGGATCCTGGCTATGGGAGAAACAGCACCATACAGCGGATGCTGTTTCAGAGCATACACAGCTTCCTGGAGAACATTACCCCAGCCTTTCAAGTTTTTGCCACCTAGTTGGCACCGTAATTGAGTTTTCAAAAGGCCATTCCACCATTCTATCAATCCAGCTGCTTCTGGATGATGGGGAACATGGTAAGACCAGAGAATTCCATGAGCGTGTGCCCATTCCCGCACTTCATTTGCTGTGAAGTGTGTTCCTTGATCCGAAGCAATGCTATGTGGAATACCATGATGATGGATAAGGCATTCTGTAAGCCCACGGATGGTAGTTTTGGCAGAAGCATTGCGTGCAGGGAAAGCAAACCCATATCCAGAGTATGTGTCTATTCCAGTTAGAACAAATCGCTGCCCCTTCCATGAAGGGAGCGGTCCAATGTAATCAACCTGCCACCATGTAGCTGGCTGGTCACCTTGGGGAATGTTGCCATATTGGGGGCTGAGTGTGGGTCTCTGCTGCTGGCAGATTGGGCACTCAGCAGTGACTGTAGCCAGGTCAGCCTTGGTGAGTGGAAGTCCATGTTGCTAAGCCCATGTCTAACCTCCATCCCTACCACCATGACCACTTTGTTCATGAGCCCATTGGGCAATAACAGGAGTTGCTGGGGAAAGAGGCTGACCGGTATCCATAGAATGGGTCACCTTATCCACTTGATTATTAAAATTTTCCTCTGCTGAAGTCACCCTCTGGTGTGCATTCACATGGGACACAAATATCTCATGTTTTTAGCCCACTCAGAAAGGTCTATCCACATACTTCTTCCCCAGACCTCTTTGTCACCAATTTTCCAATTATGGTCTTTCCAAGTCCCTGACCATCCAGCCAAACCATTAGCAACAGCCCTTGAGTCAGTATACAAACACACCTCTGGCCAGTTTTCCTTCCAAGCAAAATGAACAACCAGGTGCACTGCTCAAAGTTCTGCCCACTGGGAGGATTTCCCCTCACCACTGTCCTTCAAGGACACCCCAGAAAGGGGTTGTAACACTGCAGCTGTCCACTTTCGGGTGGCACCTGAATATCGTGCTGAACCATCTGTAAACCAGGCCCGAGTTTTCTCTTCCTCAGTCAATTCACTGTAAGGAACTCCCCAAGAGGCCATAGCTCTGGTCTGGGAAAGAGAAGGTAATGTGGCAGCAGGAGTGGAAACCATGGGCATTTGTGCCACTTCTTCATGTAATTTACTTGTGCCTTCAGGACCTGCTCTGGCTCTATCTCGTATATACCATTTCCATTTTACAATAGAGTGCTGCTGTGCACACCCAACTTTACGGCTTGGTGGGTCAGACAACACCCAACTCATGATAGGCAAGTCAGGTCTCATGGTAACTTTGTGGCCCATGGTTAAGTGTTCAGTCTCTACTAAGGCCCAGTAGCAGGCCAAAAGCTGTTTCTCAAAAGGAGAGTAGTTATCTGCAGCAGATGGTAAGGCTTTGCTCCAAAATCCTAAGGGTCTGCGTTGTGATTCTCCTATAGGGGCCTGCCAAAGACTCCAGGCAGCATCTCTATTTGCCACTGACACTTCCAGCACCATTGGATCTGCTGGATCATATGGCCCAAGTGGCAGAGCAGCTTGTGCAGCAGCCTGGACCTGTCATAGAGCCTCCTCTTGTTCAGGTCCCCACTCAAAATTAGCAGCTTTTCTGGTCCCTCGATAAATGGGCCGGAGTAGCACACCCAAATGAGGAATATGTTGTCGCCAAAATCCAAAAAGACCAACTAGGTGTTGTGCCTCTTTTTTGGCTGTGGGAGGGGCCAGATGCAGCAATTTATCCCTCACCTTAGAAGGGATATCTCAACATGCCCCCACACCACTGGACACCTAGAAATTTTACTGAGGTGGAAGGCCCCTGTATTTTTGTTGGATTTATCTCCCATCCTCTGACACGCAAATACCTTACCAGTAAATCTAGAGTAGTTGCTACTTCTTGCTCACTAGGTCCAATCAACATGATATCATCAATATAATGAACCAGTGTGATGTCTTGTGGGAGGCAGAAACGATCAAGGTCTCTGTGAACAAGATTATGACATAGGGCTGGAGAGTGATACACCCCTGAGTTAGGACAGTGAAAGCATATTGCTGACCTTGCCAGCTGAAAGCAAACTGTTTCTGGTGGTCCTTACTAATAGCTATTGAGAAAAAAGCATTTGCCAGATCAATAGCTGCATACCAGGTACCAGGGGATGTATTGATTTGCTCAAGCAATGATACTACATCTGGAACAGCAGCTGCAATTGGAGTTACCACCTGGTTGAGTTTACGATAATCCACTGTCATTCTCCAAGACCCATCTGTTTTCTGCACAGGCCAAATAGGAGAGTTGAATGGGGATGTGGTGGTAATCACCACCCCTGCATCTTTCAAGTCCTTAAGAGTGGCAGTGATCTCTGCAATCCCTCCAGGAATACGGTATTGCTTCTGATTTACTATTTTACTTGGTAGGGGCAGTTCTAGTGGCTTCCACTTGGCCTTTCCCACCATAATAGTCCTCACTGCACGAGTTAAAGAACCAACGTGGGGATTCTGCCAGTTGCTCAGTATGTCTATGCCAATTATACATTCCGGAACTGAGGAAATAACTCCAGGATGGGTCTGGGGGCCCACTGGACCCACTGTGAGACGGACCTGAGCTAAAACTCCATTGATCACCTGGCCTCCATAAGCCCCCACTCTGATTGGTGGTCCAGAGTGACGTTTTGGGTCCCCTGGAATTAATGTCCCTTCTGAACCAGTGTCTAATAATCCCCAAAATATCTGATCATTTCCTTTTCCCCAGTGCACAGTTACCCTGGTAAAAGGCCATCGGTCTCCTTGGTGAAGACTTAGAGGAAGATTAACAGTATAAATTTGTGGCAGTGTAACAGGTTTCTCCCCCATAGGGACCTGGCCTCCCCTTCATTCAAGGGGCTCAGGGTCTGTAAACTGTTTCAAGTCTGGAAATTGATTAAGGGGCCGTGACTCTGTGTTTTTGTAATTCAGGTTAGACTTCTGTTCCCTTGACCTAGAACTCTTTTGTTTATACAGCTACAACAAGAATTTAGTAGACTGCCCTTCTATTGTATTTCTAGGCACCCCATGATTTACTAGCCAATGCCACAAATCTCTGTGTGTCATATAATTTTGATGCCTCCTTTGAGTTTGTTGTCTATTATAATAGCCGCGTCTACCCTGTCGTTGGTGATTAAGTGCTGCCACCTGGCTTCTGCCAACTCGGGATCCTGTCATCCCCATTGTGTTTAAGGATTCCAGCTCAGTGACAGCAGTTCCTACAGTAATATCTGACCTACAGAGAAGTGCAACCACAGAGCTCTTGAGGGATGATGGTGCTAGTCTCACAAACTTATTTCTCACTGTTCTGGTAAAAGGTGCATCCTCTGGACATTCCTGGGGTGTAAGAGCAGGCTTTGCATGATAAATCCACTCTAACATTCCAATCTCTCTAAGCCTCTGGATCCCCTTATCTACATTGTACCAGGGCAGTTCTGGCATTTCAACCTCAGGTATTGTTGGCCACCTTTTGATCCATGTTTCAACCAACCACCCAAACAAGCTGTTGACACCTTTTCTAACCGCTCAAGCTATAACATTGAATGCAGAATCTCTGCTTAGTGGGCCCATATCAATAAACTCAGCCTGATCCAGCCTTATATTCCTCCCACCATTATCCCACACTCTTAAAATCCATTGCCACACATATTCCCCTGATTTCTGTCTATATAAATTGGAAAACTCACACAGTTCTTTTGGAGTATAATGTACCTCCTCGTGTGTGATACTTTGTACCTCACCTTTAGGGGCCTGTTGGGACTGTAGTCTAGTTATAGGTCTAGAAGAAATGAGGGGTGGTGGGGTGGGTCATGAAAAGAATTAGAAATATCTTCCAAGCCATTTGCTTCAGGGCCTTCATTTGCAGTTTCATCTGGTGAAACAGGATTAATAACTCTAGGGCTAATCCCTTCAGGAGGAGGTTGGGTGGCCAATTCCTCAAGGCAGGCTGGAGGTGGGGCGGCTATGTCCTCAGGACAGACTATTACAGGGTTATCTAGAGAAGGCTCAGCATGGTCTAGGGTTTCAACCTCACCCCCAACATCATTATCAATACATATGTCACCATCCCATTTTTCAGGGTCCCACTCCTTTCCAATCAATTCCCTCACTTTAACGGCAGACACCATGCAAGACTGAGATTTCAGTTTATGTTGTAAAGTTGCTACTTTGACAATAAGATTCTGAGTCTGATTTTCAGAGATCTCAAGTCTACGGCTACAGGAAATAAGATTTTCCTTCAGGATACTCATAGAAATGTCTACATCTTTCAGACGGCGCTTAAGCTTCTCATTTCACCCTTTAATGTAGACAGTGTATCTAACAACAACCAGCCAACATCTCTATAACTCTTATTTCTACAAAACTCTGTAAAGGTGTCAAAAACATTATCCCCCAGAGTCTGGCTTCGTACAAGCAAAGCATTAGGAGAATCAAATGATGATATTTTGACTATATTCTTTGCCAACTCATTCCATGGATTGGGAGTGTCATTCTGATTACGGGAATCAGAGTCCTTAGTGTCTCTGAGTCCAGTCAGCATAGAAAACCATTCATAAAAACCCATTTTTAAGATTCTGTTCCTTAAGAACCACTCCTGGTACCAAGATGTATTAGTTAGGGTTCTCTAGAGAAACAGAATCAACAGGGAACACTTGCAAATATAAAATTTATGAAAGTGTCTCACGTGACCATAGGAACGCAGAGTCCAAAATCCACAGGGCAGGCTGCGAAGCCGATGACTCCGATGGATGGCCTGGATGAACTCCACAGGAGAGGCTCACCAGCCAAAGCAGGAATGGAACCTGTCTCCTCTGAGTCCTCCTTAAAAGGCTTCCCATGATTACATTTAGCATCACTAATTGCAGAAGACACTCCCCTTTGGCTGATTACAAATGGAATCAACTGTGGATGTAGCTGATGTGATCATGACCTAATCCTATGAAATGTCCTCATTGCAACAGACAGGCCAGCGCTTGCCCAATCAGATAAACAGGTACCACAACTTGGCCAAGTTGACACCGTCCCTAACCATGACAGTCCTCAAAGTACTTTGAGGCACAGAAGCATTTGATTTTGAGGAGTTCCCATTTATCTATTGTTTCTTTCATTGCTTGTGCTTTGGGTGTAAAGTTTAAGGAACTCCCTCCTCTTACTAGGTCTTAAAGATGCTTCCCTATATTTTCTTCTAGTTTTATGGCACTGGCTCTTATCTTTAGGTCCTTGATCCATTTTGAATTAATTTTTATATAGGGTGCAACATAAGCATTCTCTTTCATTCTTTTGGCTATTGATAACCAGTTCTCCCTGCCCATTTATTGAAAAGACTATTCTGTCCCAGTTCAGTGGATTTGGGGACCTTGTCAAAGATCCATTGAACATAGATTTGTGGTCTATCTCTGCACTCTCGATTTGATTCCTTTGTTCAATACTTCTATCTTTATGCCATGCTGTTTTGACCACTGTGGCTTTATAATAAGCTTTAAAATCAGGAAGTGCTAATCCTCCCACTTCATTCTTTTTTCCTAGGATATATTTGAGGTCTCTTTTCCTTCCAAATAAATTTTAAAACTAGCTTTTCCAAGTCTTTAAAGTAGGTTGTTCAAATTTTGACTGGTATTGCTTTGAATCCTTAGATCAATTTGTGTAAAATTGACATCATATCTACATTTAACCTTCCTATCCATGAACAGGGAATGTCATTCCACCTATTTTTATCTTCTTCAGTTGTCTTTTTTTCCTTTTTCCTTCACTCCCTCATTTTTCTTTTCTCTTTCTTCCTTCCCTTTTCCTCCCTCCATTCTCTCATTCCTTCATTCTCTCCTTCCTTCTCTTCTTAGATCTTCAAGTTGTGATGCTCTCATATTAGAAAGACAAAAACATACATTATTATACCATTAACTTTTCAAAATAATGATAAAATTCAGATTAGAAAATTCATGTATACTATAGTTTAAGATTTTCATTGCTTTAGAAGTTTAAGGCTAAATGTTTGAGTTAATCAATGGCTATTTTGGAGCTCCAGGGCAGAAAAGAAAGGAGTGATTTATTTTAGTTCTTAGTTCTGTGACCTGTTCATTATAATTCTGGTGTGATGAAATTTTAAAAATAATAAACTAAAAATTAAAAGCAAATACATCATAGTGGCTTCTAATAAATAGGTAGTTTCCGATATATATGGTTCACTGCCTTTAAGTGGGATTTGCTGTTTTCCTTTATTTTCCAAAATAAGCTATAAAAACACTATACCTTATACTCTTTATGAATCATCTCTAGAGCAATACATCTATAATTATATTTTAAACCAGTAATACAATTCTTTCCAAATTCTATTAAAATAATGACAGGATTCATTAAAATTATATCATAAAAATGTTCTCTCTTAAACCATAGAATGAAAGATTGGATTCAAGGTTTTTCATTTATACCAAGAGTTTTCAAATTATCCTGAATGAAAAGCTTATAACAATAACATTATGTGATCCTAAATCTGGGATTGATAAACCATATAATAATCAACGAAGCTCTTTGTGTATATAATGCTCTCTTGAAATAGTATAGCTATCGTAACTACGGAAATATGTTGAAAAGTATAGAAATGATATTTAAAAAGCATAGAAATAATTAAAATTATTAATATGTAAGAATTGCCACAGCTTCTTTTCTATATCCCTCCTTCCATGAAGCCTAATTATATAAATATAATTAATCAATGTGAATAGAAAGGGAAGTGGAGAATAAGAAAGAAGGTTATTCAAGCTTTGGATTTGTTTTCTGGAGAAAGAAAAGACAATTGCGTGGAAAGAGAGGAAGAATAAAGATGAACTCTAAAGTTGAAACAGTATTGATGTGGAGAGAAAAATCAAATATGAAAGAATGGGAAGGGAAAAGAAAAGATTGTTTTCTTAGAAAGGTCATTATAAGTTAAAAAAAACTGGTATCAGTTAATGTTCTGAACTATTTCCAGCTGTATTAGTCAGAGTTTTCAGAGGAACAGAAGAAACAGAACTGACAGGGTACATCTGTAAATAATACTGAGATTTGCTATAGGAATTGGCTCACATAATCAAGGGACTGGCAATTTAGAATTCTGTAGGTCAACCTGCAAGTTGGCAACTTGATGAAGGTGATGTTGAGTTTCCCAGGAGAAGCTGCATTTGGGAATTCTGATGAAAATGATGATGAATTCCCCAGGAGAAGCTGACCAGTTGAACTGGAAATAGAAATTCTTTCCGACTTTTGAAATCCTCAGTTCTTACTTTAAGACCTTTAACTGATTCGATGAAAAACTCCTCTCATTGCTGAGGACAATCTCCTTTGTGGAGTGTAGATGCCATTAACAATAGAGACAATCTGCTGACCGATGTAAATTCGTGTATGAAATACGCTCACAGAAACAATCAGTCCAGTGCTTGCTTGACCAAACAACTGGACACCATAATCTAGCTCAATGACACATGAAATTAACCGTGATGCAAGGTAAATTAAGAATCATTTTTTATTATTTTGTTTCCACACTGTGAATCTTGAATATTATATAACATTTGGGCTGACTCACTTGAGACCCCTATATTTATTTGGATTATTATAATGATATAAAGAAATTATATTTGGTGCCTCATCATCCTGCCTGGCCTAGTCATAAGCTTCCTTTCTAAGCAATCACTCCAACTAGCCCTACTCTGGGGTAAGGCCTACATCACTATATGGTTTGAGATAATAAAGCCCCTTGTTGCTTCTTCTCCTGAAAGGCATCTGCCTCTTCTGTACTTTCATACTGCATAATTTACTAGCTGGGCAGGTTACTCCCATAAAGCTTGGATGGAAGCTGCCCTCAGCATCTCCAGATTGTCCTTGCCACTTCTGCTTTCAGGCTATGTAGTTTGTACCTCAAATCCCTAGTATCCATGGGAAAAGATTGCCCGTCCTCTCTGGGACACAGTAAAGGTAAGGGCCTGGGACCCACATGTTCTCTCTCCCCTGACTGCTCCAGGAATCCTCAGGAGCCTAGGTTAGGTAAGACAGGGCCCCTCATTCTCCTCTCTCCTATTCCAAGCTCTCTGTCCTACTAAAGCTGTCCTTTCATGTATTCTCAGCTGGCTGATCATCTGAGTTTGCACCTCATCGCCCAAAGAGCCTTCACATACCATCTGTAACAGTTACACATAAGACTTCAATTAGCCCCTATTTTGACAAGCAGAACTGGACTACAACTAATTCTGAAAATGGCTATTTCTTCCACCAAAAACTTCCAGAAAAGGTAATTCTAAAATCTTTTCTAGAACTCAATTTTTATTTAAAATACAAATAAAAATCACATTGTGATGTTATGTTCTGGTGTCAATTTGGACACGATTATGCCCAGTGGTCTGGTCAGGCAAGCACTGACCTGACCATTGCTGCAAGGATATTTCGTGGCGGGTTGATAAATCAGAAGGCTGGTGTATTAAGCCATCAGTCAGTCATATCCCCATGGAAATAATAAAAAAAATTCCACCCCCCAATATTGAATAAGAATTAAAGGACATAGCTTTTCTAAAATTGCATAATAGGTTTAAACTGGCACATTCCACCCTCTGGACCCCAAAAAGATATGTTCTTTCCAAATGCAAAATACATTCATTCTGTAACAATATCGAAAGCCTCAGACCATTTCAGTACCAATACAAATATAAAACAAAGTCAGAAATAGTACAAAATCTCATCAAAGTCAACTATAGGCATGGTCTGTCCTAAAGCAAAATTCTCCTCTGGCTCTGGACCTGTAAAACTCAGAACAAGTATCTACTGCCAATATACAAAGTAGGGACAGTCATAGGGTACATATTTCCATTCCCATAGAGAGAAATTGGAAGGAACACAAGGGTCACCTGATCAACACAGTTCCTAAAACCTGCAGAGCAAATTCCATTATATTTCAAAGTCTGAGAGTCATTTATCCTTGGAGCTTCAGAAAGTGACAGACCCACCCCTTCCAAGGGCCTATGCAGTGGCCCAGCTCTGTCCAAATGCAAACTTGGGGGACATTGGGGAGATCACCTTTTCTCAGCTCCACCCTCTCCAAATACCAGGGCCACACCCAGGCTCTCTGCCATCTCCAGGGCACACGTTCAACCCCTCCAGGACAATGTAGGGGCAGCCAGGCTCAACTCAATCCCCAAGAAGTGTGCTCCTCCCTCTCCAAGGTCTGAGATGGCACAATTCTTCTTGAGCAATGAGGTGGGAAGCCCACCTCCTGCCTTTGGGGCAAACTGACCATCTCCAAGCGCTTGGGTGGGTCGTATCTCCAACCAGCCATGAAATACCTTGCAGCAACAATCAGGCCAGTGCTTGCCTGATCAGATGTCAGCATAATCATTTGGCCAAGTTGACACCAGAACCTAACCATCACATACATCAAATAGTGTTGTAGTTAAGACCTTGGAATCAATTCCTAGGCAAGAGTTTGAATCCTTATTTTTGCTTATTTCTAGCTGTGGATCCTTGGTATTTCATTTCTCTATTAGACACATATGCATGTATAATTGTGATATCTTCTTGTTGTGTTGCACCTATTATCATTAGGAAATGTCCCTTTTGTCTCTAGTAAAATCCCATGTCCTAAAATCTGTATATTCTGACATTAATATGGCCTTTCCAGCTTTCTTATGCTTATAGTTTGCATGGTATAAAATTTTTCATTCTTTTAATGTTTATTTATTTGTATATTTGTATTTAAAGTATACTCCTTTTAAGCAGCATTCACTTGGGTCTTGATTTTAATGTAGTCTGACAATCTGCATTTTGATTGGCAAGTGTGTCCCATTTATATTTAAAGTTATGATTAATATGGTTGGATTTAGGCCAGCCATTTTGTGATTTGTTTTCTATTTGTCTCATTTTTTAAAATTCGTCTAGTTATTTCTCTTTTCTTCCTTTTCTGCCTTCTTTTTGTTAAATGAATAGTTTTAGTTGTGAATTAGCTTTTTAGATATATTTCTTTGCATTTTTGTGGTTGCTTTGTATGTCTGTTTAAATTACGACTATCCTGTTAAGTAAATACTGAATTATTTTTTATAAAAAGGAATCATGCAGCAGTGTTGTTTCATGTACCACCATTCTTTGAGATATTTTTGTTATATATATATTACATTTATTATTTTATATGCTGAAGAATTGTGTTATAATTTTTCTTCAAACATCCATATGCATTTGAGAGAACTTAAAAGAAAAGAAAAATAGTTTTTATACACATATATATAATTTCTGGGGCTTTTGTTCCTTCTCGTATATCTGAGTTATTTGGTACCATTTCCCTAGAGCCTAAATGGCTTTAACATTTCCTGTAGTAAACCCTGGTAGCAACAAATTTTCTAGGTTTGTGTTTATTTGACCTTCTCTTTCTTATTTGAATAGAACTTTTAATTCATAGATTTTTTTTCTTTCAGCACTTGTGTATATCATTCTAATGTTTTCTGGCCTCTATTTTTTTTAATTAAACTTTTATTCTGAGATAATAATATATTCACATGAAATGATAAGAAATAATACAGAGATAGGCCATGCAACCTTAACCAAATTTCTACAATAGTAACATCTTGTAAAACTATAGTATCATATCACAATGAAGATAGTGGCTTTAATACAATCCACAAATCTTATACAGATACCTTAGTTCTATCCAGTTTTATCACGTGTTTATTTGTATATCCATCACCACAAGATACACACAAGTTCTATCACCTCCTGTTGTCCCTTTATAACAAAGCAACCACCTCTTTCCTGTCCCCTACCCTGTCCCTAGCCCCTTGCAACCACTAATCTGTTCTCCACTCTTACAATTTTGTCATTGTAAGAATTAATATTAATGAAGTAATATCATGCTTTTTGCTATTTTGGGGGATTGGCTTATTTAACTTAATTCCCTTAAGATTCATCCAAGGTTTTACATGTATCAAGTTTATTTATTTTTACTGATGAATAGTAGTCAATGGTACGGATATACTACAGTGTACTTATTCAGTTTTCCATTGAAGAACATATGGATTGGTTCCAAAATTTTTCCAATTTTATAAATATAGCAAGTATGAACATTTGTGTCCAGATTTTTGTATGAATATGATTCTTCATTTCTTTGGGATAAATGCCGAAGAGCACAATTGCTGCAGCATATGGTAATTGCACATTTAGTTTTATAAGAAACTGCCAAATTATCTTCCAAACCATTTTACATTCCCAACAGTGATGTGTGACTCATTCACTCTCTCTGCATCCTCATCAACATTAGGCATTGTCATTATTTTTTAATTTTAGCCATTTTGATAGTTCTACAGTGATATTTTGTGGTGGTTTTAATTTTCATTTCTCTCATGGCTAATGATGTTGAATATTATTCCATGTGCTTATTTGCCATCTATGTATCTTTTTCAGTGAAATTTCTGTTGTGTTTTTGCCCTTTTCCTAATTGGATTAGGTTTTTTTTTTAAATTGTTGAGTTTTGAGAATATTTTATGTATTTATTCTATATAATAGACCTCTGCTAGGTATGTACTTTGCAAATATTTTTTCCAAGTCTGTAACTTGTCTTTCTGTACTCTTACTGGGGTTTATCATAAAGCAAAAGTGTTTAATTTTAATCAAGTCCAATTGCAATTTTTATTTTTATGGAATGTATTCTATGTCAAATCTAAGAACTCTTCGTCTTGCCCTTTCCCTGAATATTCTCTCTTGTGTATTTTCTAAAAGTTTTACAGTTTAACATTTAAGTTGTGATCCATTTTGAGTTAATATTTGTATATAATGTGAGGTATTATATATTGAAGTAGCACAATATATTGAAAAGGCTACGCTTGCTCCATTGAATGGGTTTTTCACCTTTGGCCAAAAAATCAGTTGTGCATATTTGTAGGGGTGTATTTCTGTGTTTTCTCTTCTGCTCTATTGTCTAACATGTTCCTCCACCAATACCACAGTCTTGATTACTGTAGCTGTATAATAAGACAAGCAATGGGTAGAATGATCTCTTCCACTTTATTTTTCAACAACAACCTTGTTGTTGCTATTCTAGGGACTATGCTTTTCATATGAATTTTAGGATGAATTTGTCTATGTCTGCAAAAATCCTTTCTGGGATTTTGATAGGAATTGCATTAATCCTATAGATAAATTTGGGGAGTGTTGACATTTTTATTATGTTGAGTCTCATGAACACAGTATATCTCTCCAGTTACTTAGTTCTTATTTGATTTACTTCATGAGCACATTGTAATTTTCAGTAAGTTCTTACTGTGATGCTTTGTTACATTTAAGCCTAAGTATTTAATTTTCTTTTGAATGATTATAAATAGTATTTTTAATTTCTGTTTCCATGTGTTCATTCCAATGGAATAAGGGTGGACTGGAGTCCTTTATAAGCAGAAGAAATTCAGACATAGTCCAAGAAGGCCATATGGAGTCAGCTTGAAGCTGGAAGTCAGCAAGAACCCAGAACGGAAAAGGAAGCACATGATCGTGTGATCAGAGAGCCAAAGAGCCAGCCCAAGGATTGCCGGCCAGTCAGAGTGCTACCAACCCTGGGAGGAATTTCTAGCCAATTCCTTGATTTGGACTTCTGGCCTTAGAAGGCATGAGCCAATCAAACTAACCAGATATAATTTTGTAGTAGTAGTTGATATTTGTTGATTGTTTGCTATGTGCTAGATATATATGGAATGGGTAATTTAGATTATTTTATTTGTTTCTGTGATATAGGTGTATTATTGTTACCATTTTATAGATGTAGAAGCTCTAATTAGTATTTAAGCCCTGGCAGACTGACTTCAGATATCTTAACCACCTGCCAACTCATTGTATGATATTTGTCACAGCAGTGTGTCAAACAAAGAAAATTGTTAAAACAACAGAATTTTGATGATTTAGACACTGAAGCGGCAATGATTATGATATTGGTTGAGACATTTGAATTTGACAGTAATCCTGGGTAATTATCTCTCTTAGCTGTGCTTTGAAAATAATTAATTCAAAGGTTAAATATAGTACCAATTACCATCTCACTTTGATATTATTCTATTCTTTTTTCAAATACCTTTTTTCTTTTTTTATTAATTAAAAAAATTAACAAACAAAACATTAAGATATCATTCCATTCTACATATACAGTCAGTAATTTCAAATATCTTTTAAAAATGTTTACTGAGCACTCACTACCTTAACATCGTTGTGATTTATATGGGAAACACACAGACTATTTTGTTGTTACATTTACTCCACAATTTGAAGAAGCATAATAATGGGTTATAGCATTTAATGTTTAGAATATTTTAAGCATCAAGTAACTAAAACTTACACTCAATAAGCAATAAATACGTTAAATATTTCTTAACTAAAATTTATGTTCAATAAGCAATAAACACATTAAATATTTATTATGGCAGAAAAGTCCTGAGGTAGACTGGATTTCAAGATAAGCTTAGCAACTTTTTTCATGAACTCAGATTCTTTCCCTCTCTCCACTGTGCTGTGCTTGATGAAGGGCTTTGCCTTTGGCTGTTAGCACTCCAGACATGACATCCAAAGTAAGATGGATCATATCTTTGTGCGGTTCTTTCTTAATACTAAGCCAGAAGCCATTCACAATCTCTCTTTCTTGTCTCATTGACCAGAATCGAGTCATATGCCTATTCTGGAACCAATTACTGGCAAAGGGAATGGAATTGCCAGGAATGGCTTAGATTAATCATCTGGAGTAGAATGCAGATGGGAGCTTTAACTAAAAAATTCACTTAACTGTCCTTACATGTTCTTTCCATCTACCAGCAGCCATAAGTCATATACATAGTAATTTCTGTGACCAGTTAAGAAGATTCTGCAACATTTTAGAGTTATGGTAATAAGAACCTGAATCGGAGTGGTGGTGACAGAAATGGCTAAAAAAAACTAACCAAATATAATTTTATAGCATAGTAGTTGACATTTGTTGATTGTTTGCCATGTGCTAGACATATATTAAATATGTGATTTAAATTATTTTATTTATTTCTATGACATAGGTCTATTCTTGTTCCCATCTCATAGATAGAGAAGCTATGACTTAAATTCAAGCTCTGGCAGACAGTCTTCAGGTATCTTAACCACCATGCTACACTGACTCCTTATGGCTAAATAAATTTAGCCATGGTGAGGGTGGCAGACATTTTCAATAATGACAAATCAATTGTTGACCTTTAAAGAGACAAAGTCTGTATTATTTGTCAATCTGTGATAGATATCATAGATTCCAACTCTAATGCTAGCATGAAACCTGGTTTAACTGTTGTCGGTTTTAAAGGCTGTTGTGTGATTCATTTTTCAAAGAGTAGCGGCTTTTCTCAACATTGTGGCTGATGAAGTCGTTAGATTGCAATTTGCGTTGCTTTTATTCAGGAGTCTGTGTGTGTTTTAAATGATATTTTAGAAATACTACATCATGAAATTTTAATGGAAATATATTGCTTTTCAGTCACTGGTTTTATACTCTATTACTGAAGCATTCTGAGCCTGATTATTTTATGATCCAGCTAGTTGTTCTGAAGATTGAAATTAGGATATGCTATAATGTCATCATGTCATCATTTACCTGTTCATTCTGTTCAAAGGCTGAACTGAATAAGAAATTAATAAATGCGAACTATCTAATGGACATGTACTATATATGTTTAGAATATTTGCTAACATTCTTTTCAGATCTCTTGGGATTTAGTTCTGGATCTGCTGTTATCTGTGTTATTTTGAACAATTTTTCTTACATCCTTTGTTCCTTGTATATAGTAAGGATTATAATCATTGACATCTCTCCAACTCTAACCTTCTGTATGTCTATTGTTTGTGGGTTTGATATCTTTGGATTCACCTGTTCTCCTTGAATAGGTACTCTACCTCACCCAATTTAGTTGTGGTAGTAAGACAGCTTGGAATACTTACTTGGAAAGGCCGCACATATATTTGATGAAAGTAAAAATTCAGTTAACATGCTTTCTCCCCCATGAACTCTGTATAGAGAGTCATCAACTTCTAATGCATTGCTTAATTACTTTCATCAATATTTTTTGTTTTATTTGTTTGTTTTTATTCTTTCTTTGAAATAGAAAAGAAGTTTTTAAAATACGTGGCCTGTACCTACTTCTACTTCTGGGTAGGATAGAGCACGTTATGGCAGGTCAACTCTCTCACTGAAATCATCACTAAAAATAGAATAAGTTGAAAAAATTATAATTTTTAAATGCAGTAGGAACAGTGAGGACTAGATAAATAAAATTCTAGAGAGCATGAATTTCTTCTGAGATGAGCTGAGTTTCTGACTGCCAGTGGTTTTGTTCCTAGGAGTATTGACGTTTTCAGATGTAGATTGGAGATTAACTTTACAGGACAAAATAAAAACTCATAAGGTCATATGGATCTGGCGTAATGAATAGGTAATAAGGGGACGCCAGAACACAAGGCTGGTGCTCCCCATACACCTTTTGCTAAGCACTGGTGGTGGCACAGGAATCTGTTGGACTGGCCATGAAGGCAGATGAAATCTCTCTTTGTCTGGAATAATAGAAAGACAAAGTCTCGCTACAGGGAGTTATACTGCAACATGCAAGAAAGGTCTCTTCCTCAAAACATTTGCCAAATTATGAATCTTGGAGGCTAAGGCACGAAGCTTAAAATTTCCATAAGAAAGCATTCAAGCTTCAGGGTTAAAGAATAGTCCTATTAGGCTGTGATCCAAATGCTGGACGGGCATTTTGTAAGGAATATGGACAAATCAGAGCTGGCTTGAGTCTTACTAAAATTTCAACCTAGTCCCAAGCTAGCTCAGTCTCTGATTGGATTGAAGTCATTAGTTCCTCATCCTATCTGTATAATAGCTCAAAAAGTGAAACTTCTCTGAAGGAAAATAATATCATTTGTAGCCTCTGTGGTACTTTTTTTTTTTTTTTTTTTTTTTATCAAAGGCAGGCACTGGGAATTGAACCCAGGTCTCTGGCCTGGCAGTTGAGAACTTTGCCTGCCAAGCCACTGTGGCCCACCCTCTGCAGTACTTTTATAACAATGTATTCCATACAATAAAAAATATAACTAGGTTTATGAAGAGGCTGCAGAATGTGACCTATCATCAAAAAAAAAAAAAAAAAGCAAGAAATAGATCTACAAGAAAATGCAGACACTGGTGTTGGTGAAATAAACTTAAAATGCATGTGATTAATATATTAAAAGAGTTGAGAAATAAAACAAAATAAGAGTTGGAAAATTTCAACAGAGAATTAGAATCATTAAAAAAACATGTCAGTGGCTCCCAGGGATGAGTCTGGCTCTGGCATAGTGGGATTCAGAATGCCTTCTTGACCAAAAAGGGGAAAATAAGCAGAATAAAGTTTCAGTGACTAAGAGATTTCAAATAGAGTCAAGAGGTCATTCTGGAGGTTATCCTTGTGCATTATATAGATATCCCTTTTTTAGTTTCTAGTATATTAGAATAGCTAGAAGGAAATACTTGAAACTGTTTGAACTGTAATCCAGTAGACTTGATTCTTGATGATTGTATAACTATATAGCTTTTGTCATGTGACTGTGTAATTGTAAAAACATTGTGACTGACATTCCTTTTAGCCAGTGTATGGGCAGATGAGTTATAAGATAAAAGACAAATATATAAATAAATAATAGGGGGAGGAAGAGATATAGGATGTTTGGGGTGTTCTTTTTAAATTTTTAAGTAATGAAAATATTCTAAAATTCATTGTGATGATAAATGCACAATTATATGATGATACTGTGAAACAATGATTGTATACTTGGATGGATTATATAGTGTGTGAATATGTCTCAATAAAATTGCAGTAAAAAGTCAGTGGGGGCAGTGGTGGTTCAGTGGCAGAGTTCTTGCCTGCCATGCCGGTGACCTGGGTTTGTTCCCTGGTGCTTGCCCTGTAAAAAAAGAAAAGAAAAGAGTCAATGGACATTCTAGAACTGAAAAATAGAGTATTAATTTCAGAATTACTAATACATTGGTTGGGAGTAACAGCAAATTGGATTACAAAGAAAGAATTTTACGTGAAGATAAGTCCATAGAAAATATCCAATTGAAGTAAAAAAAGAGGGCAAATAAAAAAATATACAGTTTGAAACATGTGGAACCCAATCAAAGGATTAATAAACATGTAATTAGGGTCCCCGAGGAAAGGAAAGAAAATGGAAGAGAAGCAATGTTTGAAGAGATAATGGGCAAAATTTTTTCATAATTGATGAAAGATGTTAACTCATAGATATAAGATGCTCAACAAGCCACAATCAATGTAAATGTGAAGAAAATCATACCTGGCTACAGTATGGCCAAACTGCTACAACCTGAAGTCAAACCAAAAACTCCTAAAGTGTCCAGAAGAAGAAAAAATTGTACATATTATAATCAATGTAGGTAAAATATTAACAACCAACATTTCAACTGAAGGTTTAAAAACTAAAAGACAATGGAATTATACCTTTTAAGTTCTGAAAGAAAAAAATGACCAATCAAGAAATTTACATCCAGTGAAAATATCTTTCAAAAATAAGACAAATTAATTATATTTGGGGGCAAATAAAAATGGAGAGAATTATTCTCCAGCAGAACTGGCACAAAAAATATACTAAAGGACATTGTTCAGGTTGAAGGAAGATCATCCTAGATGAAAGCACAGAACTGTAGGAAGGAATGAAGAGGGTCAAAAGCAGAAACCATATGGGTAAATGTAAGATAATGTTGACTATTTAAAACAATGATAATAATGCCGTCTTCTATTATTTATACCACATATAGAAGCAAAAATATTTGTTCAGAAGAGAACTAAGGATAAGAGGGGTGTGATAGTTAATTTTATGTGTCAGCTTGACTAGATTATGCTGTCCAGTTGTTTGGTCAAGCAAACACTGGCCTGATTGATACTGTGAAGGTATTTCAAAGATGAATGTAAATTATCAATTGATTGCATCTATGGCTGATTACAGCTACAGTTAACAAAAGAGATTGCCTTTGACAATGAGAGAAGTCTCCTCATCCAATCTTCTAGAGGCCTTAAAGGGAGAACAGAGGATTTCAGCAATGAGAAAGAAGAAATTCTATTTCTGCTTTAGCTAGTCAGCTTCTCTTGGGGAATTCATCATCATTTTCTTCAAGCTTCCAACTTGTGGCCTGTCCTACAGAATTTGGGTTTGCTAATACCCAAAGTCACATGAGCCAACTCCTATAATAAATTTCCTAATATTTACATTATATATATATATTCTGTCAATTTTCTTTTTCTACAGAAACATGATCAATTCAAAGGAGTAAAGGGATATACTGTTATAAGTTTCTGAAATTGTTCAGGAAGTGCTAAAGCACTAACTTAGTTAGACTTTAATAAGTAAAAGATGGATATTGAAATATTTAAGATGACCACTAAATCCAAGAATACAGAACTAAAAAGCTAATGGAGGATAAAATGGAATAAAAAGAATACCTCATTAATCCAAATGAGGGTAGAAAAGGAGGAATAATGTAACAATAAATAGACAGTATTTATAGAAAACAAGATAGTAACATTATTCCCAATTATTTTAATAATTTCATGCTTGTAAATTGACTAAATATTCCATTTAAAAAGATAATCAGCTTAATTGAAATTATTAGAATCATCTATGCTACTTGAAAGAGATTTAAAATAAAAGAACATAGCTATGTTAAAAGCAATAGAATGGCAAACACTTTAAACATTTCATTAAAAAAACTTTAAAAAAGCTAGTGAATTAGAACAACACAAGTGTTTATTGACAGTGGAATAGATTAATTTGTGGTATATTTATACAGCAATAAAGAAGAACGAACTACTGTTACACACAACAGAGATTTATTGCACAGAAATGATGATGTGAAATACCCCAAATATTCAAGTTTTTTTAATTTGAAGAATAAGTAAGTTTAATCTATGATGATAGAAATTATATTAGGAGTCAACTCTTGGGGGTGTATCAAATAAAAAAGGGTATGAAAAATCCTTTTGGGGTGTTGGAAATATTCTATAACTTTATTTGAATGGTGGTTATATTGTTTTGTATATATATGTGTGCATACACATTAATATATTTCTGATTTATATAATGTATATATGTTTATTAATCTGTTTGTTTAAACTTTGTGTACTTTCTGCATGACTATTATATTTTGAAAACAAAACTAAAACATATGGTCTATATTGATCTAGGGTGTGGTGGAAAAACTGCTGATAATAATATATGCAAAGCAATGATTTATTCTTACTGAAATAAAGGGTGAGTTGCATAAATGGGATGGTTCAAATAAAACAAACATATTGGAAATGGATTCCTTCAAAATGATTTTTGGAGAGGAATGAAGCATTGTTTGTTGGTCTAAGGCCTTTAATTTTAAAGATAGGTTAAGGCAAATGAGTGATGAATAATTTTGGCAAGATCATAACTTGATTTGTTGTTCCCTAGACAAGCAATGATAAAAATGATATAAAAATGATATAAAATGCAAACAAAAGCTCATCTATTATCTTATATGTTCTTGCTTAAGATTCTAAGAAGAAAGTCGGTTGAATTTAGAAGTTGAGAATAAAATATTGTATATTTTGGCAAAGAGAATGCCGAATAGTTTTTTTTTGCATATTCATCATCATGATAATTTCTTGGAGCATTTGTATCTATTCAGAAGAAGAAATAAAAAGAAAGCAGAAAAAAAATTCATACATACCGTACCCCATCCCTCCCCCTCACCAATCACCAGCATTTCAATCTAAATTTATTTTAACATTTGTTTCCCCTATTATTCATCTTTATTCCATATGTTTTACTTGTCAGTTGATAAAGTAGATAAAAGGAACATCAGACACAAAGTTTTCACAATCACGCAGTCACATTGTGAAAGCTATATTATACAATCATCTTCAAGAAACATGGCTACTGGAGCACAGCTCCACATTTTCAGGCAGTTCCCTCCAGCCTCTCCACTACATCTTGACTAACAAGGTGGTATCTATTTAATGCATAAGAATAACCTCCAAGAGAACCTCTAGACTCTGTTTGGAATTTCTCAGCCATTGACACTTTATTTTGTCTCATTTCGCTCTTTCCCCTTTTGGTCAAGAAGGTTTTCTCAATCCCCTGATACTGAGTCTCAATTCATTCTAGGGGTTTTCTCAATCCCTTGATGCTGAGTCTCAGCTCATTCCAGGATTTCTGTCCCATGTTGCCAGGAAGGTCCACACCCCTGGGAGTCATGTCCCATGTAGACAGGAGGAGGGTGGTGAGTTTGCTTGTTGTGTTGACTGGAGAGAGAGGCCACATCTGAGCAACAAAAGAGGTTCTCTTGGGGGTGATTCAAAGGCCTAATTTTAAGTAGGCTTGACCTATCCTTTGTGGGATTAAATTTCATATGAACAAACCCCAAGATTGGGGGCTCAGCCTATAGTTTTGGTTGTCCGCACTGCTTGTGAGAATATCAAGAATCCAATTTGCAGAAGTTGAATTTTCCCCCTTTCTCATCATTCCCCGAAGGGGACTTTGCAAATACTTTTTTATTCACTGTTCAAGTCACTCTGGGATTTATCAGAGCATCACTCTCGACAAACCAACAAAATCTCATGTCCTACTCAAGGTTCCATGTATTTATGATGTTTGATTAAGCTGTCTACATAAGTTATATCAGGAATTGCACTAGTCAAAATATACATTTTGTACCAAATAAACATTTTTTGCTTTAGTCTCACATATAAGGTAAAATTTTGAAAATTAATTACCATCAATTTTCAGCACCCTGTAGTAATAACATTCCTTTGCTCTTCCTCATGCAAAAACATTTTTTAAATTTGTACATTTAGTCACTGTCATTATACACTCTAGGTATTCCTAGATTATACCATCTCAGTCTTTATCGTCTATCTTTCCTTCTGATTTCATTTGTGCCCCCAGCCCTCCTCCCTCTTTCAGTCTCATATTCAGTTTCATTCAGTGTTCTAACATAATTGTATTATAGTTAGGTAGCATTGTGCTGTCCATTTCTGAGTTTTTACATTCAGTTCTGTTGCACAATCTGTATCCCCTCAGCTCTAATTACCCAATATCTTACCCTATTTCTATCTCCTGATGGTCTCTGTTATTAATGAAATTCTCCAAGTTTATTCACTAATGTCATTTATGTCAGTGAGATCATACAATATTTGTCCTTTTGTTTCTGTGCCAAATAGTTTTATGAGTTCTGCTTAAAGGCTCTGTTTTCATAAAGTCAATCCCAGAAAGAGTATTAAGAACTTTGTAGATGATGGAACTGGAGAATATTTTCATTCCGGAGTGTAAGCAAAAATCAGCAGAAAAGTCCAAGAAGCACAGTCATTTAACTGTCTTCCTTAATTAATAGATTTGGTAGGGAGAAATCTTTTTAGAAACTTCTCTTCTTTGTTTTGAGAACTGTTGGCATTTATGTGTCCTGACTGATACTTGTTAAAAGTCAGACAATCACAAATACACCAAGAAGCGTTTGATTCTGCCTTAATTTTTTTTTCTAGAAATATTTATTTGACCTCTTGAACAGGACTGGTTACAAAATTTATAGGGCCTAGGGCAAAATGAAAATACAGAGTCTTTTGATAAAAAATTAAGAATTTCAACGTGACAACAGAGAATTAGAGCAAGCATGGAGCGCTCCTAGGTGGGCTCTGTGCGACTGCACAGGTCATGTGCCCATGAAGCTGGCCCTGCTCCTTAACGCTATTTTCAAGCCCTCTCTGACCATAACCCTGGCAAATGAACCACTTACCTTCTTCCCACACTCTCCAGCCATCACACATGGCTTGCAGTTCCAAGGATGCTTCATGCTGGCTGATGTGTCCTTATCTTAATGCATATGGTTTCTTGTATTTCCAGAATGTTCTTAACTGCCTGATATATTCTATTCATTCTTGCCAACTAACTCCCCTGACAGAATCATCTACTCCTTCCATGAGCCACCTCCATTCTTTCCATTTCTCTTATTATACATCAAACATTTTGTTGCCTTTTTGTTTACTGGTTTGACTTATAAAATATGAGCTCATTTAAGTAAAGAGTTGTGTTTCATTTATAAACTGCATTGTACAAAGTGGATACGTAAAATTGTTTTTGGTAAATGGACAAGAATGCAATTCTAAAGACACAGAAAGAGAAAGTTCAGCTACGTTTAAAATAATGAATACAACGGTTTATCTATTGACACAGTGTATCATATTTTTTATTAGAGAACTTGTACAATTATAGAAAAATCATGAAGAGAACACAGAGTTCATATAATTTTTCTCCTTTTTTTGATAGCAACACCTTTCCTTTATTTGTTTTCCTTGTAAAGGGAGTTTCAAATTCAGCAGCATTCCTTTCCTGCCCTCAGGTCCTCAACCAGGCAAGAGATGCAAGCACCAAATCCTGACTCGGTGATAGCACAAGTCTCAGACACTCACCTTCAGCTCTGAGCTGCAACAGCTGTTTGTATCACTAAGTCAGCATTAAATCTACCAAGGAAGAACCACACCACTCAGAGACCGTGGGTGCAGCTGGGCCTGAAATGTTAAGGTAGATGAGAGGGAAGTTTCTGAGGGGTGAAAGGGAATGTCAGCGGACTTCTAGGTTACATTAATCTTGGCTGATGGAACCCCACAATAATGAAAGTCACTTTCAGTACAGAAGGAGGTCAAGGATAGAGGCAATTCAGTATGTAAAGAAAAGCACAACAGATAAGTCTTGCAGAGAAATGGAAGCTATCAAAGTGGTCTCATAGTCACATCAAGGGAATTCTCTGTCTGGTGTGCCCAAGTGGTTGCTGGATTGGCTGCTGAGTAGTGAAAGGAGTCAGCAGGGAACTTCTAGGCCATGAAAGTTCACCTCTCGGAGACTTCCTGGAAAGAAAGCTCATTCTTGGGGTCAGTTAACCATGACTTTGCCCAGGGCCTCCAACACTTGCAGTTGTAGTTCTTAAAGTCACCATCAATTTGGCTAACACTTTGCCCCTCCACCACTCAGAGTTGGCAGTTGATTTCTGTGATGAATTGGGCATTGTGATTGACAACAATCACAGCACCCTTGTATTCACTGATGGCCTCCCCCAAAGCATCAGTAGTCCCAAGTTATTGGTCAGCTCATCCAAGATAAGAATATCAGGCTCCTGACAGGCCAGCTCTGCAAACACAACCGGGGCTTTCTGCCCCACCAGAGAGTCTGTAGATCTGGTAGAGATGTTGGGCATTGAGAGGATGATATGGGTACAGATATCATCCAGGAAGTCCTAGTCATGGAAGATGATCAGCAATGCCTTCTATCAGTCCTGGAGGTAGTTATTGATCAGTTGACAGCATTGAGGTCCAGGTGGTTGGTGGGTTCCTCCAACATCAGCACGGTGGTCTCCATGAACACTGTAGAGACAGGGAGACAAGCAAACGCCAGCCTCCCGAGAACTTCTGGGTGAGCTGATTCTGCATTTCAGGTTAAAGCCCAAATGAGCCAGGATCTGCCATGCTTTGGCCTCAGCTGCTGCTGCCCCTGTAGCCCACAATTCCTTAAATACCATCTCTAGCATTTCAGCAGCTGTATCCTCCCCCTGTTCCAGATGCCCTGAGTACCTCACTCCTTTTCCAGTGGCTTCAGTGGCTTCATGTTAGCTCAAAGCATGGCCTTCCCTGCTGGTGTCTCATTGGTTGCCACCTCCTGCTCACACAGTAGCACATCAATACTGGGCTGGATGCTCAAGACTTCGTTAGCAATGTGCTTGAGAAGCATGGTCTTGCCCTTGTCATTGGGCCCCACCAGCCCATAGAGATCACCAGCTACAATGCACTGGTCTGCGCTGACAAATAAGTCCCCACAGTGGGCCAAGATGCTCAACTTCTCCAGCTTGATGTCAGATGCATTTTCTAACATGGCTTGGTGGGAGGACATTTCTGCCTGGGACATGGAGAAGTTATTTTCAGCAGCATTGGCTGCTTTTAATGAAGCCACTTGGCATTCATACTCCATCTGTTTCTTCAGCTTTTTTTTCTTTTTGCTAAGGTGAGCATAGGATCTTCTGCCTTGGACTCCCCCTCTTCCTCCTCCTCTACTTCCCCCTCCAAACCTTGCTCTGCCTTCTTGGCCTTGTCCTTCCCTTGTTTGGATGGCTCCTTTTCTTTTCTTTTTTTTTTCTTCCTCTTCATCCTCCTTTCCATTAGCCAGAGCAGCAAATTTATTTTGCAGCTTGGCTTTCCCATTTGGCTTTTCTTCCTTTCCTTTTTAGCCCTTAGGCACAAGCTGTTGTTCCTGAGATACAACCTTATTGTGCCAATTCTCTGGGTTAGCAGGCTTAGGAGGGCATCTTCCTTCTTCCTCCACTTTCTCACTTTGATCCTGAATCGGAGCTGCCAAGACATTACCACCCTCAATCGGTACCTCATCCTCCTCATCAGTGGCTGGCATCGAGAGCTTCTTAAGGTGCTCCGTGAGCTTTATCTCCTCGCCGTCATCATCGGCATCCTTCTTCTGCCGGCCTTTTCGAGTGTTTCTCTTCTTTTTTTCATGGCTGCTGTTGTTGCTGCTGCTCCTTCTCCTTGCGCAGTCTCTCTTCTTCCTCAGCTTGTTTATCTTCTCCTGCCACCTCTTTGAAGGATGTCTTTTTGGTCTTGTCCTTCTTTGCACTTTGTCTGCGGGGCTGCACGCTCTCTGTCCCCTATCCCCTCGGGCTCCAGTGGCTGCTGCGTGGGCCCCTTCGGCATCACAGCAGCAGTTATGGCTACATAATTTTTCAATAAATGCAGAAAAATGAAGTTCTGTACAATCTTTTTGTTTCTGTTATCACCTATTTAATTAACCTTCAAGAATTTTGATATTGAAATTGGTAAAATAATTTTATTTCTTTCCTATTCTCTAGCATAATCTAATGTTTTCCTTCACATTTTTGTCTTTTAGTATGAGAATTAGTAAAATCTGTAAGAAATAATATACATAAGTAGTAAATGTATAAGAAGACAAAAGTTATTAAGAGTAATGTTTTGGAATAAACTTTCCCCAGAGGGATTATTATATCCTGAGTGAATAAAGGAACCAATGCCTGAATCCTGCTTGTAGCTGGACTAGTAATGATTGTTTTCCTTAATCTTTCACATAAAGAATATTTTTTATTGTTATTTCCATTCAACCTGGCCAAGTACTTGTTCCTTCACAATAATTTCCACCAACGGTTGAAAGTCAACAGGTATGAACTGAAATATAAACTGCAGTTTTTCTAAAGTTTGTGCTGCCTTTTCATTCAATGAGGCATTATTTTCCACCCCCATGGGTCAAGATCATGAATCATTTTATCCCCCCACCCTCTTTTTTTACTTCAGAAAAAAGTAATTCATCTGAACAGACTGACATACTCTGGTTACTATAAAAAAAGCTCTGTTTAATAACAGGCTAGTGAAGAAGGGAGAAGACACTCTGAGCTGAGTCAAGGGTAGACTGAGGAGCTTTCTGGCCCTAACTGTAGTCTGGAAGAAAACAGAGAAACAGAAGCAAGTGGGAATAAAATGAGGAATAAGCATCATACTGGCAGTTGTAACCTGAAATAAGGAAAGTCACAAAGAGAGCCTTAGTCCTTCCTCACAGCAACACTGTTGAAAAACATTTTTGTTGACTATCCACAGTTTTCAGACGACACAATCTCAGACCTGATGGAGCCTAAATCCTAAGAAAATAGATGGATAGAGTAAAAATTATTTTGATACCTCTTCATTCTCTATTCCCTGAAGGGAAGGCATATTGATTAAGGTTAAATTAGCTGGTGGGTTTTTTTTGAAGAAAAAGAGGTGTGGGGAGAAGAACTGTGCCATCCATAGTGGATGGCATGGAAAAAATAGGAGAGCTAGGAAAAAGCAAGGGTTATTTTGTTAAACAAGTGGTATGTTTATATATATACATATGTTTTTTTTCTTGTGATCAATTCAAAAGTTTTTCACATCTGAGCCAATATATGAAGAGCAAATTGGAAGTCTAGAATGGAGGGAAATATAAATAGAACGATAGTCTGAACACAGACTGGGACACTGATATCCATGCATTCATTTTATTCATTCACGCATATGATTATCTAATCCTTATCAGGTAAAAGGGTAGATCCCACTGACTTCTGTTCCCTATTTTTAAAAAGAATGACAAGAATCTGGAGCTGTGCTTTAACTTCAGCTCTATAACTACCAGCTGACTGTCGTTTCTCAGCCCATGTATTCAGTCAACTCCATTAGGATCTATATGCTAGCAATATAAAACTAAAAGCAGATATAAACAAGAATACCAAAATATATAGCATATTGTATGCATAATTTATAATAAATACATACATATATAATTAACTAAGACAGAATTAAGTTTTTGTGTATGTATTGAGGAATAAAATGAAAAGTAAAAAATCTGATTATTTTCATGAGGTTTTCTATCTCATATTGTAAGTACCTGCATGATTAATTTCCTCCAGAAATTATGAAAATACGAAAGAGCCCTATTTTAAAATACAAAAGAATTCTATCTGGAAGTAACATAACATAATAATTACTGATGAAAGGAAAAAAAATAAAAATAGCTAACATATATTGAGTACTTATTATGTGCCAGGTATTATTTCAAATACTTTAAATGTATTAATTAATTTAAATGGTAGCATTTAAATTAATTTATTTAACCGTGTAACTTTATGAGGGAGGGACTGTTATTTCTGTTTTCTGGATGAGGAAACTGAGACTCAGGGTATTTAAAACATTTGCCAGGGCCACAGTGTCAGACAGCAGAGAAGCTTGGATTTAAATGTAGTTCAGCTGGCTTGGGAACCCAAATCCTGACTCCCACACTAAACTGCATGTGTGCTGTCAGGGATTTAAAAATACTTAAAAGATATGTAATTTAGCCAGGGTGTGATGCTATTTCATATCAAGTCATCACTAGCTCTTTATTGTAGATAGATATATCTTGTGCATTACCACACACAAAAAGTGGAAAAACACAAAATTATACATTCTTCTCAATCCTTCCATTCTAGTTATTTAGGAATTTTATCATTCCCCTCTCTGATTTGTGGACCACTGTTATTTTTCATATTTAGCATTCAAATTTCCACAGGAAAGTGTTAGGTAGCTTTTCTTTTCCCTGGTAGGGAAATGCTAGAAGGAAACCTAAAAATTTGGAGAAATAATTACCAGTTACCAGTGAAATTGTTTACTTAACGTTTTTTCACTTAACAATTCCTTTCTCCATCCCTTTCTTTCCCTCCTCTCCTTAAAACAACATAATGGAGATTTCTCCCCTTTCTATTTCTTCAAATTTCCTCAGACCCATTTCCTTAGTTTTTTACTCTGAATAGCTTATTTCTACATTTTATTTTCCTGAAGGAAGCAAAAACGTATTCTTTGTGGTGTAAATATTATGATAATATTCTTTTCTTAAACCCCTCAGCATGACTTTGGGTGGGAGTCGGTGAGTGAGCCACAGGATGCATGTTGCTCTGGTTGCTAAGGGCAGTGGAAGGGGAGGCTAACCCTTACCAGAGAGGCCGCAGACTAGAGCTTCTCCAGCAGGCACCAATGATCATGGAGCAGACAGGGCCAGTGGATGCTGGGCAGGAGCTGGCTGCTCCCCACAACGTGCATACGCCTCCCCCAGGGCACAGTCATCCCTGCCAAACATGCCTTTTGTTAACTACTGAAATAATTCAGCTTTATTTTGCCTTTCCGCTTTGAGTTCCCTTTTGATATTTTCATTTGCTCAGCTGTGACATCAAGTTGGGTATCTAACATGTCTCCCCAGCTGCTAATTCCTCTACAGGCTGGCGCTGTGTCCTGAAGGGAGGGTGCATTCCAACAGTCTTTGATAAACCATCTGTTGTAAGTGGAAGGTCAGTGAAAGACAGCTATGGTATGGTTGGTGACTTGCTCAGATAAAGCTGCACAAATGTGAGCTCCACAGTTGGACAGAAGTCACGTGGGAAGCGTGAGTGGCCCTCTGCATTGAGACATGAAGAATTGGATTCAGATGTTAATCCAGGGCTTTATGCCAGATGATTTCTAAATCCTAAAATATTAGTTTTGATGTTGTCAAAGTAACATATGCTGTTACCTCTCTCATTGAATGGGATTCACTTCCAAAGTGGTATAAAAGGAGTAATATTTTCTGCCACTTCTACTTGAGGTTATTTTAGTTGTTTATTCATAACTATCACAGAGACTTAGCCATGGGTTATGTGATTTCTGATAGAGCTGTAAATCCACTGTGTGTGTGTATGTGTGTAATGAATTTTTCGGAAGCCAGTTTAGGTTTTCAGTACCTTGGGTCCTGGCCACTGATTCTGTTTGAGCACACTCATCTCAAAATGTTGTGCAAGGAATCATTGCTGTGGAATGATCTCATTTATGATGTCTATGGGAAATGGAAATTCCAGTTCTGTTTTTACTTCAGAAGATTTGTGCTCTTTTTGTTTCCATTTGAATACTAAAACATTTAAATTAAAAACAGCAGGGCTTTTTTCAACATGGCTTATTTCATACTTATCATTTTACTGCTAAATTCCCTTTACCTGACAATAGCATATTACTGGATAAGGATACTGCTTAATGAAATTTGATCAGATTTTATTAATCAATGACCATTTTATCCTTATCAAATAAGTAGTTTGAAATTAAGCAGCCAGAATATAATTTTGCTTATTTGAGGTATTTACAATCAATTTTTTTTCCTAAGGAAATTTTAAGTGGTGGATACTGATTCTTATTAATAAAATCCCTGTATTAATGCCATTTATTTTTTTTCCTGGAGGATTCTCGATGTACTTAAAGAGCTATATTTAGGAAGGGCTTCATGTAACATCTGGGTAGTTGTATAGCAGCTGGGTAACAGCACACAAGGAACTTGACTCAAAGCTTGGAATGCTAATTGAGAAAGAGCCTGGTATTTAGCTCCAAGCCAAGAGGAAAGCAATGTGGGAGGTAATTATCCAATTTGGGGTATTACTTACCCCAAATTAAAAAAGTTACTATGTTAATAAAAATATAATGAAGCCTAGTTCCCTGGAGCTGTTGTTTATTTTTGCATATCACTGCTAGGAGATTTCTCCAGGTGTAGAATGGCTCAGTCAGACATGTTTTACCCTTAATATTGACCTAATTAAAAGATGAGTGTCTACTTTCTGAAAAATACTGAACCCAGTACTTACAGGACTCTAGAGAGTAAATGATGCTTAAGAATCGCAAAAATCATCCTCCCATTATTTTTGACATGGGTGAGACTCTTATGCCATATTCAAATTTAATCATTATATTCCATTTTAAGAGAGATTAACAATAGGGAAGAAGGTTCAAGAGAATAAGAGCATGAGAATAACTAAAGATTATGAAATGTTATTTAGGAAGGAGGGTTAAAGAACGTAGCTGCTGGCTTGGGAAAGAGGTGTCTACTCTTACAACATTTAACTTGAAGTGATGGTTTATTATGACCCAGATGGGGATCACCTGTGAAGATGGGAAATTGGAAATTAGTTCGGAAAAAACATCTAGCCCTCCTATTTCTCTAGCCATAACAAAAATAGCTTTTAAAGCAAAAGTTTTCTTTAGCATAAGAAATAATGGATGAAGAGGATATTTTTGGTCCATCTCAAAAATCCTATTCCCTGCCAGAGTGATTCGAAGCCCAAGGGGATATCTTCTGCTTTTTGTCTGATCTGGGTTTCAGTATTTCCAACATTAACATTTTTTTCTCGTTTTTTCCCCCTATATTTCCATTTTATTCCTTCTGGTACTTTCAACAGTCCTCTGACACCCCTCACCTCCTATTCATTGGTCCTACCATCCTTTCACTGTCCTTTATCCCCTTGATAATCTCTCTTCTTTTCTTAGCTTAAATTCCAGAATCAATCATTACATCACTGCCTGACCTACACTCTGGGCTGTCTTTTGCCTCTCTCATTTTGTAGAATACTCTGAAAAACCACAACCTAGCTTAAATTCAAGAGTCTGCCTGCTCTGTGCCTGCCTCTGTGCAGCTGAATTTGGTAAACTCTCAACTGCGTTGACTAGCATCATTTTAAATTTATCACAAACATCAAATGGCCTTCATCACTGTGGACAATCATTTTACCCTTTCCTAGCTACGCACCCACTCTCCTAGACATTTATTTCATACCTTCTGTCTCTCTGCTCCAATCTTCAGTCTTTATTCTCAGCTGATGACCTCACTTCCTGCTTCACAGAGAATATCGAAGCAAACAGAAGAGAATTGCCATAGATTACTATTGCTCTACCTACCTGCTTGTCAGGATTCACATCTTCTACCTTCTGACCTGTATCATACAGGAATTCTCTACACTAACTCCTTCATGCTTGTAGTAGATCTGCTCCAATTTTGCCTACTCAAGGACATTCCTCCAGCAATCTTCCTCCCTTCCTTTTACATTTTAATTTTTTTCTTTTCAATCATTACCATTGGCATAAGTACATGCTGCTTTTTCTTTTCAATTTAAGAAACTCTTCCTTTGAGCTTTCTTCCCCTTCCAGCTGCCATCTCATTTCTTTGCTCCCCTTCATAATGAAACTCCCTCCCCGAGATTAATCTATGCTCAATTTCTTCAAATTCTCTCTCCCCTGCTGTCTGAAGCCCACTTCAGCCATGCTGATGGCCCTAATACTTCTAGTTTTGCTAAAGTGATCTCTGCGCTGCTAAATACATGGAATAATTGTCAGTCCTCATTTTACTTGCCCCAGTTACTTGCATTTGAACAGTTGATTACTCCTTCCTTCACTTATGTTCTTTATTTAATTTCCAGAATACAGCATTTTTCTTTGTTTACTTCCTGCCTGATTGGTTACCCCTTCTTGGCTTCCTTTGCTTGCTTTTCTGCTCCCCATTCCTCCTGATACTAGAACACTCTACGTTTGTTCTTAGACCTCTTTGTCTCTTCTCTTTTTTATATTGTTTATCTCATCCAGTTCAGTGGTTTGAATATCATTTGTATGCTGACAAGGCCTTAATCAGTATCTCCAGCCCATGCTCTTTTCTGAACTTTAGATTTTTATATGCATCTGCCTGTCTAGCATCTCCACTTGGAAATGTAATGGAAATTTCAAATTCAGCATGCCCCCAAACTGTTCCTTTGATGTTTCTCCCTCCCCAAATGTGTTTTACCTTTAGCCTTTCTTTTCTCAGTTGATGGCTATGCTTCCGTTTGCTTACATCCAAAATCTTGGAATCATCTTCGGCTCTTCTTTCCCTCTCATGTGGTAGATACAATCTGTCAAGAAGTTCTGTTCTTTCTATCTTGAAAATATATACAGAATCTAACCACTCCTCATCCTTAATACTGTAATAACGTTGATCTATGCCATCATTTTATCTTGCTTGCATTAACCCCCTAACTGTTCTCTTAGATTCTACCCTGGACACATATCATTTATTTTCAGTTTAGCAATCAGTCATTTTTAGAAATGTAGGTTAAATGATGTCATTCTTTTGCTCTAACCCTGCAATGGCTCCAATTTATCCCTACTTAAACAGTGAAGTCCTTACAGTGTCCTACAGGACTCTCCTACTTTGGGAGCCTGTTACCTCTTAGACCTCATTTTCTATCACTCTCTTCTTGGATCATCTTGATCAATCACATCAGAGTCCTTGATTTTTCTCAAACACACCAGGCATGCATGAATTAGGGCCTTTCACTGTCTGTTCCCTCTGCCTGGAACATTTCCCTTCAGATATAGACATGGCTAACTTCTTCACGTTACATTCTCAATGAGGTCTACCCTGGCTGCTCTATTTAAAATTGCAGTGCTCACCTTCCTTCTTACCCTGCACTTGTATTTTAGTTTGTTAATGCTCCCCAAAATGTGGTATACCAGAAATGGTTTGGCTTTTATAAAGGGAGTTAATTAAGTTACAAGTTGACAGTTTTAAGGCCAGAAAAAATGTTCAAACTAAGGCATCCAGATAAAGATACCTTGACATAAGAAAGGCTAATGTCAGTCACATGGGAAGGCATGTCTGCTGGCATTTGCTGGTCTTTGTTCCCAGTTCTGTTGCTTCCAGCTTCTGACGCCAGTCACTTCTTCTCTAAGCATCTGTGGGCCTTCACTTAGCTCATCAAGGACACAATTCTGGGTCCCGGTTTGCTTATCATCTCATGGGAAGGCACATGGCAACATTGGCTGGCTCTGCATACCACACATCCATGACTTTGTCAGCACTCCAAGCATCTCCAATTGTCTGTGTCTCTGAAGCAACTGTGTTTTCTCAAAAATCTCTCCCTTGGTAAAAGGACTTCAATAAGTGAATCAATACGCACTTTAAATGGGCAGAGTAACATCTCAATCTAGTCAAAAGCTCACACCCACAATTGACTGAATCATATGTCCATGAAAAAAATCTAGTCAAAGAGTCCCACCCTACAATATTGAATCAGAATTAGAAGAACAAGTCTTTTCTGGGGTACATAACAATTTCAAACCAGCGCAGTTTGTTTTTCTTTTTCTTTTTTCTTCTATGTAATTTATCACTTTCTACCTCACTATATAATCTCCTTATTATGTTTATTGTCTATCCTTCTCGAAAAAGCTGAGATATTTCTGTGTTTGTTTATCAGTGTATGCCAGAACACACAACACAAAATTTTTGTTGAATGAATTTATTAAATGAATTGCTCTCTGTCATGGTACACCAAAGAGGTAAACATGGTGATGATGATGATGATGATACTAGTGACAACAATACTAGCGTGTATTTATAGTGTTTTCTATGTGCCAGGCACCATTCTAAGCACTTTATATCATACTAATGTTGTAAAAGGAAAGGCAGCCAAAAGCTGTCTTTGAGTGGTTAGCAAAATAACTGTCAAAATTATGTGCAATTATTTGAAAATACGTGCAGATAATTCAATAAAAATAAAAATGAATGCGTCCTCTCCTTATAAAGAACGAAGTAGAGGACTTCTATAAGCAGCCCATTTGGTCCATTACTGCTATATCTAACAATGCTCCATATCTGAAGTCTGAGGCAAGGGACAGGCAGCATGAAATTTACGTAACTGGGCTAGAATTTAAATGAAGCTAGTAGTCATGGTAGATATATTCTGTCCAGATGACATGGACATGACTGAGAACTTATTACACTTTGGTTCCAAGGGGTGAGAGTATGGGTAAGATACATGCCTGTTGGATCACTCTACTTTGAAAAAGAGACTTTTGTTGAATAGCCTAGTTACTGAGTACATAATTCAATTAGCATCATGCAGGTAAAGATGAATGCCATGTGAGTTGTCTCTAAGAGCTCTTCCCAAGGGCTGGGAATGAACCTAGAAAAAGATGCCACTGGGAGACGCAGAGTTGTGAAAACTCTGAGCTTAACTGAAAGCTAGTTGGTCTAGGGGAGCTGGAAACTCGGGAAATGCCTGCATTTATATCTGAACTGGGACTAAACAGCTATCTATACTGGGTCTGACAAATTCCTCCTTCCATTTCCTGGGTTCAGCTTCTGTCCTCAAAGATAACCTGTTCATTTTCCTTAGTGAAAACATTGAGATAATCCAAATTACTCACTAGCCCTGTAGTATTCCAATCCTTTCTATGTAAATGCTAAGAAAGAGCTTTTGGCAGAAGATAAGTTACTGGGAGTATGAGAGGAGAGGTAGGTGACAGGAATGAAGTGGGATGTAGTGGGATGAGGAGATGAGAGGATAGATTAAGAAAGTTATTTTACTTTTTGCCTCAGGCCAGTTCTGAAATTGGGGAAGGAAAAAATGACTTATTGAAAGATTCATTAATAAATAGAAAGAGTTCCTGTGTTCAGTAATGCTGAATGAAGGTCAATAAGAATGATTGCATTTCTTTCACCCTGAAGGTTGGTAAGCAGTTATTCTAATTACTACTATGGGTTTTGACCAATTCTTCCATGTCTCCAAGTGGGATTCTCATTTGATGGTTTGTATTTCTATTTTTTTTTTTTTAGGATAGGATCTTTGTTCCAAACTGATAAGCAATTACAAATGAGCTACACAACTCAAAGAGTTCTAGGCCCTACAGAAATTGGCCATTTTCTCTTTCTACTCCCTCCTTTCACCTGCTATCAGGAAGGAAATTGAGAAACTACTCACATGAGATCTCTAATAAAGAACAGTGTGTACAGTGTGATACTTCTATTTTACATGTGATGAATCTGTTTTACTAAAGATGAACCTTTGTTTAGATTAATATTCAAAAACATAAATCTCAATTATAGGATTATAGGCACCAGTCAGCCACATGGAGAAATATTCTTGTGAGTGTCTTCATCATTTTTCTTTTGAGAGAGACTGTTTTGGTTATCCATGTTGTATAACAAAGTATTCCAAAATTTGCTTGCTTAAACTGACAGTAATTTATTATTTTTCATGATTCTGTCTGAACGCATGATTCTTCTGCCTCATGTGGTGTTGGCTAGGGTATTGGGTAGCTGAAAGGTCCAAATGGTCTCAAATATATGGCTAACAGTGATTCTGGTGGCAGATGGGAGCTCAGTTGGAGCTTGGTGATAGGGCCAGGACCCTCAGTTCTCCTCCATGTCACCTCTTATAGTTGCTTGGGCTTCCTCACTGTTTGGTGGCTGAGTTTAAAAAGTAGTATGCCTAAGAGGCAGAAAGTAGAAGCTGCTAGTCTTCTTAAGGCCTGAGTGGAGAAGTCCCAGAATATCAGTTCTATTGCATTCTTTAGGTCTGGGTAATCACAGGGCCAGCCTAGATTCAAGGGAAGGAAAAAGAAACACCACCTTTCAGTGGGAGAGTAGCATATTCATACAGAGGAAAGGCTGAAGGCAACTATCTTTGGAGACTTAATACCGCAAGGATCATCCTGGGTCCCTGATATCATACCATGGTGTGGCTGCCCAACAAAATGGCCCTCTTTATTTTCATGTTCATTTTCTTTTTATCCTGCCACTATCTTATTGAGGAGTTTCCCTGATCTTAAAAGCAAGGAAATATTTTAAGGAGCTTAAATTTGAAACATTTAAATCAGGTAAATCAGCTCATCAGCAAACCTCAATGTTTTTTTCATTAAGCTTATGAAAATTGTTCTATGTAGGCTTAGGGGTGGGGAAAATCCATTGTTAAGCCTTAGCAACTAGTTCAAGTTTTGCGTAGTTTTCTTATATTTCGTATTCATATTGACATTATTAGTGTTAGTTGATAGAGGCCTAATTTATAATCATGTAGGAGAAGAAATCACTATTATAAATAGTATTGGGAAGCTTTCAAACCATTCCAGTGAAAATTGGATTTTAGAAGATCCCAATATATTTAAATAAGAATTTCTGCTCTTAGCTCATAAAATCAGTGATTAAATAACCATATCTAATGGAATCTAAAGTCTGTTGCTTTTTGAATGGGTCATTTCACCATCATTATGAAATTATATTTCCTTAGATTGAAAATAGGGGATGCATCTCATTTGCATATATCTACTTTTCTAATTTTTCCTTCCATCTCTTAACTTTTTCTTCCATTTCTCCATGTAGACACTCACTAATAGCAGATATTGAGAATAGGATGATAGGAATCAAACAAACAGCACGTTACAATTTAAATTCTGTAAAGTTCATTTGTCAGGAAATTTTATTTATTTGAAATCCTTTGATAAACCCATTTTTTTCAAAGAAGAAAATATTTTTCATCCCAAATATAAGTTTCATGTAAGAAGCAGACTAATGCACCTTCCTCCCCATCCCCCACCAAAGATGACCACATCCTAATCCCCAGAACCTGTGAACCTGACACTTTACATGGCACAAAGGGACTTTCCTTGTAGATGTGATTAAGGTTACAATTGTTGAGATGGGAAATTTATCCTGGATTATCCAGGTGGACCCAATCTGATCATTCAAGTCCTTAAAAATAAAGAAGGGGTGGGCCATGGTGGCTCAGCAGGCAAGAACGCTTGCCTGGAATGCCAGAGGACCCGGGTTTGATTCTCGGTGCCTGCCCATGTATATATAAAAAAAAGAAGTATGGAAGAAGAGTGTGTCAGAAAGATCCAACATTAGAAGAACTCCACCTGCCATTGCTGGCTTTGAAAATGCAAAAAAGGGGGCCTCTAAAAACTTAAAACAGTCCTCAGTTGACAGCCAGCAAGGAAATGAAGACCTCAGTCTACAACGTGCAACTGCAAGGAGCTGAATTCTGCCAACAACTCAAATGAGCAGGAGACACATTCTCCCCTACAGCTTCCAAAAGGCAATGCAACCTACCATGCTAACACCTTGCTTTTAGCCCAGTGAGACCTATTTTGGACTTCTGACCTTTAGAGCTCTGAGATATATTCCTGCAAAGGAGAAGCTAAATCTACTTATAGTTATGCCTAAAAGTTACCCCCCAGAAAACCTCTTTTGTAGCTCAGATGTGGCCTCTCTCTCCTTAAACTAACTTGGCAGGTGAACTCATTGCCCTCCCCTCTACATGGGACATGACTTCCATGGGTGTAAATTCTCCTTGGCAACATGGGACAGGACTCCCACAATGAGCTGGGACCCAGAATCATAGGATTGCAAAGCCTTCTTGATGAAAAGGGGGAAGAGAGAAATGAAACCAAATAAAGTTTCAGTGGCTGAGAGACTTCAAACAGAGTTGAGAGGTTGCGTTAGAGGTATTCTTATGCATTATATAGATATCCCTTTTTAGTTTATCATGTATTGGAGTGGCTAGAAACGGTTGAACTGTAATATGGTAGCCTTGATTTTTGAAGATGACTTTATAACTATATAGCTTTTACAGTGTGAATGTGATTGTGAAACCTGTGTCTGATGCTTCTTTTATACAAGTATGAATAGATGAGTGAAAAAATAAGGATAAAAAATAAATAATAAAACTGTAATATAATAAATTTGTATAGTTTTAAGCCATTAAGTTAGTGGTAATTTGTTTTGGCAGCAATGGAAAACAGTTACACTTGATTACAAATTAAAGTCCTTGGTTTTCAAATTTTAAATGCCACCCAAACAATGGCATAATTGTTTCCTTCTAATTAAAGGAAATAGATAGTAACCTTTTTTAGCAACTATTCTAGAACCATCAAAGACATGTTTAGAATCTCTCTAGTACTCTGTTCTTTGAAAGCAATTATATTGCTTTGGTGAGCTATGTTTTTTTTTACATTCTTCCATGTAAGACAGGAAGGGAATTTTGTCAGATAAAATGGTTGAATTGGGAAAGTAGGTAGGTCATGTTCAACAACAGTGATAGGAGATGTGGGGGCATTCTGGACAGAAATTATACAAAGACTCAATTCCATAGTTATTCTGCTAAAATATCCTTTATTAAAGAAACTGGTGCCTTGGTTTTAGAGCCTTGCCAAGAAGAAACCCATAACATCTTTTTTCAATCTTGCCCCAACCTAATATATGCCCTTTACTCCTCCCGACGCTCTAGAACACAGCATAAACGAGAAGTCTGACAGTCACATCTGGCTTGCACATGTGTATTGTTGGGCATGCTAGGGGTTTGAAAATTCTTGAACTCAATTGCCAACCTTTAGAAATTTGGAGAATTCTCATAAATATACAGATTTCCATCTTCTCCTGCAAAGCATAAGACTATGTCTCAACATTGAGCCGGCATTTCCACATGGCCTCAAAAGACTGGAGCTGGGCAACAAGAGGCCTATCACATGGGACCTGATCTTCCAAATTCCCAGTGTCCTCACTGAGCTTCCCTCACCTATTCACCTTCCCACCTGGCCCCTGGAGGAATTGAACTTGGAGCCCTGCTTTACTTCCCTGCACTCCGGTAGTAGGAATTTGATACTGTCAACTAGCTGCTGAGAAGGAATAAATATAGATGACAGTGCTTAAATCACACTGATTGGCAGCTACCCACAGTTTTTACATCTGGAGTCTGACCTGTGTATAAATAAAAACTAGATAATTTAGAAAATGAACACTTATAAAAGCCTTTAACAAATTCTTAACTCTGACCAGTGACTAAAATGTATTTGCCATCTGTGCTGATTTGAATCTATTATGTACCCCCAGAAAAGCCATGATTTAATCCTGATTAATCCCAATTTAATAATGTAAGTTAGAATCTTTTCATTAGATTTTCTCCATGGGGATGTGACACACTCAATTGTGGGTATGAACTTTTGATTAGATGGAGACATGACTCCGCCCATTCCAGGTTGGTCTTGATTAGATTACTAGAGTCATCAAAAGGGGAGACATTTTGGAGAAGCAACAGAAACAACAGAGCCTACAGAAGTGACAGAAACAACAGAAAGGAAAGAAATGACAGAAGCTTCAGAGCTGACAGAAACAGAGCTGACACAGATATGGACACGTGGAGAACAGAAACATGGATGTTGGAGATGCCTGGAGCCCAGCAGACATTGCCATGAGATAGTAAGCAAGCCAGAACCTGAAGAGAGCCAAGGGAAGCCAAGAAATGAAAGCCAGCCCTTGAGAAATAAAGTGAGTAACCTCTACAGAGGCTGAAAGCAATGGAGCCCAGGAGCAAAGGAAACAGCAAATGTCAGCCACGTGACTTCCCAGCTGACAGAACTGTTCCAGACCCATAGGCCTTTTTTGAGTGAAGGTAACCTCTTGTTGGTGCCTTCACTGGAACATTTCCATAGGCTTAGAGTTGTAGACTTGTAACTTATTAAATTCTCTTTTTAAAAAGCCATTCCAGTTCTGGTATATTGCATTCTGGTAGCTTGCAAACTAACATACCATCTAACCATTATATCTTTTGAATTTTCTTCTATCATAATACAGTAGATACTTATTATTCATGGGTTCCATATTTGTGAATTCACCTACTTGCAAAAATTTATTTATAACTCCAAAATCAATGCTCACAACATGTTCATGACTATTTGTGGACCCATGTAGAGTGGAGAAAATTTTGTATTTTCATACATAGGTTCCCAGCTGAGGTCAAACATGGAAACAATTTGCCTTTTTGTTTCATCTGTTCTGCTATAAACAAGTATACTTTCTTGGTATATTTAGTGTCACATTTTTGGGCTGTTTCTGGTGATCTGGCATTTAAAATGGCCCCCAAGAGTAATGCTGAAGTGCTGTCTAGTGCACCTAACCACAAGAAAAAAATGTGTGTGCTAGATAGGCTTCGATCAGGCATGAGCCACAGTGCTGTTGGCCATGAGTTCAATGTTAACAAATCAACAATTTATATCAAATAAGGTGTCTTTAAACAGAAGCACACATGAAACAAGGTTATGTATTGATAAGTTGGCAAAAATGTGATCACAGGTTCCAGGAACCTAATCTTGTATTTCCCCTAGGAGCACTATTCATTAATTAAGTGTTTACAGTGATTTTATAGAACCTAACTGCCACAAATAATGAGAATCGACTGTCTTGTGTATGACAGCCAAATGCAAGGTGACCACCTCAGGGCTCAGATTATTCTTCCACTTTGGAGCCCAGGATCCATCCTGCCCTATGAGAGATATTTTACATCGATGGCTTCCTTCAAATGGGAGCTGACAGCTGGGATTGAGACAGAGTTTGTAATTCTTTTCTGCTTCTCAATGCAATGTGCTCATTTGCTGACCTATTTCCAAAGCAGTTATTTCTACTTGAAGAAAAATGTGAATTAGGGAGTAATGACTCAGCAAGCCACAAAATATCTTCCTGAGGATTTTCCTTTTTTGAAAGACAAAGCTGCCACTTGAGCTTTTAAGGTTTATTAGGCAAGTGTGTCTTTCTGCTTTTCAAATAATCCCCTATGTATATTATTTGGCAAAATAGCACCATAGGCTTCCCTACTCTTTTATTTACAAAGAGGGATTATTATTTGTTATTTGAAGGCAACAGAATGTGGGCCCAGTCACTTGTTCAGATCCAAATGAAAACACATCAAAAGGAAGCAAGCATCTTAAAGTTAGTGGATGAAAGGATACAACCTATCAAGCCCTCTCTATCCTGAAAGAAGAAAATATGATGTGAATAAATGTCCTTTCTTTTCATTTTCCTTCCTGCTGTTTGCTGACAAAATCTAAAAGACTACATTATGAGTTAATTTGTGTCAGGTGATTCTGAGCTAGCCACTGGAAAGTCTGGGTGTAAGCATAAATTTTCATTGCTTTGAAATAATGGAGCTAAGACATTAATTAAAATGTCACGGATGTCTCTACTGCAATTAAAATAATACGGTGCTCAGTAAAGGGTAGCCAGTTTTAAGTAAAAGAAGAAAACAAATGTCTAAAACATCTGACAGAAAAGAGAGATCATGCAAATATGCAGTGAACCAACCACTGGGGTGTCTGCAGTGGGCTGTTGGGGAAAGAGGGGCCAATAGGACCAGGGGCACCAAAGTTAGGTGATCCATCCTAGGGTTGGTCTCTGATGCAAGTGGACAGTGTCAAAGATGCCTGGTGATTTCAGGATTGATAGGGATTCATCAGTACAACATCTCCTACGATGGATGGGTTGTTATAGTTGAAGTCTCTAGGAAATGCTCATACTCAGGTGGGACTAGAAGCTCAGGGCACAGGACGTAGAGTCTAGTGGCCAAGGGAGAAGCAGACCATTGGAAAGAGTTGAGCTAGGTGTTAGGCCCTGACCAAAGACTCTGGGAAGAATAGGGTACCAGGCCTAGGATGGGGAACAAACATATGAATCAGGAAACTGAGGTAGCTACCCAGTCATAGAGATTGCACAAACTCAGTGTGGACCGGCAAGGTTGTAGTTCCAGAAACTGTCAGAAGTCCAAGACTCACCTCACTCACTATGAACCACAGTAGCAAGGTGAGCTCCAGGCCCCTAGATGGGGAGAGTTATGCCTGCTCTTATTCTGCCAGTGTTGGCCCCAGAGGGGTTAAGAATCGTCCAGAACCCAGAAGCCAGGGGGCTTGCAAGGACCAGTGTTGGCAAGGACATCTGAAAACACACACACACACACGCACAATCACCTTCTGGAAGGAAATACTGCAAAATGTTAACAATGATCCTCTTTAGGGGGTGGAGTTATTGAGTTCTTCGTTGCCTTTTTAAAAATTACGTTTATGTCCTCTTAATTTTTCTTACCATGAAAATAAAATTACTATGAAAACTTTTACAAGGAGGAAAATGGTTATAAAATTTTTCAATGATATGTACTTCATTTTGATTTATTTTATACTTGACACAAATTTAAGGGTTGCCCATGTGAAAACAAAAACAAAAAAGTAATGGGAAAGGTTTTTACCACAAATAGCCCCTTTGTGGTAAAATTATGTAAGATTATGTAATCTTATAATCATAATCATATCACTAACCTAAAACTCTCTCTTTCTGTCCTTGCAGAGTGGAGCAGGGTTAGACAGACAAAAGAACAGAGAGAGTAGGTAAAAAATATACATATTTTTTGAAAGTTGCTCTATAGTGGCCTTGAAATTTCAAATTTGGAAGTAAAATGAAATCTGTGAAAATAAGAATTGAAGTGCTCCTACTTGTATTAAGAGCAAATCCCCATCAATTTAATGCCTTAGTCTCTGTTTCCAAGGAAATATATCATCTGACTCCCTTTATCCATGTTTCTATTCTTAGCTATTTAATCTATGGAAATTAATCTCTTTGTAACATTTTAGCTGTATCTGGCTTTCAGGAAATAGCAGGTAAGATTTATTCACTAATTTGTAATCTGAAAGAGGTAGAGAGATCCAAGAGCTACGTCCCCGGGGGTCCCCAGTCTGTGCACCTCTATTCCTACTCTTCTTGTTAGAATTGTACTGGTTTAATTAACTTAATGGCAATAATTACTCATAATTGTGTTTTTCAAATGCAATGACTGATTTTGGATACCCAGCCCAGTTTCTCAGTATCAGCTCATTGTCAAGGTTATCTATTAGAACTGATTTATGTCATTCAGTTTATGTATCCAGATTAGAAACTGGGTGATGATGGATTAAATGGTCAACTTTTTCAAAGGGAGAGAAATGTCTCCTACTTCTTTGCTGCAATTTTATTGATATATATTATATATTCATATACCATGTAATCATCCAAAATGATTGATATTCTAGTTAGCAATCATACTCATTTGTTAAATCCTCTCTTCTCTGTAACTTTTTCATGTTGGGGCTGTCGATAATATGAGATGGGGGATGGAACTAGTTTTTGACACAGTATCTGGGGTTTCCCCAGTGGTAAAATTTAATAGCTCCATATTGTTTCTCCTTAAGAGATTTTGCCAATATTTTTTGATTATCTGTTTAACATATTCTGGGATGTATCCCATTAAATCATGTAATGTATCACATTAAACTATACAGGATTACGGGCCCCCATTCCCATTCTGGGCTCCTTGTGTTTGGGTTGAGTTATGCAGGTTGAGTTAGATTATATGCTACAGAAAATGTAGGTTTTTGACAAAATAAACCTTTCTTCCTTTGGTCTCATAGGGTAGGTGAAGTTCTAAAATACAGACAATGTCTTCTTTACCCCTACATTCTAAATTACCTTAATCTTGACCTGATCAGCTTCATTCTTATCTCTGAATACCTGGTTATACATATAAGGCACAGCCTCTCCACAATTACCATCCCAGACTAAATGTAACTGCTATAAGAGCTTATAATCTAGGCTCCAATTTTATTATAAGTATTTTCTAAATGAGATCATACAATATTTGCTCTTTTGCTTCCAGCTTATGTTACTCCACAAAATGTCCCACAACATTGCATTCCTCACAACTTTGTTCCTTTCTGTAGCTGCACAGTATTTGATCACATGTATATACCGCCATTTGCCACTTGACTTCTAAGTCAGTGTATCCTTCAGCCACGTCCATCCACTAGGCATTATGTCTAACATCTAAAGTCAGCAGTCCATCAACACTCTCAATTTTAGACAATTTCATTGTTCCCAAAAGAAAAATACCTGATAAACCCACCCTCACCAAATAGTAAATCCAAACCTTCCCTTGACTCTTGTCCTTCTCCCCATTATTTACCCTTGGTGTTGCTGTGGTACTATTGATGTTTACTTGTTAAATATAATCTTTTAATGCAATATCAGTTTTCCTCATACCCCAATATTATACTCTCTTTGTACAAGATTCTTACATTTGAAGTAGTTCATAATGGTAGGACACATTATCTGTACAACCCCTTTCATTCATGTTCACTTTCAATATGGCAATATTACTTACAGGCCCAGTTATAAACTTCCTTCACTTCTATCTATTCCCTTACATTTGTATTCAGCCTCATTAGCTAACTGTTCACCCGTCTCTAGCTTCTGTGTATCTCTAGGTCCCCTATATTTTGTATTATAAGCTTCTGTTCTTTGTCTTCTATTTTTGACTAAGTGTGATTCTGAGTAGGTTATTAAATCTCTTTGGTCTCAATTCCTAATCTTTAAAATTGGTTGGATTTAGGGATCTCTATAACATGCCTCCTACATCCAAAAAAATATTAACTTTAACCTTTAAATATCAGAAGAAAATATCAGAATCAAGAAAAATAGAGAGCCATTAGTCTCAGCTGAAGATATTTCTTCTACTACTATCACCGCTAATCCTGCCCCTGCTACAGCACTCTCCTTACTGTTTCTAATAGGCACAAACAAAAACAGAAAAGAGGAAGCAAGGTCTGGATGGGTCAGGAAAGGGATTCCATTCAAAAGTGTGGGCCTTCCTTTCTAACTGTGGATGTGCTGTTGTTTAGTTCTTCATCTTTGTGCATGTCTTTTTTTCATTCAGACTTTAGGGATTAAATTTTTTCTTCTTGGATTTGACATAAATTACATATCCATTCCAGCCACCTGTCAGAAAGACGAGAGAAAACCACTTTTAATTAAAAGGATTGCTTGCTCTATGTGATGATATTGTGAATTGCTGAGTGTATGTGTTGAGAATGTTTGTGTTTCTTGTAATTTTTTTTAATTAATAAAAAATAATAAATAAATAAATAAATAAATGGATAATAGGGGAAACAAATGTTAAAATAAATTTAGTATATTGAAATGCTGTTGATCAATGGGGGAGGGGGTGGGGGGAGCGGTATGGTATGTATGAATTTTTTTTCTGTTTTTATTTCTTTTGCTGAGTTGATGCAAATGTTCTAAGAAATGATCATGATGATGAATATATAACTATGTGAAGAAAAAATGTTTACATTGTATGTTGATTGGTTTTATTAATAAAATTAAAAAAAAAAAAGGATGCTTGCTAAAAAATAGAAATCACACCTCTAAATTGAGGCACAAGAATTTTAACCACCTCGTATTATCTCACCACTGCACAGCCACAGTGAGCCTGCTAGCTGATCTCCATAGGACCACCTAGAAAGGAAAATCAGAAGCTGATGCTTGCTATTATGCTGGCATCCAGATCTATAGCCTCTGCCCCAACAACTTCCAGTAATTTCTCCATTTCAGCCAGTTTACATTATTGTAGAACTAGAGGGTTACCCTTGAAAAGGCTGCTAACCAACTAGCTCATTGGCCATTCCTAGCACATGACAGAGTATTCCTCTACTCACAGGTGAGTAAGAAGTAAGTACCAAAATCACTAATTGACTGAGCTTCAGGTGGCAGGAAAAGCCTGGGACTGGATCTTGTCACTGAAAATCTGATAGATTACACTTTTTTTTAAAAGAATTTTTATGTGAAATATACCATTTATACAAAGAAAAGTAATTGTTTTCAAAGTACACTTCAACAAGTAGTTACATAACAGATTTCAGAGTTTGTTTCCATTCCACTATTTCAGATTTTTCCTTTTAGCTGCTCCAAAACACTGGAAGTTAGAAGAAATATCAAAATAGTGATTCAGCAGTCAAATAGTGATTCAAATGCTCAATTGTTAAATCTCATCGTCTCTGTGATACCTCCTCTTTCTCCTTTGATCCTTCTCCTAATCTATAGGGATCTTTAGGTCATAACTGTTCTGACTTTGGATAGATAGCATGTTATTTAATAAATCTAGAATGGACCATGGCATTTATCTTATTAAAAAGTTAGAGAACATCTGGATTAGGATAAGGAAGAAGAAAAAAGGTCTATGGAAGGTGTGATCACACAAACAAATTATTATAACCCTATGAACTTTTCTGGACCTCAGTTTTATCCCTTGACAACTTTTAGTGAGCTGTTGTTTCATGGTGAGAGTAAAATCTTTGTGTAAGGGTTGTGGGGGTCACAGTCTTCCTAAAGTTCCTACATTTGAGGTGATTTATTGTTTAAAGGATGTTCAGAATTAAAATGCTTTATAATGAATTATTTTTGGCTGTCAATGATTTCCATGGAAAGAGGCTAGATGATCATGACTGCAAACAGCAACAGAGATTTGAATGAATATTCACTAAATGAAGAGACACAGATCAAACCAGGTCCTGTCTGAAAGGAGCTAGGTGGGTATAAGTATGATATTAATGAAAATATTGACCATTGTGCTGGTGTGATTCTCACAGCTGTCAAACAAAGGAATGATCAGAGTCATTTTTAGGTAAACTTGGGAGGGGGCATGAGAAGTTTATTTTTGTTTTGGTTCCCTTGGAGGCCCACAGACCTCAGGCCACATTCAGGTCAAAGCCTCATCTCTGCCGGAAGCATTTCTTAGATACTTGTTTATCATCCCTGACACCACATCCTCCGAAGGTTATATAGATTTTCCCAAGGTTGACATATGGATTGTATATTTATATACAATATGAATTGTATATAAAGAGCTTATCTACTACGCTTTTTCATGCCTCTACACATTTACCCATGTTATTCCTTCTACCTAGATATTCTCTCATTCCTTACTTTGTCTTCCCAGCAAATTCTTACTTATCTTTCAAGATTCAGCTCCAAATTTAAATCTACTCAGCCTTTTTTGACCTTCTTTTTGCTCCTTTCCTTGTTCCACATTAATGGGTGAAGGGTTCTAAAATATTGATGATGTCCTATCTCCTCTCAGATTCACACACTTGTATTTTTCCTTAGCCTCAACCAGGCTAAACAGTGAAGTTCATTACATAAGCAGTCCCTTTTCTCAAGAAGTTTAAAATTTAATTGTTGAAATGAAAATAACACATATAAAATTATTATACTGTGCACTAATTATAATATAACATGTAAAAGATTTATAAGAGCTCAGAAATACTTGGGCTGACTGGAATAATCTAAAAAGAGCTATTATGAACAACTTTATATCAACTTAGATGAATGAAAAAATGTCTTGAAAAATGCAACTTATCAAACTAACAAGAGAAGAAATAGGAAATATGGATAGTCCTATATTTGTTAAAATAACTTGAATTTATTATCAAAAACCTTACAGAGGTAGCTGCACATATGAATGGTCATCTATTAACCATTTTAAAAATAAATGTAATCAATTTTACACAAACTCAGAAAATAGAGATGAAAGGAATACTTACTAAGTCATTCTATCAAGTCAACAGGATCCTGATATCAAAACTAAATAAAGAACTTTCAAGCAAAGAAAATTAGAGTACAATATCTCTTACAAACATAGACACTGAAATACTTAACAAAATATTAGCAAATAGAATCAAGAATCATGAAAAATAAAAATCATGAAAATGAGTCAGGAAGAAGTAAAACTGTCTTTATTCATAGAAAAAATCATTGTTTAAATAGAGAATTCTAAGGAATCTACAAAACAACTATGAGAACTAATAAATGAATTCAAGAAAATGCAGCATACACAGTCAATATTCTAAAAAAGTTTGTTTCTATATGTGGGAAACATTTGGAAAACAAAATGAAAAGCAATTCCACTGATAAAAGCATTAAAAAACACAAAGTTCTGAGAAATAAATTTGACAAAATGTGTATATGACCTCAACACTGAAAACTACAATACATTGTTGAAAGAAAGTAAAGAAAATCTAAATAAATAGAGTATATAACATGCAGGGACTAGAAGGTCCAAAAATGCTAAGATATCAATTCTCCCTAATTTATGTGTGCATTCAATGTAATCCCAACAAAAATATCAATAGATTTTTTTTAAGAGTGGAAATCGAAAAACTGATTCTAAACTTATGTGAGAAAGCCAAGGATATAAAATAGTCAAAACAACTTTGCGAAGCAAGAACAAAATGACAGGTTTCGCTTTGCCTAATTCAATATACTCTTAGGTTGCAATATTCAAGACAACTTGGCCTTGGTGTAAGGATATAGACAGACAAATAGATCAATAGAAAAGAATAGAGAATTCAGAAATAGACCTATATATACAGTGTCAATTGATTTTCTCCAAAGTTCCAAGGCTATATGAAAGGGGAAGAAAAGTCTTTTCAACAAATGGTGCTTGAATAATTGGATAATTTAATGAAAGAAATGTATGTCAATACTACCTTATGTCATACTTGAAAGTTAATTTGAGGTGGATCATAGACTTAGACATAAAAGATAAAATAAAAAAGCTTCTAAAAAAACATGAGAGAGTAGCTGCACAAAATTGGAGTAAAGATTTTTTAAGATGAGACACAAAGAGCACTAACCATGAAGGGAAAATGAAACTTTGAACCTCATCAAAATTAAAAACTTGTGTTTATAAAAAATTGCTGTTATGTGAGTCTATAATTATTCAAAAGTAAAGTAGTTTAAAAAAGTATGATCACATAGTGAAACCATGAATGGATGGACTTTTACATTTACTGCTAAGATCACATGGTTAGTGTTTTAGTTTTCTAAATCTGCCAGAATGCAATATACCAGAAATAGATCGGTTTTTATAAAGGGGATTTATTAAGTTACAAGTTTACAGTTCAAAGGCCTTAAAATTGTCTGAATTAAGGCATCCAAAGAATGATACCTTGATTCTAAAGAGAGGTCAATGTCTGTCACATGGGAAGGCACATGGCTGGTGTCTGCTGGTCCCTGTTCCTGGTTCTGTTGCCTCCAGCTCTTTATTCCAGTGGCTTCCTCTTTAAGCATCTGTGGACCTTCACATAGGGTAAAACTCTGGTTTCTGTCTTCCTTAGTATCTCATGGGGAGGCACTTGGTGATGTCTGCTGGGCTTTGGATCTTCAAATGTCTAGGAGTCTGCTCTCTCTGTCGGTGCTCCAGGCATCTCAAAATGTTTGTGTCTGAGTCAGTTCTGAAGCAACTGTGCTTTTTCAAAATGTCTCCCTTTTTAAAGGACCCCAGTAACTAATCAAAACACACCTTGAATGGACAGAATCATATCTCTATCTAATAAAAAGGCCACACCCACAATTGGGTGTGTCACATCTCCATGGAAGCAATCTAATCAAAAGGTCACACACACAGTTGAGTGGGTCAGTCTCCATGGAAACAATCTAACCAAAGGTTTCCACCCTAAACATAGGTCTGGCCCCATAAGATTGGATTATGAAAAGAACATCATGTTTCTGGGGTACATAACAGTCTCAACTAGCACAGCTAATAAAGACAAAGCTAGGAGTCAAACTTAGATCAATTCTACTCATACTATAGAAGCTTTACTCTTCTTTGCTATAAAAAATTTTTTTTCTATTCTAATATTGGCAATATTTAAATATGGAATATTCTTATGCATCCAGCTAGAATTTTTATGTAAATGGAAATATATAGATGAATATCTAGTTTTTGTGGATTTTTGCAATCCTATTGTGGTGGTTTGAAACTGCATGTATTCCAAAAAAACATGTTCCTAAATTTAATCCAAACTTGTGGATGTGAATCTATTGCAAATAGGACCTTTTGTCGAGGTTACTTAAAGTGTAACCCAGCCCAATCAGGGGGGATCTTAATCCTACTACTGGAGCCCTTTATAAGTGGAATGAAATTCAGATATACAGAGAGAAAGACATGTGAGGCAAAAAACTGAACCCAGAAAAGAAGGCAGAAGCCAGACATTGCTGTAGTGTGTGTTGCCATGTGACAAACTAGCGACACCAGGAACAGCAGCAGCCAGTCCCATGATACTTTCTCAGGGAGAAAAAATTAAGAAACTTGCAAAGGCAATCCATAGAGTTGGATACTATATTTGCAATACCTGTTTGCCAAACATTTAAACACAAAGAACTTCTACAAATCAATAACAAAAATTCAAACAATTCATTAAAAATGGGCAGAACTTGAACTGATGCTTCACAAAGGAAGATATATACAAATGGCCAAAATGCAGAAAATAGGTGCTAAACATTATTTGCTATTTGGGGAATGGCTTTTAAAGTCACAATGAGATATGGTAAATAACATTCCACATCAACCGAAGTGACTAAGACTGATAACACAAAATGTTGGCCATATTATGAAGCATCTAGAACATAGGAGAGTAAAATGGTATAACCACTTCAGCCTTGGGATAAAAGTTTTAAAAAAAATTAATGTTTTCTTGAAATATTTTTTATAGTGGTATAAAAATTTGAGCATTAAAATTAATAAGACAAGGGACTTCCAGAGGACGTGGTAGAGTACAAAGTTCCAGGTCTCAGTCCTTCTACCCAAACAACTATTAGACAGGCAGAAACTGTCTGGAAGAATAATTTTCAAACTCCAAAGATTAGGAGCATACTGTATAGTGTTCAGGGAAGAGTGGGAGGAAGAGACTGATAAATTATGGTAAAGAACTATAGATTGCTCTTTGTGAGTGGCAGCTACTGACACCCATCTCCATCTCACCATAGGCCCCTGTGGGATCCAGCCACTGGCTAGCTGCTGGTGACAGAAAGGGACATTGGGCATAGCCAATCACTGACCATGGCTTTTGATTAGCAAATCTGGCTTGCCGTGTCCTGTCTCTTAAGGCAGCTTTTATTTCAACCTGCCTTTGAGAAGGTGGTGGCAGCCATTGTTTCAACCCTCCCTGGACAGAGGCAGAGGCTGTGGAGATTTAAACATGCAGTGCTTCCTAAGGGTTATAAGAGAAGGTTAGCTTAAGGGCTGAATTTGCTAACCAGGCCAGGAAAACTCAGCTTTGGGAAGCCATGTGAGTAGCTTTTGGTGCCTTTCCTGATCCCCTCCCTAAGGCACTTTGGAGCCAGTCTGCATGCCCAAGTGGGTCCCTGGCCCTGTTGTGGCTGGGAAAGTCTGACTTGGAAAAGTCCTCTCTGGGAATTTACCCTCTATGCAAAAGCAGCATGAGACAATGAAGAGTGGTATAAACTATAGAAGCAGACAGTTTGAGAGAAAAGGCCTGTCAGCTTCAAACACCCAGGTGAGGGAGACCCATCTTTTGGGAAGTAGATGGGATAACCAAAGTCCTGTAAATGGGGAACTCCAAAACAACTACAAGCAAAAGCCCAGGACAAAACACAGACCCAGAAAGACAGGGAGAACCCAGCACACTACGTTCATCTTGGGAAGACATGCCTGACTGGAAGGCTGAGGCTCAAGAAAATCTCTGCCTTAGCTCCAACTGCTTACAAAACCAAGAAACAGATACCTCAGGGAATAAATCCCATACTTAACATTTTAAAATATTAAAATGTACAGTGTGCAATACAAAGAAATAAGAAATGATGGCCCATCCAAAGAAAGAAAATACCAATGAAGAAGATGACAATGTTGACATAGTGAACAAAACATTTGAAAAAATGATCTTAAAAATGCTCAAGGAGATGAAGTACAGAGAAAGAATAAAAAGATATCAGGGAAACAATGAATGACCAATATGAGAGTCTAAGTAAAGACATAGAAATTTTAAAAAGGAACCAGCAGAACTACTGGGATAGAAGACCACAGTAACTGAAGTGACAAATGCCCATGAGGGTTTCAAGAACAGATTGGAGCTGGCAGAAGAAAGAATCAGTGAAATTTGAAGACAAGACATTTGAAACAAGTCAGGCTGAAGAGCAGAAAGAGAAAGGAAATATTAAAGGTGAAAACAGCCTAAAACAACCATGGGATACCATCAAATCCACCAATGTATGGGAGCCCCAGGACAAGAAAGAGAGAGAATGGAAGAAGGAATAGTCAAAGAAAAATGTCAGAGAATTTCCCAAACTTTGCCAAAGATGTGAATATGCATATCCAAGAAGCTCAGTGTACACCAAATAGGATAAACAGGCAAAAACACACCCCAATATATATTGATTATACTGTCTGTTCTAGTTTGCTAGCTGCTGGAGTGCAATATATAAGAAATGGAATGGCTTTTTAAAAAGGAATCTAATAAGTTGCTAGTTTACAGTTCTAAGGCCAAGAAGATGTCCCAATTAAAGAAAGTCTATAGAAATGTCCAATCTAAGGCATTCAGATAAAGATCCCTTGATTCAAGAAGGCTGATGAAGTTCAGAGTTTCTCTCTTATCTGGAAGGGCACATGGTGAACACAGCATTATCTGCTGGCTTCTCCTGGCTTCCTGTTTCGTGAAGCTCCCCAGGAGGTATTTGCCTTCTTCATCTCCAAAGGTCGCTGGCTCATGAACTCTGCTTTGTGGTGCTGCAGCATTCTCTGCTCTCTCTGAATCTCTTTCATTCTCCAAAATGTTTCCTGTTTTGTAGGACTCTAGAAACATATCAATATCCGCTCAAATGGGTGGAGACATGTCGCCACCTAATCCAGTTTAACAACCACTTTTGATTAAATCACATCTCCAGGGAGATGATCTGATTACAGTTTCAAACATACAGTATTGAATAGGGATTATTCTGCCTTTATGAAATGGGATTTAGATTAAAACATGGCTTTTCTATGGGACATACATCCTTTCAAACCAGCACATTATCAAAGACAAAGGACAAAGAAAAAGTTCTGATTGCTGCAAGAGAAAAGCAACATGTTATCTACAAGGGAATGTCACCTAGATTGAGTGCTAATTCTCATCAAAAACCATGAAGGCAAGAAGCATTGGGTTGAAATACTTAAAGTGCTAAAAGAAAACAACTGCCAGCCAGTAATTTTATGTTTGGCAAGATTCTCTTTTAAAAATGAGGGAAAGATTAAGACATTCTCAGATAAACAAAAGCTGAGGGTGTTCATCACCTCTAGATGTGCCCTATAAGCAATGCTAAAGGGAGGTTTTTAGACTAAAAGGAAAGGACATTAGACAGTGGTTCAAAGCAGTAAAGAAATAAAGACCTTCAGTAAAGGTAACCCTTAGGGTAGTTATAAGTGTCAGTATTATCCTATTATATAGTTTGGTATGTAACGCCACTTCTTACTTCCTACACCTGCTAAAATGCAAAAAATGCACAAAAAGTAATAATAAGCCTATGTTTTTAGACATAAAATGTACAAAGATATAAGTGGTAACAAGTACAGAAGGCTATAGAAAAAATATTTGTGTACTTTATTGAAGTTTAAGTTGGTATCAAACCAAATATAATTATTATATATTTAGGATGTTAAATTTTAACCAAATGGTAACCAAAAAGGAAATAGATGAGAAATATATCCAGATAGAAATGAAAAGGCACTCAATATGTTATAACACAGAAAAGCAAACAAATATAAAAGTAGGCATTAATGGAAGTGAAGGACAAAAAAAGGTGTAAAACAGGTGGGCCACGGTGGCTCAGCAGGCAAGAATGCTCTCTTGCCATGCCAGAGGACATGGGTTTGATTCCCGGTGCCTGCCCATGAAAAAAATAAAATAAAGGTGTAAGACTTACAAAGGCTCAATAGCAAAATAACAGAGGAAAGTCCTGTATTATCATGCAAATGGATTAAACTCTCCAATTAAAAGTCAGAGATTGGAAGAATAGATTAAAAAGCATTACCCACCTATTTTTGCCTGCAAGAAACTAACCTTAAAGTCAAAAATTCATGTAGGTTGAGGGTGAAAGGATGGAAAAATATATACCATGCAAGTAGTAACCAAAAGACAGCTGGGGTGGATATACTAACAATGGATAAAATAAACTCTAAGTCTTTCTGAACATAATGAAACCCACAGCTAATTTCCTACTTACTGGTGAAAAACATTAGGTTTTCTCTCTAAGATGAGGAAGAATACAAGAGTGTCCACTGTCACCACTGTCATTGAACATTGGACTGGCAGTTCTTGCCAGAGTAATTACACAAGAAAAAGAAATAGAATACATCCAAATTAGAAAAGAAGAAGTAAAACTTTGCCTATTTGCAGATGATATGTTCCTATATACAGAAAAATCCACAAGACTTTTAGAGCTAATAAATGAGTTCAGCAAAGTGTGAGGTACAAAATCAATACTCATAAATAAGTAGTGTTTCAATACACTGGAATGAACAATTGGAAGAGAAATCAAGAAAAAATTCCATTCACAACTAAAAGAATCAAATATGTAGGAATAAATCTAACCAAGGATATAAGACCTATACATAGAAAACAACAAAGGATTGCTTAGAGAAATTAAAGGATACCTAAATAAATGAAATGATATCCTGTGTTCATGGACCGGAAGACAAAATACTATTAAGGGGGCGGGCCACGGTGGCTCAGCAGGCAAGAATGCTTGCCTGGAATGCCAGAGGACCCAGGTTCGATTCCCGGTGCCTGCCCATGTATAAAAATAAAAAAAATTAAAAAAATAATACTATTAAGGGGTCACTCCTCTCCAAAGCAATTTATAGATTCAGTGCAATCCTAATAAAAATTCAGTGCAATTCTAATTAAAAAAAAAACTTTGCAGAAATGGAAAAGACAATTATCAAGTTTATATGGAAGGACAAGGGGCCCTACGCAATGAAAGCCATTTTGAAAAAGAAGAATGAAGTTGAAGGACTCATGCGTCCCAATTTTAAAACATATTACAAAGCCACACTAATCAAAATATCATGGTATGGCACAAGGACTTACAGACAAATGGAATCAAATTGAGAGCTCAGAAATCAACCTTCACATTATGGCCAAATGATTTTTGACAATGTGGCAAGGACCACTTAATTGAGAAAGAGTAGTCTTTTCAACAAATGGTGCTGGGAAAACTGGATCTCCATGTGCAGAAGAATTGAGGTGGACCCCTACCTCATACCATATACAAAAATCAACTCAAAATGAATCAAAGGCCTTAATATAAGAGATAGAATTTTCAAACTCCTAGCAGAAAATGTTAGAACCTTGTGATAGGCAATAGTTTCTTAGACTCTGCACCCAAAACACAAGCAACACAAGAAAAAAAATAGATAAATTGGACCTCATCAAAATTAAAAACTTTGGTGCTCAAAGAACTTTGAAAGTAAAATGACAGCTTTCACAATGGGAGAAAATATTTGGAAACCACATATCTGATAAAGGATTAATATATAGAATATATAAGTAAATCCTGAACTTAACAACAAAAAGTCAAGAAAACAAAAGCAAAAAACCCATTTATAAAATGGGCAAAAGACTTGAACAGGTATTTCTCCAAAGAAGATATAGAAATGACCAGAAAGCACATGAGAAGATGCTTAATATCATTAGCCATCAGGGAAATGCAAACCCAAACCACAAGGAGATATCATTTCACATGTATTATGATGACTGTCATAAAAAAAAAAATCACAGAAAATAACAAGTGTTGAAGAGAATGTGAGAAATAGGAGCACTCATTCATTGCTAGTGGCAATGTAAAGTGGTGGAGTTACTGTGCAAGATGGTTTGAGAGTTTGCTAAGAAAGCTAAGTATAGAACTGCCATATGATTCAGAAATCCCACTACTAGGTATGTACCCCAAAGAGTTGAAAGGTGGGACTCAAGCAGATATTTGCACATCAATGTTCATAACAACATTACTTACGATTGCCAAAAGATGGAGGCAATTCAAGTGTTCACCAACCAATGAATGAATAAATAAAATGTGGTATATATAAACCATGGAATATTATTCAGCTATAAAAAGGAATTAAGTCCTGATAAACTCAACAACATAGATGAACCAGAAGACATCATGTTAAGTGAAATAAACCAAACTCAAAAGGACAAATACTGAATGATCTCTCTGATTAGAAAGAATTAGAATAAGCAAACTTGAAGAGTTAGACTCTAGATTATAGGTTACCAGTGGACAGGGTGAGGGTATGGAATGGGAAGTTAAAGCTTAATATGTACAGTGTTCCTATTTGGAATGATGGAAATATTTTGGTAATGGATGAAGGTGATATTAGCATAACATTTTGCTATTACATTATTTTGAATGTAATAAATAGCACCGAAACATATATCTGAATGTGGTTAAAAGGGGGAAATGTTAGTTTGTATGCATGGTAACAGAATAAAAATTTTTTAAAAAGTTCTTGGAATTACAATGAACAGTGAGCCCTAAGTTAAACCATGGATTTTAACTAATAGTACAATTATAAAAATGTGCTATCATCAATTGTATAGCACAAATGTTCCACACCAGCGGAAGTTGCTGGTGGGGAGGGGCGATATATTGAAATCCTGTATTTTATGCATGATTGTTCTATAAACCCACAACTTCTCTAACAAAGAAAAAAATTAATAAAACAATAATGGATTCTAATCCCCTGAATAATGTAAGCATCTATGAGTACATCAGATAACAAATAGATTTTTTTTAAGTGCATGGAAAAAAGGGAAAGCTCTTCATCACAGAGGAATGCTGATTAATAAAGAAAGAAAGAATGTTGGTACAATGAGCCACAAATTGCATGGCTTGTAATTGTGTTTGAATGAGCCTCTGCTCTCTCCCTGCAAATAATCATAATCTCAGTTACCCTTCCATCAATACTCCAGCATGTACATTGCTCCAAAAGCAAAACAAGGACACTTTCATGCTCAGCATCCAACCCAGCACAAGTGGTTCTCATTTAAGCAAAATGAGCACTTTGGACTACACCTGTACCCAACACTGGTTATACCTTAAAATCATCTGGGGAACTTGCAAAGCTACCAGTGCCTGAGCTCACCCTCAGAGATCTTGATTTAATTGGTCTGGAGTGGGGTAAAGGTATAAGCAATTTTTAAAAGCTTCCCAGGTGATTCTTTTGTGCAGTCAAGTTGAGAATGACAGGATTAGAAAGACTAAGGAATTTCAGGAAATAAAGAAAAGCAAAAGTTTAATTCATTTTCGAGATCTTACCTTGCAACATAAAATTTCAAAATCTTTATCTTATTTGGGTGATTAGTTGCAACTTGTTCCCTTTGTGACTACATCTGCTATAGAAAGGAAGATGAGGGTTTAAACTTTTCCCTGGTGAGTCATGCAATCTTTTGTTTTGTGAGGCGCTAAATGCCTTTAGGATGACTTGCTCAGTTAAGCATTCAGCAGTTTTGTGTCCCACTCCCTTTCAATGAGGTCAGTAATTGGTTATTCCACTAAGTGGCTTTTAGGTTATCCTTTGCCTTTATTGGCAATGTTATGACCACTTTAAAGGAAAATAGTTATGTGAGTGAGGTGAGGCAAGGAATGGTAAAGGAGAGAAGGTGACGCATAAAGGCAGGTTAACTAGGTTACACTGTCACCCTCCATTTGTTTACATATTGGGTTGCAGTTATGTTCCTGATTTCCAGGTTAAAATGTTCTCTTTACTTTTTATCTAAAGTACTGAGAGCTGAGAAGCATCCAAAGTTGTTAAATAGAACGTCGATGATATGATTTTTAAAATTCCTTTGTCAAAGAAGATTCACTGAAGCTACATTTGACCAGGAAAAATATATAGACAAGGTATTAAACTGATGTCATAGGTAAGAGAAGGCAATTTTCAAGTCCTGTAATCTCTTCTACCCGCACATGATCAAATTAAGAAGCTCTAAAATTAATCTTTGTGGACCGTCATCAGAAAACTTGCTGTGAACTGCCATCAAGGTTGAGTTAGTTACTAGTGAAAAAGCAGATGATAATTTAACTAGTGAAAAGTGAGGCTGCTCTTTTGTTTTGTTTTGTTTCTATCTTCCTGATCAATAGATGGAATTTTGTCCCATCCCCTTCCAGTAGCTATCAGGTAACTTGTTTCAAAATTTCAATCTTCCTTCCTATGTCTTCAGAACTGTAGGAGGAGGTCTATGTGACTGAGCATAACCAGTGGACTCAATAAATTAGAACGTAAAAATATGGCCCATCATTTAAAAAGAGGCTTGTGTTCATGTTGAGGATCTGCCTTGTGTTCTGGAAGTCACTTTTTCATTTTGCAGACTATCTTGTTAAATTCTATAACATTTTAATTTTCAAAGTGAATTTTATCATTGTACCAACTTCATCTACTCCCGCTGGGACCTATGCTTCCCTTCCCAATTAGCATCCTTCTGTTTCTTCTCTCCATCTACAGAAATTGCCTAGTTCTGTTCATTTCCTATTTTCTCCATGAAGTCTCTCCAGACCATTTTAGCATTCATTGCTTTTGCGGTTTCCTAAAGCTTTTGCAGAATGCACCCCAAAATTTAGAATAAATTGTTTTTAGTGTATGTTGCTATTTCATATGCATATTTCTCATCTTTCTAACAAAACTTCAAGGTTTTCACATGTACTCTTTTTCTTTTTTCCTTTGCATGGGCAGGCATTGGGAATCGAACCCAGGTCTCCAACATGGCAGGCAAGAACTCTGCCTCTGAGCCACTGTTGCACCAGTCTCAACTTTTTTTAAACTTCAAGTTGCTCAAGGAAAGAGATGTCGTATACTTTGGAATCTCCCCCAGCATCTATATATTATAACATTGAGCATAATCTAAGACTCCAGTTAATTACTTAATAACCTTTGGCTGCAGAGATTTTGCAAAATAAATTATTTTTGTTTGAGGGTCCTGTTGGGACCCTGACTGAAATAAAATAATATTGTATTTTAAGTGTATAAAGGGATGTCATTAGTTTTGAAATGCTATGACTTCCTTTGGTGAGCCCAGGAATCCTTTTATAAAGTCAATAATCATCTCCTAATTTATCATTTATATTGTGTATACTTTTCAAAATATTTTTTAAACCAGGAAATTTCTCCACAAAACTAAGGTAAAATGAAAAATAGCAAAGCTATGGAGAGCAAGTTGTAGAGATGGTAGTTTTCTGATCCAGTCTGAACACAAGTGTCTGTCTGCCTGGGATTGGGTGGTGAAGTTTACGAGTTGTTCGATCTTTGGTATCTCTCCTTCAGTTCAACCTCGGCCAAAAGCTTGTCTCTTTTCTTCCCTTGGCTTCCCACTCCCGTACTTCAAGTAGAGGGTTGCAATTTGGACTCTGAGTGAATGTTGCGGCTATCAGACTCCAGAGCCCCTTTGGGTCTGAATGAGTCATTACAGTTTCCACCCTCAGAGAGTTAAAGTCACTGGTGGTCTAGTTGCTCTCTGTTCTATGACCTAATATGGCATTGCTTTGTGTGGTTCTTTAGATGACTCAAGTCCTTCTCTAAACTTCTGCCCCGAGTCTTTTCCCACTCCATTCAAAACCTCAGAAGGGACTCCAGTCTGTATGTTGAGTAATCATGTCTGCTTAATAAGTATAATTCCTAAAATAATAGAAAAATGGGTACTGAGTATGACATAGCAATTTATGAAATGAGAAGATTACAAATTGTACCAATGTCCATAACTGTTAGATATTTACCATGATTTGCTTGTAAAGCTGGACTCAGCTGAATTTGCAGCTGAATCTGACATTGGAGAATCATTTACCAATTTAATGTTATATGGTCGTTCAGTAATGGGCTGAATGGTGCTACCCCCTCAAAGATATTTCCACATCCTAATCCCTGGAATCTGTGCATGTTACCTTATTTGGAAAAAAGGTATTTGCAGAAGTAATCAAGGATTTTGAGATGAGGAGGTCATCCTGGATTATCTGGATGGGCCCTAAATCTAATGACAATTGTCACTATAGGAGATACACAGGGAAGACAGACCCAGAGGAGGAAACGATGTGACCATGGAGGCAGAGATTGGAGTAATCTGGTACAAGCCAAGCATGGAACTTAATCTCCTCTAAAGCCTTCAGATGAAGTGTGGCCCTGCTGACATCTTGATTTTGAACTTCTGGTCTCCAGAACTATAAGAAAATAAATTTCTGTTAGATTAAGCCTCCAAGTTTGTGGTAATTTTTATGGTAGCCACAGGAAACTAATACACCTTCTTTGTAGTTTCTAAAGCTTTCTTTATGTATAGAGATGCTGATTTAGCACCTCTTGTCCTTCACAGTTATCTTCTTACTAATCCATGTAATGAATCAAGGTCAAAAAATTAACTGACACAAAATGGACCAAGACTACAGAGTGAGCAGACATTCTGCTATGGTGACTGAAACTGATGGAGCAAACGGCCAGTTTGACTAATGCCTACATGACTGGGATAGGGATTGGGGAAGGGTGAGGAAGAATTGAGGTATCAAGCCTCCCACGCTGAGCATTTGCAGTATAACCCTATGATAGTTTTCTAACCTTGAGAATGTCAGAGGCAGGGATGCTGGGGCGGGGTCTAGTGGATAGGGGCACCTAAATATGTGTTCTGTTTCCCTTACCACCATCAGGAAATACCTTATTTGGAAAAAGTGGTTCAGAAAAGGGGAAAGATTCAACTTCCCCACTTGGAGAATTTCTGATACTCTTGCAAGCAGAATGAAACTTATTCCTGCAAAGGATAGGCTAAGCCTACTTAAAATTAGGCCAAAGAGTCATCCCGAGAGAACCTCTTTTGTTGCTCAGATGTTGCTGCTCTCTCTAAGCTGACATGGCAAATGAACTCACTGCCCTTCCCCTCTCTATGTGGGACATGACTCCCAGGGGTGTAAATCTCCCTTGCAATGTAGGACAGAAATCCCAGAATGAGCTGGGATCTGGCATCAAGGGTTTGAGAAAAGCTTCTTGACCAAAAGGGGAAAGAGAGAAATAAAAAAAAATAAAGTGTCAGTGGCTGAGAGATTTCAAAGTCAAGAGATTATCCTGGAAGTTAATCTTACACAATACATAGATGTCCCTGTTCAGTTTATGGTCTATTTGAGTGGCTAAAGGAAAATATCTGAAACCGCAGTGCTGTGCTCCAGTAGCCTTGTTTCTTGAAAATGACTGAATAAAGTATAATGTTTACAATGTGACGGTGTGATTGTGAAAACCTTGTGTCTGATGTTCCCTTTATCTAGGGTATGAACAGATGAGTAAAAAATATGGATAAAAAAATAAATAATAAGGGGAACAAAGGTTACAATATATTGGGTAGATGGAAATACTAATGGTCAATGAGAGGGAGGGGTAAGAGGTATGGTATGTATGAGATTTTTCTTTTTTCTTTCTATTTCTTATTCTGGAGTGATACAAAGTCAGAAATCCATGATCTAAAAAACGATCATGGTGATGAATATACAACTATGTGATGATATTGTGAGCCATTGATTGTATACCATGTATGGAATGTTTGTATGTTAAGAATGTTTGTGTTTGTATGGTATTTTGTCAGTAATAAAAAAAAGTGGTTCAGAGTCCCAAGAGAGAACAAATCCCTGGAGATAGGGCAGCCCAGCCCATCTTTAGACTGCTCTAACTACTGGGAAGTTCCCCCTTCATATTTGGCATTTAAGCCTTGTATCCAGGGTGGTGATAGGTTGAATTATATATCTTAATTTAGACATGTTCTTAATCTTAACCCACAAATTGTAATCTTACGATCTGAACCCGTTGTAAATAGAGACTTCTGAAGATATTTTTTTTAGTTAAGGTGTGGCATGCTGAATCAGGATGAACCTTGATGTGTATTACTGGAAACCTTGTAGAGATCAAGTTACAGGGAGGAGCTAGAAGCCAGAAGTCAATGGAACTAGGAAGAGAAAGGAGAAGACCTCATGATATGCCATGGGGCAGAGATGCAAGCCGTGTAACCCCACGGATCACCAGCAGCCAGCCCCAGAGTGGTGCAGACTTTGGGGCGAAAGTGCCCCCTCGCTGATGTTTCTATCTGGGACTTCTCCTTGCGTCAACACCGTGAGCCAATAAATTCCTGTTGTTTAAATACCGTAGTGTGGTATTTGTCACAGCAGCCTGGCAAATTAAGGCACAAGCTCTCTTTGTGTATCTCTTCTTGGAACTTTTGCCTAATTTATTTGAGGAACTTTGAGGATATTTTGGCCTGAATTTTTGTATAGCTGCATCTAAAATTAGCCAGTGTAACCCCCAAGATATTGGGAAATGAGTTCTTGAGTAAAATTTGGCAGTTTGAGAGTTGGTTAAAAGGATTACATACTTTATTAAATGTCATAAATTATTTCATTACATAACAGATTTTGTTTGCTTATTTATGCCTACATCAGTTTGCAAATTATTTAGGACAGTTTATACCACAACTACATAAAATTAAATGAAACTATAAATAGACTGTATCCAGGGGAAGGGAAATATAATTATACCACCCATAGAGGGTAATGCAATTGCTGCGATAAGGCTTTACTTTTGACTCTAGGCCAAAAAAGGGAACATCAACAGTTTACAGTTTCTTAATTAAAGGGAACGCAAAGCAGTCCTTTGTCTGGAGCGAAGTTTTATTTAGCATTGCAATTTCTTTTTTATTCACTTGAGCACTCTATTAGTAAATGCTCAATTATGTAATAAACAATGTCTCAACAACATTTTTACAGTAAATAAGGAAATATTTTTGTTTCTCAGAGCAACCTTTGGTGAAAGCTAGCACGTTACTATTAGCATTGGCTGAAGTCAATTCTGAAAAGAGCTAGACTAACAAAGCTGAATTATATAATGTTTGGAGGTGCTAATAATTTGATTCAAAGATAGTTGTGGCATCTTAAACTGTTTTAAATATTTTTACATTCCAAAAATAACACGTGTACACATACATACTTATGCATACATAAATAAAATGAAAATGAAATCTATAAAATTAGATGTAAAGGGCAGGCCGCTGTGGCTCAGCAGGCAGAGTTCTCGCCTGTCATACTGGAGACCCGGGTTCAATTCCCGGTGCCTGCCCATGCAAAAAAAAATTAGATGTAAAGATCTCTCCCTCACCTCCTGTCCACTTGGTCCTGCTCCCCAGAGGTAGGCACATTGCTCTTTATTTCTTCCGGAATCGACACTCATAATCTTCAGTTATACACTTTAACTTCTTGATTTAGCAACATTATACTGCATATATTAACACCCTGATGTGTAAGATGAAGAATTAGAAGGACTTTGCTTCTATCCCTTCTCTGTTTCCTAAATTTATAAGTTATATTTTTGAGTTTTCCTTTTAGTTTCCCTTAGGAATGTACTTTGATATGTAATTTCTACGCAGCATCCAATAACTATGCACTATGAAAATAAGAGTTTTAGTACACTTTCAGTTTTACCTCACTCCTTCTGCCCAATTCTATTTATTATATTGTTTTCCCATTATGTTCTATAAGCATATGAGTCATCAGTTATTTATATGTGGTTTCTAAAAGTTGAAACTAATGAATAGCGTCACACACACATAACTACATTGCTATAGAAGCAGATAGTATAATTAAATGCACAGAAAAATGGATGTACAGTTTTTTTTGGAGAGGGGAGCATTGTGCATAGGCTGAGAATAAAACCTGGGTCTCCCACATGTTGGGGGAGCAGTCTACCACTGAACTATACCCATGCATTCCTTGGAATGTATGTTTTTAAACAAACAAACCCCTCCTTATCTTAAAGACCATTAGAAGAGATTATTTTAAGCAACAAGGTTAAAGTGACTTTCTTTCCAGCCTTGGTCTTCTCTGAGTAATACTTAAATGCCACTCTTTCTGGAATCTGTTCCTCACTTCCATCCTCATTCTTAGTAGATGACTGAGAAAGTAACCATGTCTTCCACAAGCTCCCAATGACCACATCTACTCATTCTCTGCATCTGTACCCATTTAAGTAACTTTTGCTCCTATTATTTCAGCTGAACTGTCTATGCTTTCAGCCAAGTCCAAACCCTCTCATTCTGCCTCAGATCCCAACCGCTTTGGCCTACTCAAGGGTATTGTTCCAGGAATACTCCCTTTTCATTCCTGCAACATCAATTTAATTCCCCCGTCTCTACGGATCTTTCTATCAATCTTCAAAAATACTATTAGTTTCTATAACGTAACAAAAAAGACTCTATTTTTCCCTTCCAGTCACATTCCTTTCCAGCCACCTTCCAATTTTTCCTTCCTTTTATAGTAAGAAAACTCTAAAGATTTTCCACAGAAACAACTCTCATCAAGATCACTTACAATATTCAGCTTTTTAAATCCAGCGCTCATTGCTCAGTTCTCATTTTACTTGAATTGTCAAATTTTGATCACTAATTTTCCCTTGAACTATATTCTTCTCTTGGCTTCCAGGGTATGATATTCCCTTGGTTTTCCAACTATTTCTCTGGTTTCTACCTCTTAGGTTTTTTTCCTGCTTCCTCATTTTCTCTCTGATCTCTAAACATTGGTATATCCTAGAGCTCAATTCTTAGACCTCTTCTTGTTTTCCATCTTCTCTCTCTTCTTTGGAGAATCTTATCCAGTCTCATGCTTTAAAATATAATCTTTACCTTGATGATTCCTATCTACTTATGAAGCTGGAGTTTTCCCTCCAAAGTCCAAATTTATTTAAACAACTGAATTCTCTATAACTCCACATGGATATCTTTTAGGCATTTCAAATATAACAGGTCCAAAATTGAAATTCTGGTCTTCTCCATACCTACTTCATTCAGTCTTCTCCAACTTTGGAAATAGAAATTTCATCTTCCAGTTGTCCAGCCCAAGACCTTGGATTCACACTTGGTTCCTGTTAGTCTAACTTTCAGAATGTACCCAGAATTTGAAACCTTCTCACTCCTTTCTCTGCTACCACACCAGTTTGACTTTCTATCACTCATCTCAAGCCTGCATTATTGTAATGAATTTCTACCCAATTTCCTGAGTCTGCTTTTCAGTTTCTTTCCAGTATATCAGCCTGAGCAATAGATCATGCTACTTCTCTGCCTAAAATTCTCCAGTGGGGTGGTGCGATGGTGGCTCAGTGGTAGAATTCTCACCTGCTATGCCAGTAGAACCGGGTTCAATTCCTTTGCCTGCCCATGCAAAAAACAAAAACAAAAACTCTCCAGCAGCTTCCTATTTCACTCTGAGTAAAAGCTGGTATTTTACCAGTGGGCTAATAGGTCCTGTGTGATTAACTCCTGCTCCTTGTATACTCTTTTCAAGGCACACTAGCCTCTTCTGTGTTCCTAGGACAAAACAAACATTCTCTTGCCTCAGGGCTTTTGCACATGCTGAAACAGTCCCAAAGAGAGGTCTGGTGTGAATGGTTAACCTCTCATATCTTTTTTATCTTGATTCAGTTTCAGTTTCCTAGTGAGGCTGCAGTGATCACACTGTGTCAAATTGCATCCTCACATTTCCTATGCCTACTTTCCCGCTCAGTTACTAAAAGTCCAAATATCTTATTTATCTTGTTCATCATCTGTTTCCCTCCACTAGAACATAAGCCCTGTGAGGGGAAGATTTTTGTCTTTTTTTTTGCCTCTTTATTTACTGCTGTATCTCTAGCACCCAGCATAATGCCTGGTTCAAAGAAACACAATTTTTAATCAATTAATTACGTTGTCTACTTTCTTACATTTCTTTTTCGTTTTGTTGAGGTATGTCATGGAAAGTTTTTTTCATCGAAGATGCATGGGTAATGTTTGAAAATGTCTTTATTTTGGTCTGAAAAAATGGATTGAAGACTTGGCTATTTAAAGAATTTTAGGTTTAAGGTAATTTCCCCTCAGGAATTTGAAGATACTGTTTTATTTTTTGATAGTATCCTTTTAAACTGTAGATAATTCTGATTCTTTTAATTCCCAAATGAGAACTTTAGGATTTTCTTTTTATCTTTATTAATGATTTCCTTGAGTCTCTGTTTAGGTTTGTAAACTAATTTGTTTCCTCCCTATTTGGCTATTGGTATGTCCTTCATAGCTGAAGACTTGTTTTGTCTCCAGCTCAGAGAAATTTTTTTCTACTATTACTTTTTTCCCTTTTTAGTCCCCTATAATCTCTTTTTGAACATAGGTTAGACCACCTGAATTATCCCCAGTATCTTTGAACTTATTTCATAGTTTTCATTGCTTTAAATTTCCTCTCTGTTTTGTGAGATTGCCTTGATTTATCTTTCAGCCAACCAACTTCAGCTGTGCATGTTCTATTTTGAAGCTCATTCACTGTCTTTTTGCAAGAATATTTTTAATTACATGAAGCTCTTTTTGTTTCCTGATTGTATACTTTTTCATAGCAGTTTGTTATGAAAAGAATGCCATCACCAAAATGTCTCAGATGATACTAATTCAGAGTTTTAAAATCTTTAAAAAAAATTGTTTTTGTTCCCTAGTTTATTTGTTTTCTCCATGGTTAGTTATTTTTATAATTTCATTTTAGTTCCTCTTCTTCATGCTGTTAACTTTCCTCACTTTTTTGATAATCCTTTGTGATCTAACCATAATTTGGTATAGGTATATGCACTTCCTCTGAAATTTGGAAGATTATGCCCTTAATAGCATAACACATATTGATTTTTTCTGTATGATTTATTTATTGTAAATAAATGCATGTTGATTATAAAAAACATATAAAATAAAGGAAAAAAAAATCATGCCTAAGCCTGTCATCTAAAGATAATCAGTAACATGTTTGTATATTTTCTTAATTTTTCCACCACACACATACACATACAAAGTGTCTACCTCTCCCCATTTCAAAACACATTTGTTAGGAAAGACATGGTCTCTGCTCTCATGAAGATTATAGTCTAGAATCAGGGAAAGACAAAACTAAAATTATCAGGTATATTAGGGCATAATTACAAATTGTTATAAATGCCAGGAACAAAAGAGGCATAGTTCTATGGTTTCATATATAAAGGAACAAAAAAAAACTGAGCTACAGATGTGACCTCTCTCCATAAGTCAACCTTCCAGGTGAACTCAGGGCCCTCCCCGCTATGAGGGACATGACTCCCGGGAGTACAAATCTTCCTGGCAACATGGGACATGACTCCTGAGGATGAACAGGGACTCAGCATCATGGGAATGAGAAAACCTTATTGACCAAAGAGGAAAGAGAGAAATAAGACAAAGTCTCAGTGGCTGAGAGATTTCAAACAGAGTTGGGAGGTTATCCTCACACATTATATAGATATCCCTTTTTAGTTTGTGGTGTATTAGAGTAGCTAGAGGGAAGTACCTAAAACTATTGAGCTGTAGTCCAGTAGTCTTGATTCTTGAAAAAGACTGTACAACTACATAGCTTTTACAGTGTGACTGTGTGATTGGGAAAACCTTGTGCCTGATGCTCCTCCTATCCAGGTTATGAAGAGATGAGTAAAAAAAATGGATAAAAAATAAATAATAAGTGAGGTAAGGGCAAAAATGGGGTCGACTGAAATGCTGTGGGTCAATGAGAGGGGGGTTGAGGGGTATGGGATATATGTGTTCTTTTTCTTCTTTATCATCACTTTTCCTGTAGTGATACAAATGTTCTGAAAAAGATCATGGTGAAGAATGCACAATTATGTGATAATATTGTGAGAAATTGTTTATTATGGTTGGACTGTGTGTATATGGAGATTTCTCAATTAAAATGTTTAAAAGAAAAGAAAAGAAAAAGAAAAAAAGGAAACCAAGCTAAACTGGGGTGACAGGGACACCTTCCCGAAAAAATAGAGATTAAGTCCTGAGTAGGACATAACTAGGGAAGGAGATGAAGATCATTTTAGACAGAGGAAGTACATATAAAAAGGCCCTGTGGCAGGGCAGAAAAAGGAGCATTAAAAAAGAGAAAGACGCCAGAGTGCTAGAGTGTGAGAATGAAGAGGAAAATGGGGTAAGAGATACCTGGAAAGATAGTCAGGAACAAGACTGTGTAGGGTTTGTAGATAGCATTTAGGATTTTTAACTTAAAAGCAATTGCAAGACTTTAAGCAGGGGTTGGACATGATTAGATTTAAGTTTTGAAGAAATTACTCTGACCGCAATGAAGATGACCCATCAGAGGCATAGAGTATGTGTTAGGGCAATTCAATTATTACAGTAGTCCAGGTGAGGAATGGTGATAGCTTAAATTGATGTGGTGATAGGGGAAGTGGGGAGAGTAGAAGTTAGAAGGAAATGCCAAAGGTGCCTCTGAGATTTCTGACTAACACAACTAGATGGATGATTGTGCTATATGTCACCATCAGGGGACCAAGTTTGTGGGGGGTTTTGTATTCTGCCTTGAACATGTTGAATTTGCTGAACATTTGAGCCAGTCAAGTTGACAGTTGATTATTTATATTTAAAGCTCAGTGAGAACTCTCAGCTGGATGGATGATATGAATTGGAGAATCATAGGTCTAAGAGATGGGGGTGGAAGCAAAGGTATGGGGGAGATTGCTTACCATGTTGCTCCAAAGAGATGGCTCTGGTTTATGAAGTATCAATAATGTGAAATGCCTGTTGCTCCATATTTTTAACAGCATTTTGCATTATTAAATTACTGATCATATACAAATTGACAGGGGAAAAATAGTATTTCTCTATTATTTTGCCCTGAATATTTAAGTGAGATTGGCATCTGTTTCTGTGTTTATTAATCATTACAATTTTTTTTCTGGGTGCTTACACATAGAAACACATTTTTATGGAGAGAAAGGCCGTAGATTTGTCAATTCTCAATCTGACCCTCAAACAGTTCAGAACCACTAATTTAGAGTTATTCCAAATAAGGGAGCTTAATCTTCCACATGCCAGCCCTTCAGATATTTCATCATTGCTGTCATGGTCCCCTTAAGCCACTCTTCAGTTGTATGCCCACAGTTCCCTAAACCTTATGATCTCTTTTCGGTTCAGTTTCTCTTTAAGTCTCCTAAATGTGGCCATGATTATGCCTCAGTTTGGGATCACCAGTGCAAACTGGTACACAACTAACATCATTTTTTTTGTTCCTTTTTTTTTCACTTTTTATGTAACCAGGAACAAAGATCTGGTGACGTTGTCATCACACTGTCATTGACACTCATTCTCTCCAATCTGTTAACTTACAAATATTTCTTCCTAATCAGGGAGAGCCATGTCTGCCGATGTAAGGAGCTGGGGTGGTAAAAGTGCACGTTCCTGTAAGTATTAACACTCAAGGCTGGCTCCTTCTTTTCTTTGCTGCCTATCAATGAGGTATGGTTTAGACCATTGAAACACATTTCTGGGGTTGTCACTAGGTGGAGTGTGAGCCAAATTTTTCACTTAAAAAATGCCAGAGAGGAGAGTTGGAATGCTGGGGCATAGAAAATGCTGAGGACTTTGAAAGGAATTGACAGACTGTATCCTGCCTTTAACAATGAGCATGGGTCTGGAGCTGCTGGAAGCGTAGCTGTTGATGGAATACCAACCTGCAACCAGGAACTTTAGACTTGGCTAATCAAGAAGGGCAAAGGGGTAAAAGGAGGAGCAGCACTCCCTGCCCTTCCAGAGACATTGAGGGATGTGGGGTTTAGTAGGATTCTTGCATATGCTCTCTAGAATAGGTCCAAACCACTTTAGGTCAATTTTTTTATTTGTGCATACATTATCTGACAAAACATATTTTCTTGGATGTGTCATCTGACAGCTGTTGTTGAGTTAAGGAAAATACCCCAAGATATAACCTCAGGTACCATGATGTATCTTTTGGTTTTCTAGGCTGCTTACATAAATACCATGAAATGATTTGGTTGAAGCAATGGGGAATTCATTCTCTCATGGTTTTAGGCCAGGAAAATATTCAAGTCAAGGCATCACCAAGGCAATGGATTCTTCCTGAAGACTGGCTGTTGGTGATCCTTGGTTTCTCTGTCACAAGGCAAGGCACAGGGTGGCATCTGCTGGTCTCTCCTTTCTCTTCTGGAATTTGTTGATTTTAACTTTTTGCTTCCATAGCTTCCTCTCTCTCCTTGTCTGAATTACATTCTCTTATAAAGGACTCCAGTAATAGGATTAGGACCCATCTCGATTGAGGTGAATCATACCTTAATCGAAGTAACCTCATCGAAAGATCTAACTTACAATAGATTCACACCACAGGAATGGATTAATTTTAAGAACATGCTTTTCTTTAAGAATATGTTCCAAACCACCACACTATGAAATGGTAAATAAACATTTAGTGAGTCCTGTTTGGTACAGATGACTATTTTAAAAACAGTGGAAAACAGATAAATTAAAAAAAAAAAAAAAGATATAATCCTTGTATGCGAGGTTTCAAATCTTGTTTGGAAATTTGCAGTACTTATATTTTCTCCCTTGCCTTACTTCACCACTATTTCCTTCTTTCTCCCATTTCTTCTATTTTTTGTCTTTTTGTCTCTGACCACATTTAATGACAAGCTCAGTCTGTTTTGCAGATTAAAACATACTTTTCTTGTTCTGACATTGACCCCTACCCACCGGCCCAACTCTGTGTCTCTTCTCCTTCACAACCCGACTTATTGAAAGTGGTATCACTTCTATCACTTCCTAGTCAATCCAGTCTTCAACCCACTGAGCTTTGGCCTCTGCTCTGTCACTCCTGAAACTCTTGAGGCAAAAGTCACCAAAGATGGGCATCCACAGGAAAAGATTCCTCCAAGCCACCCAGGTCCCTTCCCCACAGATAATCAGTGATGAATTTTTGTGTGTGTCATTCCAGAGATATTTTATACATATACAAGAAAAAATATTAATGTATTTCCCATTTACAGAAAAGATAGCAGGCTATGCATATACATGCACATGCTCTTCTGAATGTATTTTAAAAATACAGAATATATCTTGATGACCTTTCAATATAAGGAATTTCTTTTTGTTTTAAACAATTGCAGAGTGCTCTAGCATATTGACATAACAAACTGTAAAAGCTACCTGCTTTTAAAGGACACTGAATTCTCTCTGATATTTTGCTATTATGAATAATGATGTAATTAATAAAATTATGCAAATGTCAGTTCACCTAAGTATGAGCATAATTGAAGGACAGGTTCTGAGAAATGGAATTTCTAGGTCAAAAGTATATGAGTTTGTAGTTTTGATGTATGTGGCCATATTATTACTTTTGCCAGCAAGATGGGGGAAAGTCTGGTTGTCCACCCTCCTTGAACTTTTGGTTTTTGTCAATCAGATAGGTGAAAAACAGTATCTCTGAGTTTTAATTGAGCATCTTATGTTAAAGTCATTTGAGATTGATTATTTTAAAAATACGAATTAGATCATATAACACTTCTTTTTTTTTTTTTTGGTATTTCTCACAGTTCTCCATTATCCCTGGGGTATAACAAAAACTCTAGGAAATGCCCCGTCTTCTCTCTCCAGCCTCCTTTGTTACTCCACTGTTTCCCCACAAACAGCACCCCAGGCTCAGCGAGGTTCTTTCAGTTCCTAGAACATTATGCTCTCTTTGCCTCAGTCTAGAATGCCCTTCACCCCAGATCTTATGTGGATAACAACTATTGTTCTTCAGGACTCAGGGAAGCCCTACACGTTCCTCACTTTACATGGCCTATACTTAGCTTTACTAGGGTCCTTGTGATTTTTATATCTCTAGCATAATCCCTGGCAGGAAGTTCACTTTTAATAAATATTTATTGAATGGATGAAAGTCATCTTTGTAATTTAAAAATCCCTGGTTTCTAAATCAGATTTCAGCTCCCAGGTAAAAGAGTCCGGAGACATTTGTCCTATTGCTATCCAAGAAACTATATTTATATTCTGTAATTTTCTTTTCTTTTTTTTTTCTTTCTTTCCTTCTGAAATAAAACAAAAAAACATAAAACACAGAACTAAAAGCCTAGGAGAATCCTTGTAATTCAAAGTATTTTGCTCAGAGATGTGATGGTTCCAGGGAAGTATGCTTTTTTCTCTTTTTTTATTAAAGAAAAGATCAAATTTTTGAGACAATGTATAGTTCTAACTTTTAAAAAATAAGAGTAGAAAATAGTTGGCTTGTTCATTAATAGGAACTATCCATGCTGATTGGTTTGACTTTGACGTTAGGGCTTAGAGCCTGATTTTCTGTGGTATAGATAGCTTTCATTGTTCTAGTTTGGCTAAAGAGAAACTTGCTTTTGCATTGTGTTTTCAGGAATGTCTGCTCTGGTACAGTGAAGGCTTATGGTTCTGGGTGTCAGCAGCCCTATTTACCAGTCCTGACTCAGTCAACAGCTAGCCATAGCACTGGAAAGCTTTTTCATCAGTAAGGTAAAGATTAGATAGTTACTAAGCTTCCATTAGTTCTGACTCTCAATTTTAAATATTTTCTATTGAGGTTTGCAAAATATTTAATATAGAAACAGGATCTATTTTCTAATAATTCCATTTTTATTATACACGATCATTCATTCTTTCATTTTCCAAATAGTTCCACACCTGTCCATGGTCAAAATGAGGTCACATTAAAAAGTGATTAAAAGGAGTGGGCCAAAAGAATGCTCGCCAGCTATGCCAGAGGACCCAGGTTCGATTTCCGGTGCCTGCCCACGTATAAAAAAAAAAGTGATTAAAAGGGGGAAATTCTAGGTTGTATATATGTTACTAGAATAAAAAAAAAAAAAAAAAACACCACAGAGCTGTACAACACAATGACCCCTAGTATAAACTATGTTAATAGCTCAGTTATAATAATATTCTTTCATCAATTGTAATTAGGGTTCTACACTAATATAAGTTTTAATAATAGGGAGGCATATGGGAATTCCATATTTCATGCATGATTTTTCTGTAAACCTACGATTTCTTTAATAAACAAAAAAATATTTAAAAATGAGGTCACATTATAAAGTAAACCCCAATTTTTCCAGCTTCTGGAAGATGGATTTTCATGTCGGTACTTCATTGCCTTACAAATCCTCCCCGCAGTTCTAGGATAAGCTGAGGACTGTCTTCAGTGAGTTCATGAATCAGCATGAGTTGTTCCAGGCCTTCAGTGCCATTCCAGGCACAGGGTGAGCCTGGAAAGTCTCCAGCACTGCTGCCCTTTCCTCAACCAACCTGGAAATCCTTTCCCACAACTGCCATTGTCTCCCCTAAGCTGAAGCCTGAGAAATGAAGTTGCTGCGGCCCTCTCTGAGAGCTGAGGTGTGCTGACACAGAGGCCCTGTCTCTCCTCAGCCTCCAAAGGTCAGCTCATTGCTATCTCTTCAGTCACCAATGTCCCCACTCTTCCTGGGTCTGAGGACTAAAAGATGCTCTAAGGTAAGGGGTTACTTCACTTCCCTGTGATAGTCTTCATTAGAGCAAGCCAAGATGAAGTTTGATTAGGCTTGGCTAGGCTAATGGAATTTTGTTTATTTATTGAACATCTATGCCAGGTTCTATTCTATGAACTAGAAGTAAAGCATGGTAGATGAGGACTTTACTTTTATGGTGGTATTTAAAATGATCAGGTAAAAAAAAATAACTGAAAATGACTTCAGCTAGTGAAGTATGTTTAAAAGAAAATTAAAGATGATAATGTGATAAAGAATGACAGGGGATGGAAACGACTACTTTAGATTGCGTATGTGAACCTCACCTGAACCTTAAATGAAGGAACTAGCCAAGGAAAGTCTGGGGAAAGAACATTCTAGTCAGAGGGAGCAGCAAGTGCAAAAGCCCTGGAGAAAAAGTGTGCTCAGCACATTCAAGGGACTTGGAGATGAAGGCATGGTCAGATCATGTGGAGTCTTATCAGATATTGTCAAGAATTTGGATTTGATTCTAAATTGATGGGTAATCACTGGAGGATTTAATTGATAGGTGTAGTGGGACAGACTTTTACTCCTAAGGACAAAGCACATGTACTGCTAGGAAGGTTGGGGCAGTTCCAAATAAGGCCACAGATTTGACAAAGTCATTCCTGACTTCTGACCCCTGGCCTGATTGCTGAGTCCCATGTGATGACCTCCTAAATGGGCTCCACATTTTTCCCCCTAATATGTTGATTTTCTTCCTAATCCTTCTCATCCCACGTTCTGTCAATCAACCTGGATTCCAAATGTGAACATGACTGGAGTTTTTTTTTTTTTTAAGAGATTCTCATTGCAGGTGTAGATCAATGATTAAGAAGTAGATATCAAAGAGATCCAACTTGGAGCTGGGGGTGGTTCGGTTAGCTTTTCCTTCCAGTGTATTGAATTTCAGCTTTGGCCAGCCAGGACCCTTACTACAAATTGATTCAACAGTTTTTTTTTTTTTATGCTAAAGGAAATCTATTTGTTCTAAATCACTATTTTAAGGCACAGCAGGGCAAACTAAAAATAGAGCTACAGCATTCAAAAAACATACTCACATAAACAAGCACACAAGTAAGCATGAAAGATGGAGTGATAAAGGTCAAAACAAATATAAAAAATTAAAATCTATTTAGAGAAATATTACTTCCAGAGATTGAATGAAGAGGGGAAACAGAAGAGACTTCTTAGTGCAGCTGGGTGGAGAAAGATGGGGAGAACTCGAGTGTGTGAGGTAGGGGTCAAAGAGAATCAGATTCATTCAACTGACAAACATGCCTGAATGAAGATGGTGAGTTTCAAAAGCAAGGGATGCAAAGGGAATCAAGAAGTGGTCCATTTTGGCTGAAACACAGGGTCTATGAAGAATGAAGATAAGAGATCAAAAGATAGTGCAGGTTGGGCCAGATCAGGGATATTTAATATTAATGACCATAATGATGATGCCAGTTTATTAAGAAGGTAAAGTTATGTTCACTAATTGAGAAGGGAAGAAAGAGAGTAAAACTACTTTAGCTTTTATTTCCTTGAATCATCACATTTAAAAGTAATTTAATATTTAAGGAAATAAGTATTTTTTTTAAAATTCTGGAACATTCACATGTAAGGCACTCCTGAAAAATACTGACCGTACATTGGGATTTTCTGTTGTACTATTTCTGAAACACAGTACTTTTTTTTCTAGTGCATTTCCCCAAAACTGACATATGTGATATTGAACATCCCCTCGGGACACTAAACGAGAGAGTGCTCTAAGTGGGTTGTAGCCTCTTGAACCATGCTGCGGGAGAGGCCAGGAGAGGCAAGGCATAATTGTGGTGGTCTGGAAGATGCAGCCTGTCTCTTGTGAGGGGCCGTGGCCATCACTTACAAGTGGCATCTCTCCAGAGGCACAACAATGCCACAGCTCAAAGTTGTATGTCTTACAAAGCCATCTGGGAGTACTGAAGGTTAGGCTAACCTATGCCACTTTGAAAGTTGCATTTTAGTTCTTTGGGGATTCCTGTAGTTGTTTCCTTCAATCCTTTGTGAGATGGCTCTCCAAAGGTTTTGACCCAATAAAATGCTATGATTGAAGGCCTTTCTGTGCACCCACTATTCCGTTCCAACAGCTACACTGAGAGAATTTCCTGATTTCAAATTTACAATTTTTATATTACACAAGATGATATGGTCATCAAATATTTCTCACAGTTGCCTTTGAGGAGTTAAGAAGTTAAAGTATAACAAAAAAAGATTGCATAAAAATGAACTATATATCTGCCTTTATTTAAATATACATACAAATGCATATACATATATACACACACACATTCATATATACATATATGAAGTCTTCATTTGTAAAATCAAACTCAAGGGGACAGATCCTTTCATCTCACAACTGGAATCTTGGCCTTTGGCAAGAAAATGCATCTTCTTAGGATTAATAAATGTGATAGAATCTTTTATATTTTGGTAGGAAGTATACCAGAACGCTAAGAAAATTTTCCTGGACACTGACTCGCTCCTGGGCAATAAGTCAAAAGCCTATCAAACCCTGAGGAAAGAGGAAGGGCTCTTCTCCCAATCCTCTCAAAACTGTCCCCATTGCCAAGAGTAATTCTAAACCTATGTACGTGGAGGCCATCAATGTCAGCCCAAAGAAACATGCGTTTGCTATTTCATGGTGCTTCATTCCAAGAAAGTGGTTTCTTCCCATATGTGGTTTCTTTCTTTCTTTTTTTTTTTTGTATCCTATATGCCCAGAGTCACATTTCATTCTTTTTCCACGTGAGTACCCCATTATTGCAGTACCATTTGTTAAATGTTTGTTGTTTTGTTTGTTTGCTTTTGAGAAGTGCATGGGCGGGGAATTGAACCCGGGTGTCCCACATGACAGGCGAGAATTCTACCGCTGAACTACCATCATACACCCATGTGGTTTCTTTTAAATGTATAATACTTTATTGCCTAGATTTGGTAGAGGAAAATATAAAGATAGGTATATGTAATTAAAATAAAAGCAAGGCCATGGGGCACTTTATAAGAACAGTAAACTATTTCAGCAAAAAATCTAAATAGCTCAACCTCCAAAAGAGAAGCCATTCATTTTTCTTCTATATGAATTATCCAGCTTGCTGTAGCTGCATGACCCATGGTGATGGGGTCTCCGAGGCTGGCTGCAGGTCAGCACAGGGTCATACTTCCTCGTTCTCAGCAGCTCACCTGCTAACCTCACCTGTCAGATACCTTTAATTCTCTCATGTGTCGGTGAAGGAAGTCATTCTCAGCTGAGGCCACTGACAGAATGAATCTGGATCCTGAGTACTTCTTACTGCTCAGTGATAAAGAGCAGAGTGGTTAGAAGTGCTTGGTCATATTTAACACACCAGAAAAAAATTAACTGTCACTATGCAGTCCATCTCACCCACCTGTGTCCTGAACCATTTAATCCTGAGGTGCTGATAAGGAACTAGAAAGAATTTGAAAAGTTGAAATAGTCAGTTGCAATAACAAGTAGGAGATAATGACATATTTTATTGCTGCAATAATATTGCTTTTCATCCAAGAGGCTGAACTAGTCAAAGCCTATTCTTCCAGACAGTATTTGTTTTCATCATTAGCCAGTTTAGAGGGAGTTATTCTTTGCAAGGGCTTAGGAAATCTGCCCACATTTTTTGTTTGTTTGTTTTTGTATTTTCTAGTCATTTCTTTTTGTTGATTTATATTCATTTTTTCTGATCTTTTCTTAAAGTGTCTGGATAATCTTTCCTTCCTTTCTGTCATTCCTGACCTACACCCCACATTGCCTGACTTCCCTACTTCCTGTCTCAAAGGTAATCGTTGCTTCCTCCCAAGGATGACAGGGATTCCTGAGTTCAGGGACCCTCAGCAGGTCATATAGGGCACTTTCTCAGCGCAGAAGGCTGCCCCTACTGCTTACCTTTTCTTTCCCTCTTCAGGATGGAGCCCAAGGCTGGCATCATCAAACTTAAGCCTTAGCAAAGTAATATGATGCTCTAATTAGAGGGAATGTTTGGAGATGCCGAAATAATTCCATTTTGACCTATGTCCACCCAATAAGAATGTTTCCCTTAAATTTTGGGAGATGAGTCAGAGATAGTGGCAGTGAGAGCTGGAAAAAACTGAGACTCCAAAGGACCTGGCAGTGAAAGTTTGCCTTCAAAGCAAGTTCCTAATGGAAAATGTTCCTCCCCAAGAGTGCCAAGTCTACTAATTATGCAAGAAAAATTTGGATTGGGTCTTGCCACACAAATGTGTTAGCCCCTGTCAGCTTGCCAACGTATGACTTTAGGAAATACCCTTTACACAGACTGTTTTTTTTCATAGAGCAGATTGACATACACTGCAGCAATTCTGTGGCCTGTTAAACAGCAGTTGAATGTGTTGAATATCTGTTAAACTTAGCATGATGTCTTGACCGCATTCCAGGGAGTCTGTTCCTACATTGCTGAAGGAGAATGCAAACTTGGCCCACTGTGTCCTGCCTGTCTTTTTGCAGATGCTGTTACCCCTCAGATTGTTCTTTACAAACCAAGTACAGACTGTTATACAGAGCAGGATGGTTGATTTGGCATCCAACAAAGAAAAAAGCATTTCCACACACGTATGCACAATTTTAAGCAAAGCACATGAGTCTTTAAATCCTGGAGGATAGAATTGTGTTCAGTTTTGCTGTTAGGCGTATCTTTTGCATTCCCATTCTTTGAATTTTGATGGCTCAGATGTGACAAATACATTTACTTTCCAGTGGCAAAGCATTGGATTAACTTGTCTCTGATTGTTTAACACCTTTTACATCATATAGAGTAGGTATGTTTTGGGGAAGGTTCATGTGCTTTAGGAAGCATCATGTGGTGCTTGATTTCACTCTGGAGGAAAATATAGTTCCCTTTTATTTCTCTTAGGGAAATATTTAATGAATTTAAAAACAGACATACTAAAGTTTTATATAGTCTAAAAATAGGCATTTCAACTATGCAGTGCTTAGAAAAGAAAAAGATGAGATAGAGCTGGGTTTGCATGTCTTCTGAGTATCTCAAATTCAATAATAATAACTGTGCACCCTAAACCTGTTTTTCCTTCTGTGGACTGACGCTCCTGCAATGTCTCATTGGCACCAAAATCTCACCCATTATATTTCCAGAACCCTCTCTCAGAGTGATTCCACCACCCGTTCTGCTCAGTCATAGCTTGAATTCAGGCCCTCCCTCTCTTTTATCTGCCCTATAACTTTACTACTTTCCTTCTCCAACTCAGATCCTCCCTTCACTCTCCAGCTGGAATCACCTTCCTGAAATGCTAATTGAGCCTATCACTTAAATACTCAAAATTCTTCAGTGGGTTTTAATGACCTTAAGAAACAGCCTATGATATTAGAATGACCCAGAAAAACTTTGGTGAGCTAATTGCTCCTTCTGTTTCACCTCCTGCTATTCTCTACTCCCAGAACTTAATGGAATTGCCTAAATCTTTCATTTTGTTTCTTGCCTCCATGACTTTGATTATTCTGCTTGTAATGCTTCTTCATTTTTGTGTTGGATAAGCTCCTACTTCTTCAAAACCCTATTCAAACAACACTGCCTCTTTAAATCTTTTCTGGATGCTGAATCTTTTTATTTTGTTAAATGTATCATTCTGTATTATAAATAAATATTAGTTTATCTATGAATCCTGTTTTAGATTTAAAAATTGTTTGGAGAGTTTATAATAGTAATCATTAAATGCGTATTGAATATGGTAGAGTTCTAGCAGAGAAGGTACCTGAGCACTTAATTGTAAGTCATGTTGCCTAGAAAAGTGACGTTATTGGACTTGGAAGCTGGATATGCAGCATCTAGCTTAGAGATATTCATCTTGGATATTACCAAGCAATACATTCAGCTCGAGTGAGTTTACAGAAATATTTTTAGACAGCTACTTACAAGGTACTAATAATTTCATAGTAATACAAAACTAACATTTCATATGAAATAATTAATATGCTAACTACCTTTTATTTCTCATGAAACCCAATCTTTGTGTGCAGTCATCTGGCTTATTAACACCATTTACAGTAGCTATTATTATTGTTTTAAACCACTGGTTTTAGTTTTAGTCTTTCTAGCAGCTACATTGGCTGTTTCTTACACTTAGTTTTCTAAAGTTGAACGTTCTTGTGCCTTTGTGATGCTAAAATATGGCCTCACTAAATTCCTGGGGATAGTCATCATAGTCACAATATTATAGCTGGATGGACTTGTTGAAACATCCTTTAATCACACACACACACAGTTTTTTTTATTTTAATGAGCCAATTGAGAAGCAGAGAACTATGTGCTTTGTGCAACCTTGGTCAATTGGTCCATGGCCGGGCCAAGGCCATCTGGTCTTCTGACTTCCTCCCAGACCTGGTGCCCTTTCCTCTGCCCATGTGGTCACCTTCAATTCATACATGTTCACTAGATCTTTCTCTTTCCAAAGTCTGTTTCAGAGCATTCAGTTCACGTCACCAGATTCGTGTCTATTCTTTCTGTTTACTTTCTGCTCCCAGTGTTGGAGGGAAAATGTTGGTTCTTATTGACTTTTCTATTTCCAATTCTAGATTTTCTCTTTTGTTTTTCTGCTATAAAAGTTGAAACACTACTTTTATATTAAAATTCCTGTAACCAGGATGAAGGTTTTGCTTTTCCTTATTTGGTTTTGTGGTTTTTCTATAATCTTACTGGGTATATTTTATGTTTTCTTAGACCAATTATTTTTTATTTGTGAGGTTAAAATATGCGATTCTTCTCATTTTTCTTTCCTCCACATTTTCTTTAATAGAAAACAATCCTAAATTTTGGTTAGCACATTCCATTTCCTTATGAGATATTATGGGGTTACTTTGGGTAGTAATATTCTTTACTCACAAGAAAAATCATTTTCCATAGCATCTTTGTTTATCAAGGTCACAAAATTCATGGACCAAACTAATTTCCAGTACTTCAGTTCCCTCTAAAATACCCTCTCTCTGCATTAAACCCTTGCTTGTGCATAGCCAAAGATAGGGAACACAAAATTTCCCATGAAATTCTAACTACCTCTGGATAGCTGCACCCTTCAGAATCCTCTTTTCATTCAGTTGAATCAATCCCTCAATAATATAATTCTAGGCTTTTTCTAGAACGTTTTAACTTCAGACCAGCTGATCATATATTTGAAGGTAGCTTTCATTTCCTTCTGTGCTTATTCTTCCCCACACTAAACATTCCCATTTCCTTCCACTGTACTCCTGTAAATTGGTTTAATTTCTCTCATAAAACTAACTGCTTCCCCTGGATATATCCATCAAAGGCCCAGACTGACCTCCTGTCAGTTCTCTGTCCCCAGGTGTGCTCTACCCAGACAGGTAAGGTTCTCCTCCCCTTATTCCCAATATCTGTGATCAGGCTTTCTTGTGGCAGGCACTTTACTGTCAATTCACACTAACCTATCCTTCCACCAAAGCCCCCTGTCTTTTAGGTCCCATTCTGTAATCTGTCTTTTCCTTCTTTCTTAGTAATGCTCTAGTTCTCCCAATCCATGTGAATGGCTCTTTATTTCTTCGTAAGTTTCATTTTTGTTTGATTTGCCTTGGTACTTAAGCTTATTGAGATCTTTTATACCCTGTTTTCATCATGTGGGCATTCACTATCTCTCACAGCTTAGAAATTCTTAGACTTGATGAGAATTTTCACCCAAACCATAGACAAACGGATTGATGAGATAGAATGGATGCTTTTAGAAGACATTGACTTTTTAAAATTTTTTATTAATTAAAAAAAAATACAACAAAAATGCAAACGTTCTTAACCATGATCATTTTGTTCTATATATATAATCAGTAATTCACAATATCATCACATAGTTACATATTCCTCATCATGATCATTTCTTAGAACATTTACATCAATTCACAAAAAGACAACAGAAAAATATTCATACATACCATACCCCTTACCCCTCCATTTCATTGATCACTAGCATTTCAATCTAAATTTATTTTAACATTTGTTCCCCCTATTATTTATTTATTTTTAAGCCATATGTTTTACTCATCTGTCCACAAGGTAGATAAAAGGAGCATCAGACACAAGGTTTTCACAATCACACAGTCATATTGTGAAAGCTGTATCATTATGCAATCATCTTCAAGAAACATAGCTACTGGAACACAGCTCTACATTTTCAGGAAGTTCCCTCCAGTCTCTCCATTACATCTTGACTAACAAGGTGATATCTATTTAATGTGTAAGAATAACCTCCAGGATAACCTCTCAACTCTGTTTGAAATCTCTCAGCCACTGACACTTTATTTTGTCTCATTTCACTCTTCTCCCTTTTGGTCGAGAAGGTTTTCTCAATCCCTTGATGCTGAGTCTCAACTCATTCTAGGATTTCTGTCCCATGTTGCCAAGATGGTCCACACCCCTGGGAGTCATGTCCCACATAGACAGGGGGAGAGCAGTGAGTTTGCTTGTTGTGTTGGCCACAACACAACAGAGAGAGAGGCCACATCTGAGCAAGAAAAGAGGTTTGCTTGGGGGTGACTCTTAGGCCTAATTTTAAGTAGGCTTAACCTATCCTATGTGGGGTTAAGTTTCATATGAACAAACCCCAAGATTGGGGGCTCAGCCTATTTCTTTGGTTGAAGACATTGACTTTTTCACCACAACTGTTCAAAGATTTGTAAACACAACTAACTCCCCTGATCCAAATTATAATTTTCTATCTTGAATACAGAAATATTACAAAAGACAGTTTAACTTCTTGTTGCAATCATGATATGCCATGTTTATATCATTTTCTTCCTTGCCAATTTAGTAACTCTACCAACAGTTACTTTAATTTATTCCTTATTATCCCTGCTTTTTTCATATACTACGAGCCAAATTTTTAATAAATCAGTCTAGAATCTTGTCCAGAATATGTATCAAATCTTCTGGTTTACGACTTGTGGAATCCGCCTTTCCTCCTTGGAAATGTAAACCACAATTGCCCATCGTCTATTTTCTCTGTATCCTCAAAGATTCAATAGATTCAATTCAGAGACTTACTTGCATTCCTCTCTTTACCAAAATTATGTATCTGCATTTTATCCCTACCCTGAGACTTAAGTTCATTTAGAGTCATTCTTATAAATTTTTGCACATATCTTGTGTTTTACTTCCCTCATATGATTATTTCTTCTGACCTTTTCAGCATGAAGATTGTTCTTCTTGACAGAGAAGATAAAAGCCTGAGCTTAAACTAAAGTCTTACATGTATAGGAAAATCTGATGATGATTATACCTTTAAGTTTTTGCATTGTAAAATAATAAAAATTTTTCTGACACATGTTCCTTTCTGTAGATGAGTTGTCATCATTATTGCGTATGTTTTCTTATTTAAATTTTTACTTGACACAACGATCCGTCATTGAAAAATTTCTCCATGCATTGTATTCTCAAGTGTGACTACAATTTTCCTTGTTAAGGAAAAAATGATTGTATCCACTTAACAAAAAAATTTCACAATGTCCTGGAACAGCCTCTAACATTTTGGCTAGATAATTTTAGAAGATGGTAAAATGTAGGTCAATACCAGAATACAGGTTGCATGCATTGTTTATGAGGCTGTGTACCATACTAGAGAAATTATATTCCATATATTTTATGAGTTCCAGGCAGGTACCAGAGTAAGTATTGAATGGGCAACATGGAGAGACCTTGAATGGGAAGCACAGGAGCAAGAGCAGTGCTACCAGAACCCAGTCTCTGTTACGTGTGCAGAGATGAGACTCAGCAGCACTGGAGGCACTCAGGGATCAACCTTTGGTTACCATAACCCAAGTTAGACTGTGATTAAAATGTCATAATCTATGTCTGGCCAGATTGAGTAAAGGTATAGTGGGGTGGGATAAGGAGATGAGGGAGACCAGTGCTGGTTTTTTGTTTTTTTTTTTTTACTTCTAAATATGGGAACTGGGCTAAGATTGAGCTTGCTGATGTTTTCTAACACCATTGATTGCAGTATTTCCTTTTGCGTCAGTTAAGTATGAAAATGTGGACCAGATGACTCAAAGTTGTCTATTACAGTAGTGCATATCATATTCTGTTTGGGAAACCTGTACTTGGGAATGAATCATAAGAATTAATGTTTGGTCCTCCGGAAATTCTGGAAGATGTCAACAGTGGGAAATGCAGGCATCCAATGAGTACTGAAGTCTTCCCGTGAGATCACTGATTCTATGGTCATAGTTACTCCTAGAGCATTTTTCTATTAACCAGGATCCTTCTGGACAAGGCTTTGAACATCAGTAGAACATCTGATTATTTTTAAATTTCTCCTTTTATACCACAAACTTGTCTAAGTTTGAGCATTTATAAAAAAAATCAAAATAAACATTCATTGAACTGTCCCTTTATGTAGGATGGCTTATCATTTGAGCAACATGCTCCACTTTGCTCTTAGGGATTGTGACCATTTTTAGTAGTCAAAAATACAATTTATCCACTATTTGAGATTGTGCTATTAACTATCAGACATTTTTCTAAGATCTGGTGAGACAGATTTCTTTTTGAACGTGTCCATGGTATTGATAGTAAATTGTGCCATTTTTCTTATCATTTTCACTAACAGACATTTTGATTAATCTGATGCTGCTGTCAGAAACAGACTTAACAGTCTCTCAAGAAAGAAAACTTTATCAAAGCACTTTATTGATGGCCTTATATGATTTTGCTCTAGTTAAAATACAATCCATATGCTTTTAGCATCCTCTTCCAAATTAAATGAAGTATAAGAAACGTTCACAGCACATTATTTTGTCCCTCAGATGTGTAGTGGGTGCTTATCCTTTGATAAAGGTGGACATTTTTTCCAAATAACTTTAATGAAAACATAATTACTGGTTCAAAATGAAAGCTCAAAAACTATCCCCACCTATTCTTTCCTTCCGTTCCTTAAAAAAATGACCCATTTTTTTCTCCCTCCTTCTTCTTCCCCACCTATTCTTTCTTTCTTCCATGCTTCATGGAACTATTTATTGAAGGTCAAATTATGTGATTGGGTTTGGCACTGAACCCCAAGTGTGAGAGAGAGTCATGAAACAACTAATATGAATATTAATTTATGAGTAATGCTGGCTCTTGCTTATTGGCAACTGAGTTTCTCTCTCTCTGGTAATCTGATGTTCTTCCCTCAGTAAATATTCCTAACATGTTAGAAGGAGGTAGTTACAACATATTAATTATTGACTGAGCTCTCTACAATTCACAAAGTCCTCTGCCATAACCTGGGAACTTCGTGACTAATTACTCTGTATTATGTCTCTTACTTGTGTTTCCAAGGCAGCATTTCTTAAACTTTTCTATTCTTCTTAATTACCAGATATCAACTCTGTAGATTCTCCTATTCTCTTCTTTCATGGGAGGTCGAAACCAACATAATTCTTCAGTTCAGAATTTCTCTGTATCCAGCTCAAGGTTTTTGTCCCAAAGATCTATTAATTCTTATTATCACAGTATGTTGCCTTTCTTCTTCTCTTAGAATAGAAAGTATCACTTCTTTTCCAAGGACTTGCTTTATCCATCCCGGGTCCTCTGATCATCTCTGGACATTTGTTTCATAAATCATGTTTTATTTCTTTCTTGGATTGTTATCATCCTGTAATTGTCCTTTTACCACAAACTATTCAGGGATTTAAGTCCCCTTTACATTAAAAATAAATAAATAAAAAGGTGGTAAAAGCAAACAGCAACATTAACCACCACTAACACAAACCCCTTCCTAACTTCTTGTGCTGTCAGTTTATCTTATTTCCTCTGAGACCATTCAGCTTACATTCATAACTTCTAATTCCTTGACACTCATTTTTAACTTCTTCCCTCAATTTTCTTTTGAAGGTGATGATGAGCAACTATCCATTCATTCATTAACTTATTTAAGAAACAGTCACTGGGTTACTTTTATATGTCAGTCATTTTGGTTGGTTGAGTAAGCCCCCAATCCATGCCTCTGGAGAACATTAACATTGCAATATAACTATGTAGAACGGTTTGTTCTTACCTCTTGGAGCACTCCTTCTTTGCCACTTTCACTGGTTGTTGGTCCCCTTTCACTAGTTTTTTCCCCTTATATATAAACACTGCCTACATTTCCCTCTAGGACCCTTTTGATATCTTGTCAGCCATGGCTGTTAACTGTAGCAGAAAGGTGAAGACAGGGAAGGATAGAGATCTTGAATTAGATATTCCCACTGCATACCAGGCTTAGGGGGATGGATCTCACAGTAAATCATGGGAAAAGTCCAGCCAGGGAGGTAGGGCATGGTATACAGGGAGATGGCAGTTCCCAATCAATACACAACATCAAAGGTCATTTACACATGTACTAGTTGAAGATTTCAAGAATTCAGACCCTTGTTAGCTCTCCTGAACTATTTCATCAGCTTCCCAACTATTTACCTTGTTTCCATGTTCCATTCTATACACTAACTCCTAACTTATCTTGGTAAAGCATAGCTCTAAACATGCTACTGTCTTTCTAAAACACCTTCAATAATTCCTAGCATTCAAGACTCCTTATGATTTGGTATTTTAAGCCTCATTTCTCCATTTCGCATACTTGGGTATTATATGATTCAAACAAACTGGTCTACCTGCTAGTTCCTGAACACACTTCGTGGTTTTCTCTTCTTTGTCTTTGCTTTTCTGACGCCTCCTCTTCCTATGTGTCACCCCACCCCCCGACCCTATCTCTATTTGTCAATATTTTACCTGATTTAACTTACCCAAATGCCAATTCCTACAACTGACCCAATCTTATTATTCAGAAGCAATTGCATCCTTCTCCAAATTCACAATGAAAAAATTTCATACTTCTTTTGGCGTTTGCTACAATAAAAACACAATAAGGTATTTATGTGTTCATCTCCCTTACTGGCCTTTAAACATCAGAAAGGAAGAGCTATATCGTAAACATCTTTGCATATTTTTTCAATTTCCAAGATAGTGTTTTGCACATTGAAATTGTTTAATAAATGTTTACTGAATAATTCTTTAAAGTATGCTTCAGAAGGAAGCTATCGTTATTAAGTTTTGTGTTGATTCATATAAATTAGTTTTCCTTACTGGAAATAAATGATCTAAAATCTGTGTTTTGAACTTATATTAAGCATATGATCCAGTGAATGACAAGCCTCTCTGGGAAATATTGAAACTGAGAATGCTATGTTCCATCTTTCAATTAAATGTGAATTTCCCATTAAAAAGGAGAATCATAATTTTATAAGATTGAGTAGGATGGCACTTTTGAAAACATCCCAACTGCATAAATTTAGATTAACTCAAGGAAATTCTCTGATTCAGAGCCCATATATATTTTTTTCCATTTATTGTCAGTTGGGGCATTTTCATTTAAATTAAGCCTTTTTTTCTCCGGACTTGTTCCTCTGAGACTGTAAAAGCACTTGCAGTGGCCCTAATAATTCTCCTGTTTTTAGTAAATGATTTATTTGCATCTTTTTAAGGTGAATTAAAGATGGACTTATGCTAAAAGACCCATTTTTAGTGAATTACTGGCAAACAACTATTTACCTTGGGTTTCTACTGCATCTCCAGTTCTTATATTTACACAGTTCAGAAATGATTATTCAGCCTTGGTGGTCATCTGAACATCTCTGAATCTTGTTTGTTTGTTTGGTTGGTTGGTTGCTATTCCTCTCCTCCTCATCCCTCATCACTTACAACTACTGGCACTCTCTGAGGTCCCCATTAGTGAATTACTCCTCCTCAGAGACCACAGTATCATCACAGGCACACGCTGTCCTGTTCTCCACTTTCTGTCTTAACAGATTTGATCTAACTGAACTTTCTCTTCCAAAATTAGATCTTAGAGATCAAAAGACTCTCAAATGTCATTCATTTTCCAAAGTGTGGGTCTTTATGCCCTCCTTAATGTGTACTCTGCTCTCTTTGGACTTCAGCATCTACTTTGTCAATGCTGTCTTCCCTTGGCTTTGTGCTCCCTTCCACCTTTTTATCTATTACATTCGAAACCTCAGGGATGCTCAACTCCTCATTGGGTAACCATCAATCTATAATATCAATTGATTTTTCCCATTACAAATTCACATCTTTGAACATCCATTCTGCTTAAATTCACTTTTCTCCTAATCAAAAATCCAAACAACCTGTTTCAAACTTCAGCTCTTCCCTGCCTCTGCAAATGTGTATCAAGGGCTTGGCCTGGGCAGGTGATGTACTAAGCACTGAGGTAACACAGGTGAGTGACAGATGACCTCCTCCCAAGGACTCACAGTCTAGCAGGGAACCACTATTTCATGAATAGAAAAGAAAATATGCTGCATATTCACATACATTATTTATTATTTAGTTATTATTTCTTGCCTTATTGAACTATACCAGGTGCTTCTTCATCTTCTATTGATATTTTATCATTTACATTTACATGATAAAATGTATTTATCATTAAATTTTATCTCCATCTTCTATTTACAACTACTTATAGCTGTTTCCTAAGAATTTTAGTCATGGGAGTATCTTTGATATTCCATAATATTAATTTTTAAAATTGCCTTCAAATTCTATTCTTCTTCTCTCCCTTCCTCTCTCTCCCTAACCACTTCCCACACCTTTCTGACATCTCCAGCCCTATTAAATTTTATTTACTCTCACTTTTGTATTGTCATGATGACCATAGCTTCTAAACCTAAAAGCAGAATCTGTTGTTTGACACATGATGTGTCATTTCCAGAGTAGGAGATAACTTTCAAACCTAAGTGGAAGCATTTCTAGTCTTTTCTAATGATTACATCCATAATAGATCAGAATTTCTTAAATTTAGCCAAGCCTAGAAAACCTGATTCATGCAATAATTACATTTATAGCTGTTTTGATTTGCTAAAGCTGCTGGAATGTAATATACAAGAAATGGATTGGCTTTTACAAAGGGGATTTATTGAGCTACAAGTTTATAGTTCTAAGGCCATAAAAATGTCCAAATTAAGGTATCACCAAGAAGATACCTTCACTCAAGAAAGGCTGATCATATCCGGAGTTTCTCTGTCAGCTGGGGAGGCACATGGCTGGCATCTCCTGGTCCTCTGCTCCCCAGTTGCATGGCTTTCAGCTTCTGATTCCAGTGGCTTTCTATGTCAGCTCCCCAAGTATCTCCAAATGTCTGTGAGTAGGCATCTGCTCTCTATGTTGGCTTTTTTAAGGACTCCAGTACATGAATTTCAAGACCCACCTTAAATGGATGGGGCCACATTGCCATGGAGACAGTCTAATCAAAATGTCCTACCCACAGTTGGATGGGTCACATCTCCATGGAAACAACCTAACCAAAAAGATTCCACCTGCAATAAGTCTGCATCTACAAGATAGGGTTAAAAGATCATGGCTCTACTTAATCCAACATAACAACCACTCTTGATTAAATCACATCTCCAGAGAGATGTTCTAATTACAGTTTCAAACATAAAGTGCTGAAGAGGGATTAGAAGAAATGGCTGCCTTTACAAAATGAGATTAGGATTAAAACATGGCTTTTCTAGGGTACATAAATCATTGCAAACCAGCACACCTGCCCTGCAGATCTTCTCATCCTTCAGATCCAAGAATGAATCTCACTTCCTCTGAGGAGTCTTCCTTAACATCTAGACCTGCACTATTCATTATAGATGTCCCTAACTGGCTATTCAAATTTAAATTTATTAAAATTAAATAAAATGAAAAGTTTAGTTCCACAATTGTGCTAGTTTTATTTCTAGTGCTTAATAATCATAAGTGGCCAAAGGCCTTCATATTGAACTGCACAGTTGTAGAACATTTCACAGATATAAAAAGTTCTATTGGACAGCATTGGCTAGACTACATATCCCCTTAGGGTTAACTTCTTTCATAAGCCATCATAATTGAATTATGAGTACAGTCTCTGTCTTCCTCACTGTATTATATTCCATGGAGCAGAGACTTTTCTATCTTTCTATTCCACACCCATCACCCAGAATAGTGTCTAACATGTCTGGTGTCTAAGTATCATAATATTTTTGAACATTCATTAATGACTAGGAAGAAATTAATAACTGTCTGAATTAGTCAGAAATGTCTCCCAGAAGAGATAACATTAGGATTGGATTTTGAAAGATGAATAAGAGTTTGCCAAGTTGGGAAGGGGACAGACATGCAAGGAAACAGAATGGAGCATTCAAAGAAACAGAACCATTTTAGAGTATGTTTAAAGAAAAGGTCAAATGAGAAGTTCATGGTGTCTAGAGCAGAGTTTTCATGTATGTGGGATGGTCTTTGAGTAAATTTAGGTAGAAGAGGTAAAATTGGAGACAAATAGTGAAGGATGTTTATGATATGTGATTATTTTACATTATTTTCCTAAGGCAACAGATACCAGAGAATGTTATAGGACAGAAAATTGATATAATTAAATGTATTAATATATTCACTAATTTATGCTAGGAACATAATTATGGGAACAGTGTTAAAGATGGACTAAGCAGGAAAGAAACAGGGACAGGGAAGCAAGATATTTTTTCGTCACAACATCTAGGGCTGTAGAAGCGGACTGAAATCAGGAAACAGTACTCAGGTAGAAGACACAGGATTGGTGGCTTGTTGATGATGATGGCCACATGATAAATGGTAAGGAATATTGCAGATTTTGAAAATAGAATAATTACCTTGATATGCCCAATGGAAATACAGTGGATCAGGAAATGGGCAATGTGGGTCATGGGAAAGAGATCAGAACTGGATAACAGATTAAGAGGGAACAGAGTTAAATTTTTATTTAGTGGGAGCCTTGAGAATGTCATGAGAGAACTTAGAGTGTTAGAAAAGATGAGTATGGAAGTCAGACACCAGCAAACACTAAAATTTAAAGTATGTAAACAAGGCAAAAAGCCAATGAAGTTATTGAGAAAGAGCAGCATAGAGACAAAGACTGAGCAAGTTTTAGGAAGTAAGAGGTGATCAGCAGAAGTCATCATACTATTTAGGGAGACTAAATATTGGTCATTAGCAATAAGCTGTGCACTAATAACAAATCCTGCATTATTTTCAAATTAGTTAATGCTGTTATCACTGATATTAAATCAATGCAGACTATCTCAGAAAAACATTTTCCGAAACTAGTGGACGTTCCTTCTTTTTTCTCCTTGGTTAGAAACCACTTTTCTATTCCTTTCTGTCAAAAGGAAAGAAAAAAAAAAAGGAATGGACCTACAATTCTTTATTTGACTGAAAGTACCTTAGCATTTTATTTTCTCAGGGAAGATTTCATATGATCATTGTGCTGATTTGAAATTGTTATGTACCCCAGAAAAGCCTTGTTCTTCTAATCCTGATTCAGTATTGTAGGATGGAATCCTTTGATTAGATTGTTTCCATGGAGATATAATCCACTCAATTGTGGGTGTGATTTCTTGATTAGATGGAGCTGTGACTGCCCATTTAAGGTGTGTCTTGATTAGTTTACTGGACTCCTTTAAAAGAGAAAACATTTTGGAGAGAGTTCAAAGCTGACAGAGCCAACACAAGACCCAGACATCTGGAGATGCAGAAAGAAAATGCCCCTGAGGAATCTGTTTGAAATCAGACACCCAAGACCCCAGCAGGCACCAGCCATATGCCTTCCCAGCTTACAGAGGTTTTCTAGACCCATTGGCCTTTCTTTAGCAAGGCATCTTTCTCTGGATGCCTTAGTTTGGACATTTTTATGTCTTAGAACTATAAAAGTGCCACTTAATAAATTCCCTTGATAAAAGCCATTCCACTTCTGATATATTGCATTCTGGCTGCTTTGACAAACCAAATAACCATTAAGCTAAAACTGCACTTTCTGACTTCAGTTTGGAATTGGGAGTTATTGAGATGGGGAAACCATGGCATTCTGGCATCTTTGTGTGCTTAATTCAATATTTCACTTCTGGTTTTAGAAGGTTGATCAATCTTTGATAGTTCAGAGGATAACTATTAAAATGACCAAAAAACCTTAACCATACTATATAAAAACAGTTTACCCTGGAATTGTAAACATGAGTAGATACTAAAACAATATGTCAAGAGAAAAAGGGACTAAACTTACTCTATGATACTTTACGAAAGAGAACCAAGAAATAGGGGTTAGATGCTAACAGCTGAAAAGTTCTGCTTCTAATGTTGGCCTGTCAGATTCCTGTGAATAGGATGTTCTATCACCTGTCTACATCACTGGGCATGCCTCACATTTATGTAGAGTAGATCTTTAATAAGTATCAGTTGCACTGGTAAGTTAAATTATCCAAAGTGTTAATTAGACTGTTGTCATCACTGGAAATATGTGAAAGTTAAATAATCTCTGGAAAGAGTGCATTAGATAGTCTCCATACATTGAAGGAGCTTGGAATAAAGGATCTGGAATAATGCTTTCTGCATTAATCAGGGCTCATCAGATAAACAGAACCAACAGGATAAATATATGTAAATATTATCAGATTTATTATGGGGATTAGCTCACATAATTGTAAACCTGAGACAAGGTGCAAACCCCAATGAAAGTGTCAATGAATTCTTCAAGAGAATCTGGCTGGCTGTCCTAGAGATAGAAATTCTTCTTTCTGACAACTGAAATCATCAGTTCTCTCTCTCTAAGACCTTCAACTGAATGGATGGTATTTTTCTCATTGCTGAAGGGAATCTCCTTTGTTGATTGTAGAAATAATCAACCAGAGATGCTATCAAATGACTGATGATTTAAATCTGTGAAATATCCTCTTAGCAGCAATCAGGCCAGTGTTTGTTGGACTAGACAATTGGGCACCATAACCTAGCCAAGTTAATATGTGAACTTAATCAAAGTCCACCCTTTGTGATCCTGGCACCTATATACACTTTCTTAAACCATCCTTATTCTCTAAATAAAAATAATAGTCATATTGTCATCTAACATAATTAAACTGTCCTGCACACAATTGGAAATGCACTAACTCTTTCCCCAGAAGAGGCTGCAAGTACCTGGGTAATATTTACTCTTAAACTTGATGTCCTATAACATAAATACAATTTATGTTATATGATAAGGGGATAAGGTAGGGACGAAAGCAAAGATTTTTGTTAGTATATATATATACAAACATAACAAAACAAACACAATATTTATAACCATTATAGCCCTTGCTTTTGCAACTGATTGTGTAAACATAGCTTGTATTTACAAGTATCTTCTTCTACTACCTATTCTATATTTCCTTTGTCTTTTGCAAGCACCTCAGCTGTTCATGGTTCTTTATCTAGTGAGGTGAACCAAACCTTCATGCTTGAAGGGTCTGGATTGTGTTGTTGCAGTTTTACATTGACTTTAATCACAGAGTATGATAACACTAAGATGCCCTAAGAATCTCCTATATTCTAAGCAAACATTTCTTTACCTCCATTGTGTAGTAGCAGTCTTATTCCACCTTAATAATCAGGGATCGAATCACCTCAGCCAGTATAGTGATTCCCTCTTTGCCTGTTGATTCAGAGGCCTGAGGAGTCTGAAGTAGCTGAGTGGCAGTCCTTAATTCCAGTTCAATGGAGTCATTGTTGTATATCTTGTAGAAGCACGCCTTCTTCTTGAACTAAGACTCGTAGACCAACAGACCTTAAGGTCATGGGACAGGAAGCAAAAAATTTTCCAGTGGATCATGAGGGTTAGAGTGAGTAGTGCTTCTCCCATTTTCATCCCCTGATTCCTGGGCCCATCAATCCTGACTGAGAGAGAAACAGCACCATACAGCGGATGCTGATTTAGAGCATATACAGCCTCCTGTATATGCTCCATCATTACCCCAGCCCTGCAAGGTACTGCCAACCAGTTGGCACTGTAATTGAATATTCAAAAGCCATTCCATTATTCTACTAATCCAGGTACTTCAAGATGATGGGGAACATGGTAAGAACAGTGAGTTCCACGAACACATTCTCCTATAATTCATTTACTGTGAAGTGGGTTCCTTGATCAGAAGCAGTCCTGTGTGAAATACCATCATGGTGGGAAAGAATTCTGTAAGTCCATAGATAGCAGTTTTTCCAGAAGCACTGCATTAAGGGAAGGCAAATCCATATCAGAGTATATGTCTAATCCAATAAGAACAAAATGCTGCCCCCTCCATGATGGAATGGTCCAACAACCAGCCACCAGGTAGCAGACTAATCACCTCAGGGAACGGTGCTATATAGGGGGCTGAGTGTTAGTCCCTGCTGCTGGCAGATTGGGAACTCAGGGCTGTTGCCAGGTTGGTCTTGGTGAGTAGAAGTTCATGTTGCTGAGCCCATGCTAATATCCATCCCTACTACCAATTTGATCATGTGTCCATTGGGCAATGCAGAAGTGGCTAGGGAGAGAGGCCAACTAGTATCCTAAGAATGGGTCATATTATCCACTTGAATATTGAATATTCTTCTGCTGAAGTCACCTTCTGGTTATCATTTACATAGGATGCAAATATACTCATGATTTTTCCCCACTGAGAAAAATCTATCCACATACCCCTCCCTTAGACCCCATTGTCACTAAATTCCCAATCATGTTTCTTTCAAATTCCCATCTAGCCAAACCACTGGTCACAGCCCACATGACTCAGTACATAAACATACTGCTGGGCTTTTCTTCTTCCTGGTAAAATGAACAACCAAATTTGTTGTTCACAGATTCACAGATCAAAGCTTCACAGATCAAAATTCTTCCCACTGGGAGGACTTTCCTTCACAGTGTCCTACAGGGATGTCCCTGAAAGGGACCATAGTGCTACAGCTATTTACTTTCAGGTGGTAAGAATCATCTGTAAACCATGCCCATGTTTTCTCTTCTTCAGTAAACTGATTGTAAGGAACTCCCCAAGCTTTGAGCTGGGAAAGAGAAGGCAATGTGGCAGGTGTGGGGGCCATGGGTAATTGGGCAACTTCTTTCTGTAACTTCCTTGTGCCTTTAGGGCCTGCTTGAGCCTGATCTTGTATATACCACTTCCATTTTATGATGGAATGCCGCCTAACTTTATGGCTTAGTGGGTTAGACCATTACCAGTTAATTCATGGTGGACAACTCAAGTCGCATGGTAACTCGGTGGCTTATGGTTAAGGATATAGTCTCTACTAAGGCCAATTGCAGGCCAAAAGCTGTTTTTCAAAAGGAGATATTATCTGCAGAGAATGGTAGAACTTTGCTCCAAACTCTTAAAGATCTGTGATGTCATTTTCTTATTAGGGCCTGCCAAAGGCCCCAAAATATCAACTCTATTTGATGCTAGAACATCCAGCACCATTGGACCTGCTGGATCATATGGTACAACTAGAAAAGAAGCTTGCAGGGCCTCCTCTTGTTCTGGTCCCCACTCAAAAAACTAGCAGCTTTTCAGGACACTGGGTCAATGGGCCAGGGTAGCACACCCGAATGAGAAATATATTGCCTCCAAAATCCACAGAGGCCAATTAGGCATTATGCCTCTTTTTTGTTGTTTTTTTCGCTTACTGGTGGGGCCAGAAGCAATAGCTTAATCTTCACCATAGAAGGGCTATCACAACATGCCCCACACCACCAGTAATCAAATCCAGGAACCTAATAATGGTATGAGATTCCTGCCTGCTTTGTCCTCCTCTCTTATTGCCTGTGGAGATGACTAGGAGAACTGTTAGTCAGCAAGTGTTTTATTCTTCCTGGATTGATGAGTCAGAGTCCACAGAGAGCAATATGTTAAACCTCTATGACCCTGAGCCCTCCCTCCCCTTGAGTTGTGACTGACTTTTGCTCAGTTTTGCATTATTTCACCATGGAGACAAATGTTCTCAGGAGGGAAGATGGTTTTGTTGGGCTTGTTTATAGCTACAATTATGCCTCACAGCTGCCTTCTCTTCAGCTACACCCATGCTTCCTTTCCTTGGAATAAACTAGATTGCTATCCTGATCATTTCTCTCTGGGTAGGGGATTTTCCTTGCAGCTTGATTCTTGATTGCCTCTAAACCAAGATTACCACATCCCCAGTGAGGTTCTACCATGCAGTGTTCATAATTTGGGCAATGGACTCAGAGAAAACCATCATTTCCACCTCAACTCTTGGAACTTACCAACTTCTCTTAGACTCAATTTCTCACTCATAAAACCAGGATAATAATTCATGTTTGTGGGAATTAGAAAAAATGGTGGCTTTGCAGTAAGCATTTCACATATATTAGCTTCTAAGATTATTATTATTTACAATTTCTCCAGAGTTTTAAGTTTTATTTTGGATCAACTCACTCTGGATTCCATACAGCTGTAATAGGAATATGAACTCTGGACATGATTAGCTCAGGCTCCTGGCTATCTCCAGATTTATGTATGTGCTTTTACTAGTAGACAAAATGGCTGGCTAAATTGTTGATGGAAGGACTTTGTATCAGTTAACTTTGGCTGCATAACAAACAACCCAAAACTCAGTGGCTTAAAGCAATATGCATTTATTATTGCTCATGGGTTTATGGGCCAGCTAGGTGATTCTACTGACTGGGTCCTTGTTTAACTGATTTTTGCTAAGCTCTGCTGTTGGGTTGGTTAGGAACAAGATGGTCAAGGAGGGTCTTATGTACATGGCTGACTGGTGGTTCTGTGATATGAATGACTGGGCTGTGTGTTTTCTCATCCAACAAGTTAGCCTGGACTTGTTTTCATGGTGGTAGAAGAGTTCTAAGAGAGATAGGTAATGCACGCAAGGCCTTTTAAAACCTAGGCTAAGAACTGATGTCATCACTTTCATGGCATTCTATTGGCTAAATCAGGTCTCATAGCCAGCCCAGGAATAAGAGGTAGAAAAATAGACCTTAGCTAGTAAAAGGAAGATCTGCAAAGGCACATTATAAAAGGCATGGATACAGGGAGCTGTGAACGTTCAAGGCCGCTATTGCAACCAATCTACCACAGACTCATCTTAAATTAATCTTCAGCCCTGGGTTCTGCCTGGTAGCAGTAACTTGCACACAGAGATGAGTTATTAACTCATTGTATTTCATCCAAGGGTGTGAAATTATAGGCTTCTTAACAGTATTTCAACAACCATTTTCCTGGGGTCAGTTGAAGAGAAGTGTTTCATTTCCCAGACTGCTCTAGGCAAATGTCATGAAATGAGTTGGATTAAACAGTAGGAATTTATTAACTTACAGGTTTGAGGCATGAAAATGTCCATTCCAGGCATCATCAAGGCAATGCTTTCTTCCTGAAGTCCAGCTGCCAGGAATCCTTGGCTCCTCTGCCCCATGACAAGGCACATGTCCATGTCTGCTGGTCTCTCCCTTCTCTTCTAAGCTTCATTGACTTCAGTTTCTTACTTCTGTGGCTTTCTCTCTTTCTCTGTATTAATTTCATTTATAGGACTCCAGCAATAAGATTAAGACCATCCTGAGTGAGTTGGGTCACACCTTAACTGAAATAACCTCACCAAAGTTCCTATTTACGTACAGAGAAACAGATTATATACATAGAAATGAATTAAATTTAAGAACATGTTTTTCTGGGGTACATACATACAGCTTCAAACCACCAGAAGTAGATATGCATAGGTCAGAGCTGATCTTTCCTTCTTTTTTGCTTGTCCTTTTCCATCCCCGTACTGAATGTTCTTTGAACTTGGTGATCTTTTCTACTCTGAAGAGTGTAAGACAAGCATACAAACTAGCAGGGTGAAAACATGGTAGTAAAATCCAAGCTTCTAAAAGTCCTCTGTTATATTCTCTTAGGATAACCTCAGAATTAAAATAATGGACAGTTACCACTTGGTATTATTTAGAGAAATATGTGTATTTTTCAGCCTCCCCTGTAGTACTGGTTGCCAATCTTTTTTCCCCCCACTGGTTGTTGCAAAATTTTATCTACACTGATAAAATTTACTACTTTTTCAGTCTTTCTGTAATATATATGCACAAATGTGGCCCTCATCTTGAGGCTCACTTCCAAGACTGCATTTGTATATCTGGTTTGTGGATGTTAACTTAGGTTTTTGGAAATACAGGTAAAGTAAGGAGGAAAGAAAATGCCGTGACTTCCAGTAATCAAAGGACCAGTGAAACAAATGCAAAATCACACCATGGGCTGCTCTGGAACAGCTGACTCTAACAAGTGTAAGTATCATGGGAAATTAAGATATATATATATATATATATATAGATAGATAGATAGATAGATAGATAGATAGATAGATAGATAGATAGTTAGATAGATGGATAGATAGATAGATAGATAGATAGATAGTTAGACAGACATAATAAAGTTCTCACAGGTAATTAAGTTTATAATAAAGTGACATCAAAAGCCAGGCGCATTATTCTGCCCTCAATGAATTTACAATATGATTGTAAAGGCAGGCCCTGATGGAACAGCAGAAAGTGATAGAAGGAAAAAGATCAAGTGTGCAATTGAGGGGAATGGAATGAAAAGAATAAAGAATTATGAGAAAGGCCTAGAGAGGTTCAGGAAAGCTGACACACTCTTGTGTATTGAAAATAAAGGGTATTTTCTAAGCTGGCTCAGACTGGTTGCGTTACAAACAGGGGACAAAGGAGTCAAGGAGACTGTGCCTGCTTCCTTAATTTTTTTTATAGTTTGCTGATTCATAGGCTGATTGAATATCAGGGATTCATGAGACCTTAGATGTCTTTTACAAGAAGGCTTTCTTGCTTTCTAATATTTGAAAATGTTGAAAACCTTCTTCCTTAGACATTTCCCTCAGCCCTTGCCTAGGTTAGCAACACTCCAAACCCTATTTTATGGAATATTGATAGTGTTTCTGCCAACACACCCGGAGGAGGTAGAAGCTAAACCTCTTTGAAAGAAGATGGCTCAACTGCCTAGTCAGCATCACCTCAAGGCTCTCATTTCACATCCAAATCAAAGGCTGACCTAAACATAGAACACAGCCCTTCCCTTCCCCCTCCCTTTTTTTTTCTTTTTTTTTTAACTGTCAAAGTGAAAAATGGCTGGGTGGGAGCTCTAATTATGTGGAACATTCTGGACACTGTTTTCATGGCCAGAGAAAATTGGTATAACCACTGTCCTTGAAGCAAATGAGGTGATGCCATGGTGACCAGAGACATGGGCTGGTTGGCTTAGTAGTGACAATAAAACCTGGTATTTGCATGGTGTTTGAGCATCTTAAAGAACATTTACATATATTATTTCATTTGAATCTCATATAATTCATTACCCTAGCCCCAATAACTATTATTGTCATCCACTCTCATTTCTGAGATTAACAAACTGAGACTTAAGAGAGGTCAAGTAACGTGACTTAAAAGTCAATTAGTAACCAAGGTATAGATTTCAGATTCTGTTTTTCAATTCTCTGCTCCATGTTATTTTTATTATCATGACAATATTTTCTCAGGAGTTCATCCTAAGATTTTTTTTATTTGTTTGGTAACAATTTCTGTAAAAAAGCTCCCACCCCCCAAATAAATCAGTGTCACTGCTCTTTGTCCTTCTCATAAGGAAACCAGATCGCCTACAAAGATTTGGTGTCTGATCCCACGAAGTCACCTATAGTCTAGCCTTTGTGAGTGCTCTTGGCTCTTCTCCCCTGCTACCCATTTGGGAGTTTTCAGATGTACAAAATAGCTCTATGGGAGGAAAAATAATATTTTAAAATGTAGCAATTTTCTTCATTTCTACTTTAAAAATGTGGGCCTATTGCTTGTTGATGCTGACAACATCCCAGTGAAGTAAGGAGGTCAGGAACACTATTATCTCTCTGTTTTTAAAAGCAGGTACACAAAGGGGAAATAACTTGCCCAAGGACACGGTGACTCAGTCAGTAGGGGAGCCAGGACCAAAACAGCCTTCATTTTTTTGACTTTCGATACAGACCAAGACCATGATCCAGATAGGTTATGGGACTAGAGCTCTTCACAAACAAGCGTATATTAGTCAGATGTGGAAATAATTATGTCCCTTTCACATTTTGAACAGAAAGTGAACTCTCAAAGACATTGGCAACAGGGAAACCAAAGATTCCCCAAGACTTTTTTTTTTTTAACTTTTTATTTTTAAGTCACAGATGGCTAGTCTGAAAATGAGGGAAAAAAATCATTCCTTGTCTTCTCTCTCAGGCCTGGCCTCACATAACACCCCCCACCACACCCCTGTGGGAAGAAGGATTACCCTTTCCACTATTCCCAAGGGTAGATTTTGTTCTTTTAAAATAAACAAACACTTGAAAACTTTATTTTTTCTAATATTAGCTTTGGTCTTGAACCAGGATTGATTTGGCATTGAGTAACTAGAGAGGACAAATAGTGTTCTCAATGAGCAGTGTTTGAGATTCTCTTTAGACAGAGCCTTTTAGAATCATTCAGTATGGTAAACCAAGAGTGGGACTAAATTTAATCAAGTGAAATAGTGACTTGAAATAATTGCTCATCATGCCCCTGGAGGGGGTCAACCAATGATGCCAAAGGGAGTAACTGCTGACACTCTCATTTTCCCCAGACTAGAATGACCATCTGCCCTGGGTCTCTTCGTACAATAATATATTAACTTTTTTTTTTTTTAATTTGAGGAAGGATTGGTTTTTTAAATTCACACAAAGCTACTGCACCGTGCCTAGTGGAAGCTCTGGCCTTTTTTTTCTAGTGCCGGTATTCCTCAGCTCCAAACTTTTCCTTCTCATATATTGCTGACAAAGTTGGGTTACAGTACGTGTTAGTTACTTGCTGAAATGACTGGATTTTTCTTTCTGTAACATTTTTTCCCTATATTCTTTTCATGTATTTTTTCTTATGTATAATGTGCCATCAGTGATTGCAGAATAAACATTTAGCATTAGAACTAGGGTGGTGATGGAGCCCCTTTGATGAAATGATCCAGGAAACACAATTGTTGAGAGAACATATGAATAAGAGATGGAGATGTGGATTTCTCAGAATGCAGAAGTCTCAGGAGAAGTCCCCAAATCATGAGCAGACTTAATTTCAAAAGAATAGGACAGAAACATGTCCTTCATAAAGTTCCCCTGAAAGGAAGAGCTAGCCTCTGGGTATCTGCTGGAAATAACACCACCAGTCACCTCACCTTTCTCAGCTCACTACCCTTTCCTATCCCAGAGCAGTTAGTGAGTTGGAGGCCATTAAATTGAGTAGTTTTTTTGCTATCAGAAAATGGGACCATTTTAATAACAGGAGGTGATGGGAAAAGCTATGGTATCTGCCTGCACTATGCCTCAGGGATGTGGAAAGGAGATCCAAAAGAAACGGTTTGGAGGGCAACTCTTTTTTTGTCCAAACTCCACCATCTCCAGATGGTTCCATAAACTGATAACACTTGAATTTGTGTGTACCATTGAATAATTTCCTGGAAAGATTTTGTAAGTAAAATTACATTTACATTAAATGTTTAACTATATTAACTATAGTAAATGTTTTAACAATTCTCTTACAAATTTTACAACAAAGTCATCATCATCTGAATATTTTTGTTAGGGAAAAATGTCTTGAGCATAAGTTACTCCTAGGAAACATTTTCAGAGAAAAAAAGAACCCTATTCTCATTAAGAATTGGTTTGATTCAACAACATCCAAAGCTGTCTCTTTGTTTTCTTAATAATGTTTTCCAAAGACTTAACTCCAAATGGAAAATCTAAATAACCTCTCTATTTATTTATATAGAATGATGTTTTTTTTGATGTGTTAACTCTTGTAGGCTGCAGTCTCCAGTTACTCAATAAAACTTAAGAGTTGTTGCTGTGAAGGGAATTTGCAGATACAATTAATGTCCTCAATGAGTTGACTTTAAGTAAGAGAGACCATCTTGGATAATTTGGGTGAGCCTGATTCAATCAGCCCCAAAGCCTTAAAATGCTGGGTGGGTCAGAGGAAAAGAAGAACTAAAGAAGAATTCCCACCTGTGGACAGCAGCTTTGCACTGAAGATATGAGTCCCAGCCTATCTCTGATCTTCCCTTCCTGGTGGCTTGCCCTATGGATTTTATACTTGCTCAGCCATCTCTCACATGTAAGCCAATTCTTTGTAATAAAATATCTTTAAACATGTATCAAATTATTTATGTATGTATCTAAATGGTTCTGCTTCTTGGACTGAACTCTGGCTGATTTATAAAATATTTAATATATAAATATAAAAATTTATCAGAACCACAGGACTATATGAGTAACCCTATGCACCAAATCAAACTTTAGTCAGGTCCACTGAGTTAAAAGCACCAAAGAGCCAGAAACAAAACTAAATAAAAAAATCAGAAAGAGAAACATGTAGGGAGCTTACGTTTGTATGGCAAGTGAAAAATTATGATGTGGTTTCAATAACCAGCTTCCTCTCAGTGCAGCACTATCTGAAGTGGACTTCAAAAGGGCTATTTAAAAGAACTTCAGAGTGTGTAGTTTGACTTACTGGAATGTTTAAAAGTTATAGATTTGGAGGTTGATATTACATAACAGTCTCCAGAGCCAGATTTGCACAGTTCACATCTTGGTTTCCCTTCTTAGTAGAAATGTGGCCTGAGGCAAATTGCCTTTCTGTGCCTCAGTTTTATCTTCCATAACCTGGTGATAAACAATGGCACCTCACTCATGGAGTTGCTGTGCGGTTGAGTTAATACCTGTAAAGCACTTAGGGAAAAGCATGACACATAGTAAGAACCAAGTATTTTATTTTTATTGTTGTGTTTATTATTATTATTAATATACTTAGCTTGAGAAACCACTTGAATTATGATATGGTATTAGAACTGGATACAGAGTCCCAGGGAATATCCAAATGAATAAGAAAGGAAAATGTTCTACCTATGTATCAAGAGAAGAAAGCCTACATGATTTTAATTGTTAGATTTCCTCTTGTAAAACATTATCCAAAACCCATTTTTTGATATGTTTTCCTGTGTCCACAGTGCAATGCACATCCTATGGACTTAAAACTTAAAGGACTTTGTTCCCTGGCCCCCACATAAATAATGTGTGTCGATTTTGTCTGGTGTAGGCAACAACTTTTCTACTTAGTTTAACTTCTAAAATGTCTAGTAACTTTCAGCCATATTTAATAATGCCCAAATCTTTCTTCTTATGGTGATTCAAATAAGAAAAGCTAGTCCGTGTGGTTATTTAATGATCAACCTGTAATCCATTCTGGGCAATTCTGCTCGCTTTTTAGACAAGAAATAAAATATGACTTAACCTAAAACTGTGAAGTAAAATTTAGAGAAGTAGAAAACATTTCTATTTTAGTGACTCCAAATGCCAAGGTTGCTTGGTGACCCCTTTGCCCTTGGTGCTAAAGTTGACTTTTGTTGTTCTGCCTCATGTATTGGCATCAGCTGCGGGAGCCGTAACTTCGGAATCCACAATTATCAAAACGCCCTCCCTTGAGCACTCTGTATAGAAAGTTCTATACTGGAAGATTTTATTTGAAAAGTTCTGAAGGAGCACAAATGTTCCATGTCACTTCCTGGAGGAGCTTATTTCAGAAAGGGCAATTAAAGAGTTACTCGGTACCATTACCTGTGCTGATGGCTTTCACCTTTGGCAGTCATCTGTATTATGCCATGTTTCTGGCTGCAGCAGCAAACTGTAATTTATGAGATACAAAGCCCTATTGGGCTCAGACATGACTGGGAAGAGTCCATCGTTTACTGTTTTTATTTCTTTAAAAATTAGTATAGTAACATTTAATGTGCCAAGATTCAGAGTAACAGAGACAGAGCTATGGGTAAAAGTCTGCTGGGAAATTGGTAAGGAAAATACTCTTATGAGTGAAACAGCAATTTCACCCACTCAAAGCCAACTCAAAAGCCCTCCTTACAGAGACCAGATAATCCAAAGTCTGCGCTATTTGACACGTACATATTTCCCCTTCTGTCATAATCGCTTTGCTGACCAGTGTATGGGCACTGTATCTTTGCTTTGTTTTTCCCTCTGGGAGCAAGTTTTCCCAAGGAAAGGAGAAAGACAGCAAAGTTGTTGTTTGTTTGAGTGTGAAGATGCCATCATGAGTTAAAAAAAAAAAAAAAATGTCCCCATGGCATCTCTTAGTCTAACACAGCCAGAAGCAGCTTGATCAAATTATATATATGAGGGTGAACATGCCCCTGGTCATTGAGATACAGCAGGGTAGGAATTTTATGGCTGAATTGAAGCAAATCTGAAAAGTGAGGGAGCCTGACTAAACCCTCATTTACCATGCCATTAAAATCACTGTTTGGTGTTAGTTTCTAAACCAGTAGGATATGAGTCATGATTAATTAAAAAAAAAAAAGCCCCAAGAATATGCACTCTCAAAAAGGGTGTGCCAATACCCTTTAATGGAAAATTTTTAGCTAATAAAATTTAAGACTCAAAAAGAGAATGTAACATTAAATACTAGCACATAACTGCCATATTTTAATACTCTGTTGGATCCTGTATAAAATACAAGGAAAGATAAGGAGGCATGTCTATTCCCAAGGATCTGAATATCTGTCAGAAAGTCAGGACAAACATATGGAAAAAATATAGCTAACGACAAACATATGGTAAAAATATACCTAACAACTGACTGGTTAATATATAATATGAGCCAAATGGACAGTCCAGGAGGCTGTAAGTGCTATACACATTCAAAAGAATTAAAGGTTGCATTACTTCAACCATTTGTTCATTCAGTTGGTCAGTCGGCAAATAAATACTGAGTGAGACAGTATATTTACTGAGTCAGTAAATACTGAGTGTCTATTATGTGCCATATACTGTGAGAAAGACTTTTGCACCTAATATCTACATGGCAATCTAGCTTTATGGGTCACAGTCACATCTGTGATCTCATCTCTCATTTGGGCTTCACTTTAGCCACATTTTACAGATGAGGAATCAAAGTGTGTAGAGATGGGGGAAGGATTATTATAAGGATTGTGAGTTTGAGGCAATGGTGTGATGCCCATGTGAACCATCCATAGGCCTTTGGAGATATGGACCTGCATTAGGAGAAAGAGTGAATGAGAGCTAAAGCTTTGGGAGTCATCATCCCTGTATAAATGATATTTGAAATATTAATAATAATGGTTGAGGTCTCCAGAAGATAAAAGTACGAAAGCTAAGAGGGTAAAGTGTCAAACCTTGTGAATAGCCTACATTCGGCGGCAAAATATTTACAAGAACAGTTACCAAAGTGACAAACAAGAAAGAAGAATGTCAGATAAAGAGGCTGCATTCCAAGATAGACAGAATTACTTCAAGATGAAACATGTCAAACGCCACAGGGAGTGCAAGGAGTGGTAGGGCCAAGCCAAGGGCCTTTGAGGATAGCAACGAGGAGCTAATTTGTGGTTCTTGGGAATGCAGCTTCAGAAAAGCAGTAGGAGCTGAGCTACATTATGTTAAGAGACGGACAGGTAGTGGGGAATGAAAGTAAGAGACATAAACTACAACTAAGTTGGGGAAACTTTTTAAAGTGTAAAACCTTTAAAAGTAAAAGGAATTATCTACTGTATCTTTTGTACTTTGTCGGAGGAGTCTAATAAGGTTAATATTATCCTGCTAGTGAAATGAAAGCTGCATTCTGACTCCTTTAGTTGGTATTACTGCACGGTTGGCAGGCTCCTTTAGGGAATTATCTGAAATCTGATTCCCATTAGATCCAGAATTTAATCATCATGGTACAGAGAGCAAGACATGAAAGAACAAAACCGAAAGTTACACGATGGCCCAGACTAGGGAGTGCAGAACTGCTAAATGCTGTCTTCCTATGGCAGGGTCAGTGCTTTAGTTGGTCATCAGTTATTTCTACTGCCCAACAAGTCCAGGACATGGTGGGCACTCAACGACATGTGTCGAGTGGATGGTGATTGTGTTGATTGTGGAGGCTATTTTATTTTACACTTTAAGAAGGAGTTACAGTGTGATTGTGAAATCCTTGTGTCTGATGTTCTTTTTTATCCAGGGTATGGACAGAGGAGTAAAAAAAAAAAAAAGAACGATAATAAATTAATAAATACTAGGGGGAGATAAAGGGTAGAAACTTGGTGTATTGGAATACTGTGGGTCAATGAGAGGGAGGGGTACGGAGTATGGGATGTATGAGTTCTTTTTACTTCTTTTTCTGGGGTGATGCAGTTCTAAAAATGATCATGGTGAAGAATACACAACAACGTGATGAGATTGTGAGCCATTGATTGTATAATACGGTTAGACTGTATGCATGTGGATATTTCTCAATAAAATTGTACATAAAAAAGGAGTTATGTGGTGGGGTCTGGCATTGAAGATGTGAATACAATGTTGCCAAGCAGAAACCTGACACTAATAGGGACATCAAGCCGACTGCGAAAATGAGGTCTGTATGACTTTAAAGGCCTTCTGCCGTTGCCCACCTTTCTGAGAGCTCCGATAGCTTAGTTGCAGAAATTTTTCAGGTGGGCAAAGTTGAGTAGATGTTGTGATGCATCATCATGACCCAGAGCTGATGAGGTGTTTGCTACTTTTCCTCCTGAAACGACCAAGCCATGTTTCCTTTATTTACAGTTTATATCCCACCTCCTTCTTAAGGGATTTGATGTGCCATAGGAAATTAAAATTAATGTTGAAATTTCAGTGGAGGATTAAAAGCAAGAGGAGAGCAGGAATCTTCTAAAAGGAACACACAGAGGATGGGCTTACAAGCTTGCTGAGATGAGCCCTTTTCTCTAACCAGACATTGTGCTCTGTGCCTCCTGATGTCTAAGGCAAAGCAGAAATAATTTGGGTATATTTTTTATTGTTGGCTAAAAAAAAAATCACATTTCTTTGGAATCAAGCCTTTCCCAAGAACCAAATCTAAGAGAGATTCGTCATGTTGATTCCCATATAAGTGGTTTGGAGGAACACAGCAGAAAATTGTTTCAAGAACAATGTTGCACAATAGCCAGCCACCCTGTTCAACAAGGCCTTCTTACACTGATTGCCCTCTAAAATGGTTGAAGGCGTGACATTAAATTGAACTTAGGAGAAGCTATTTCCATTTGGGTGTGGGAGAGAATGATTGATAGATAGCTAATTGCTTTCCTTAAAAATGTTCATGTACTTTATAATTATAAACGTAATTCCTTAAAGTAAAAAATAAAGTTATAAGAGAAAATAAAATATGTAACTTTGACGTGACTTAATATTTTGATATAGTGCCTGCAATGAATAAATATATGTGTCTGAACATAAGGGTACAAATTTATGTATAACACACAGAAGTATATCTGTTTAAATATGATACATACACTGTGTATAAAGTTTTAGAATTGAGATATATCTATACCTGAATCTGTATATAAAATTTTGTACTAGTTTTTCCTTTAATAGTAAATCATGACCATTTCCACATTAAAACAATTTTTAATGGCTCATCATCTTTTATATGAATAAATCATAATTCATTAAACTATTTCTCAAATGTTGGTGACATTTACAGGGGATTTGATTTTATTAAGGATATTATCACTTTGTGATATTTGTGGCAAATATTTCCATATTTTATTATTTGCCTTTTAATTTAATCTTTTGGTATTCAGACACTTTCATTTTTATTTAATTGATAGTCTCTACTCTAATTCTGTTCTTTGCTTTTTTTGTATAGAAAGTCTTTCTCTTTCTTAGATTCTGTTACTCATTCAGTTTTAGAAATCTGAATTTTAGAATAAGGGTGCTAATTATTTCTGCTAAAGCTTAAACTTAGGCAATTTGTTATTTTTAATGAGAAGAATATAGAAGTCCAAGTCAGGGAGATATAACTTTAAAATAGTAAAGAGGCAAGAAATATGACCCAATGGATAAGGTACTAAAGTCTTACTAATTCCTTCTTTTAATGTATTTTTCTTTCCTAATATATTTAAAAATGCCTTTCCCATTCCAAAATTCTGTGAATGTTTTCTAAATTTTCTTCCCTTTTTTTTTAATCTCTCACACTTAAATTTTATCCATATGAAGTATTTAACTTGGCATACACTGAGCACTGAGATCTAATTTATTTAGTTTCAAAATGTGCCTGTGTCTCAACACCATTTATTAACAAATTATCCTTTTTCTGCTGGTCTGAAGTGGTTCCTGCCCATATTTGGTTACATTCATTTTGATAGAATTTTCTTCCCCCACCAGTAGTAATAAGCAAAATTGTTTGTAGCTTTCTATTTACATCTTTGTCAACTTTTGATATTGAAGAATGTATTTGTTTCATAAAATTGTTTTTTAAGTAGCATTATACATTTTTCAATACTCTAAAATAGTTTATAGAGCTTAAGAGATATCTGTTCCTTCACCCTTGAAGGATATGACTTTTACAAGTCTAAGAGCCTTCCTTGAAGATAGTTCTTCAAATTTTATAAGTAATGTCTAAAGCTCTTTGCTATTAAGATATTTTATCTGTTGAGTCAGTCTTAATCATTTTTATTTCCAAAAAGAACTTTCCATTGCACAAAATATTCTGAATTTTACACTTATTAATAAAATATGTATATAAAACATTTTCTCATAATTTAAAATGTTTTCATTTCTTTACTATATACATGCTCATTTACTGTATTTTTATTCTTGAAAATTTGTAAGAGGTTACTATACTTTACAAAAAAATCAACTTTTGAAATCCTATTATTTGCAAATTTTTTCAATTATTTTAATTTTTCTTTTTTCCCATTTCCTTAGTTTCTGTCTTATTTTGATTTTTTCAGTTTAAATAAAAGTTTGAAGACTCCATACATATATAAATTTGGCCACATACCTGAAGTTTCTATTTTAATCTCATCCTCATTGTTTCCTAAATCACTATTTCTTAAGTGATTTGTCTTGACATGTTGACGAATGTTGATACATTAACATGTGTTACAAGAATTGTGTCAGCTTCAGAAAATGTATTGAAAAACTTTTCATTTTTTTTTTTATATAGCATAGTAACATGTATAACATGGGAATTGGGTGATCTTTTCACATGAACATTTGAAAGGTCTTACTTGAACACAAGGTAAACTGGCCTTAAGTGAAATTGTTTTTTAACTTTTGTTTTCAAAAGTTGTAGGGAGTATATAATTGAGTTTGAAACCATATAAAAGTTATATCTTTAAACTGGGGGCTTATTCTTACTTTCAAAACTCATATGCTTGATGTTTCCTGTCTCGTGTTAAGAGCTTTGTTATCGTTTGGTTTGGCTTGGCTGTTCTCTTATTTAATTTTTAGACATCCATTCTCTTTTTTTAACCATTACTATTTGGAATATTTTTGATGTTTTTATCATTTTAAAAATTCACTGCTTTAATGTAAATTCATAGCTACAAATACTTTTCGAAAATATGCCCTGCCTTTTTTCTTTTCCTAACCGTCAAATCGAGTGTAGTCAAGTCTTTTGAGATATTCTTTCCCTGGAGAAGGTGTGGAATTTACCATGTTTTAAATCAACTTCCTTTTAAATATAGCTGTGTTTTATTCTCAGATTCTTGTAATTATTTAATTTTCGGTTACATATCTTTTTTCAAGAATTTTTTTCTTATTTTGTTTTCAATTTTATTTATTTATTTATTTTTTGCATGGGCAGGCACCGTGAACCGAACAGGTCTCTGGTATGGCGGGCGAGAATTCTGCCACTCAGCCACCATCGCACCGCCCTATCTTATTTTATTTTATTTTTTTGCATGGGCAGGCACCGGGAATCAAACCTGGGTCTCCAGCATGGCAGACGAGAACTCTGCCTGCTAAGCCACGGTGGCCCGCCCGCTATCTTATTTTTAACAACTTTTCCATATCGAATGTTTAATTGGTTTCCCTACCCTTGTTAATCTTTTTTTTTTATTGTTGTGACCTCTCCATTCTTGAGTACTTTTTTCAAAATGTAAATAATACGTTTTTTCTCAATATGTTTGCATCTTATAATAGTTTTCTATTTCTTTCTTGTATGAATGACAATGTGGTTTAACATAAATTTTAGTTTAGAAACTTCTTTTTCCTTCAAAATGCTATAGTGGCTTCTTCATTAGCTCTTGGTGTTTTACATTGTAAAAAAATAATCTGAAGCCTGCAGAATTTCGCTTTCTCTGTTAGTAATAGGAGTTTTCTGGAGAATTGTTTGATAGATGGCTTTGTTTATTCTTGTAAGTGCAATGTTTCATCACTTTTGAGATTTTTTTTTCCAATACTTTATCCTAGACTCCTTTCAACCTAAGAGTCATCCCTGTTATTTGTGTTCATATTTAGTATATCACAAAGCCCTGATGATTTTTTTTTTTTGCCTTCTAAGCATTTCCAGAATTTATTGCTTTCCACATTTAACATCCAAGGTCAAAAAACACTGCTCTCTCTCTTTTAGATTCTCACTACGAGAACCTCTAATTTGCTTCTTCACAAACCTATTCACTGTAATCACAAAACTTGTTTTCCCCAAGTTCAAATCTGTTCATATCACATATCTGATTAAAGTACCTCCATGGCTTTTATATAAAGAGCAAAATCTCTAACATGGATTTCCCATAGAATGCTTTCAAATTACAGTTGGGATTCATTAGTGGGTCATGAAATCATCATGACAGCATTAAACATTTGTAATATACAGGAAATGTACATGTGTGTATATTACATATATACAAAACTATGAGAAAAGCCTTTGGATATGTCTTTTGTGTTCTTTTGTATTCTATTCTACTTCATGGATTTTTAAATGCTTTCATGATCCACTACATTGTTTTTCATATATATACATACAGGTGCATGTGATTGGATTATGGTGTAGGAAGCATTTCTTACTATAGTCATGTAAAAAATAGTCAAAATCTCTGGCATGAAGTGCCTTTAGTGGCCTCACCCCTACCTATCTCCCTATCTTCAACTCATCTATGCTTCCCTTAACTCCCTGGGCCCCAGCTTCACTGGCCTTTTAAGAGTCGGTAAACCATACTATGAATACTTTTACAAAAGGCATTTTGAATATGCTTTTCTTTCTGCCCAGGGCTCTGTGTTCCCCTGGTTAATTCCCGTTGCTTCTTCAGATCTCCAACAAACCATAACTTCCATTAGGCAAACCCTCTCTGACCTCCTGATTACGTCAGTTGCTCTCATCACATGCTCTCATAATACCACTTAATCTTTTTTGTAATTTTATGTTTATTCATATGATTATTAGTTTGTTTGTCTTTCTCAATCCCCCACAAGATTATAAGTCACACAAGAACGAAGCTGTAATAGATGTCTCCTTTTGTTTTATTTATCCTTGGTGTATTTTTGTAGAATGGGACTTCAATAATTGTTTGTTTAGGTAATAAATGAATGCATATTCACACATTGTTTTGTTTTTTGTTTGGGATGGGATTGGTTTCCACTGTGCTTTTGCTTACTGCTTTGTTTCTAACTTCTTGTTTCTTCCAATTCTTTTATCTTCCTTATGAACATGTAGACTTAGGATGGATAAATATTCTCTTCCAAATTGACTCAGTAGTTTAATATTTAATCTTTTCCTCTGCATTGTGAAATAGTTACTCAAGTCTATTCTTCTCATCATTTACTGCATTTAAACTGTGAAAACTCTGCTTTCTGTTTCTTCTACTTTGCATTTACTGCATACTAAATAGTCTTATGATTTAATTTTTTTATCTTATTCTATTACCTGTTGATCTTAGTCTGTTCACTCCTTGTTACTTTCTGCTCATCTGCAGCATAAACCATACTCTCCTTTCATTCCATTGAAAATTCCAAGCAGTTTTCTAAAAAATTTTTTCTAGTTTTTATCATAACTTTGTTTCCAAAGTTTATCTCTATTTTTAGGTCTCAGGAGGATGAAATTGCCTTCATTTGAACTTCAAGATCTCATTTTTTGGCTAACAGACCGTGTGTGCTGTTAGCTGGTAGCTGGTAGCTGTAGATTCTCAGATCGCTAGCTACAGGACAATAGGATCAGTGCAACATCGAGCCCAATGCGATTCTCTAATAAGGCTCTGCTAGCCTGAGATGAGGTTTTCTTCTGTTTCACAGTCTATTCTTTGATGCACAATATAATTTCTCAATGTTTTCACAGATTTACTGGATGGAACATGAGGAGAAGTAGGGATTCATAGTTTGACTGATTCAGAAATCAGTGGCATGGATAAAGAAGCCTGGCTCAGTTCTCAGGTTGATGGACAGTGTGCCTTTCTGAGCTATGGGACAGACAACGGTGGATAGGCCAGTTTCTTTTCTGCCTGTTTCCAAAGTGGTCGATTCATTCTGTTTAATGATGTAAAACACGGATAGATGAGTGCTTGGTTCTGAAAGCAGCTTCATTGGCTTTAAATCCTCCTTACATTAAGGCAAAAGGATAAAAGCAATCTTAGTTTTCATTGTATGTGAATGAAAAAAAACTCCTTTCTATGTGCTTTCATATATATTATATGATAAAATTAAAATCATGATATTGAATTTTGAAGGAGCATCACTGATTGGCTAATTTTAAGCTTGAGAAGACAAAGGAGTTCACTTTGGGGCATGAGGCAGGGAATTATACTTACAATGGCTTTTAGGGTTAGTAGTGTAATCCAGACTGAGGATGCTTTACTGCACCTATCTCGTACAGATACTGAACGATCTATAGAAAAAATCTTTTAACAGGGGTATTTTTATTTAATGAAATTGATCATATATTACACATTGCAGAAATTTTTCCTAAACTGATGAAGTTTCTGGAATCCACAAAATATAAAGAATTTGTTATTGTACACTATGAAGCAATACAAATGTTAACAGCCACCTCAATACCTTTATTTACATCAGTTCCCCCAGGTATTAAAATCTTAGTGTTTAAAATTGACTGGTTAGTATATTTCTCCCAATGTTCTTTGAAATATCTGAAATAACAAAGAACATATACAATTTTTATTATTATGTGTTCCTTTAAATATAAGCTATATTGTTAGTCACCTGGCTAATATGACCGAGTTTGTGGAAATACTTCTGCTTGGATTTTCTTGCGGCTTGCCATGCTTGTCCGTATCCCAGTGTTGTCCAGTTTTCAGTGGATATTCATGCTTCTTCCATTTCTTTTTTAAACATCTTGCCATGGACAACAATTTCCCCAGATATTTTTACTTATTGTTGTCACTTGTTATTGAGCCTTCCCCTCTGGTTTAGAAACAGATGTCAACTTTATGAGGCATTGAATGATTTAAGTCAGAATTAATCTGATAGCTTTTGAGGAGAATGCAGAGGAGTACAGAGGAGACTGTTCATCCCTACAGGTATTATTAAATCAAGACATAAGAATGCTAATTTTATTTTTTCAGAATAGGCATGGCCAAGGTTGATTTCAGCCTAACTTCTATATGATATGTGTATTTAAAAGAAACTTTTAATTCCAACAAACAATTTTGAATAAATTTCTGTAATTTTTCATTGTTGGTGTTAGTAATCTCTTGTGGAGTGGTAGTGATAGAAATTACCATTCTATCCTAACCAGTTTAGGCCTATATTGTTCTCTGTAATAAAGCTTTAGCACTGTTGATGATGTTCAAGATCATGTTTAAGAAGGAAATTATTTCACATTTTAGCATTTTCAGATGAAGATGCTGCAATGGACTGATTCTGAACATTTTTGAATGCCTCAAAAATATATGTGAAGAGGGTGGGCCATGTGGCTCTGCAGGTAGAGTTCTCTCCTGCCATGCCAGAGACTCAGGTTCGATTCCCGGTGCCTGCCCATGCAAAAATAAAATAAAATAATATATATATATATGTATATATATATATGAAATTACATTTAGATTTACCACGGAGACTGTATTTAATATTGTGAAGTTAAAATGATATGTTAACTTAACAAGCTATGGCCCTTTCTTGTCCATCTTTATAGGGAAAGGGCTAGAGAGAATATGTGCAGAGTGAACTAACAGATTTAGATTTCCTATAGACAAAAACTTGGATGAACCACTGGTGTGACATATAATCACCGAAGTTGTTGTATTATCCAGTGTTCAGTATTTGTAGTATTACCTAATGTTCAGTTATCTAGTAAATTGATTTCACACAAGAAGAAATGGTATTTTGTCAATCAATGTATTTACCTTAAAACTTATCACAATTGCTTCTTCTGAAAACTAGATTGCTATTGAAAAATATACATTCTTATATCGATGCAATAGTTCAGAGGCTGTCTTTGTGATGTTAGCTGATATTTGGTATATATCAAATTACTTTTTCTATTATCCTGGATTATAAAGGGGTCTGAGAGATCGGACATGGCAGAATTGTTTTCATGGACATTTTAAAGATTAAGATATTTTCATTTGTTTCCTGAGAAACAATATTTAGTCACTGAAAAATGTGATAAAGAACACAATTAGAGATGAAGAATATCCATTCATTTGCTTATTGGAACTTGGATTATAAAGTCCCACAGTTACTGGGTTATTGACTGGATCATTACTTTTTGGAATTTGTCAAATCCAGTTTATTTGGATTGAGATAAAGCATCATGGCACACTTATTTTATGGGGGGGGGGTAATGAGCTTCATATTTCATTGTATTTAAGAAGCAGGAAGATTTGAAAAGGAGTTAGCTGAGATATTAAATAGATTGTAGTGCATAACTGGGGAGAGTGATGAGGTCACTTGAAGTGGAGAATAACCAATCTAAAAGAAACTAGATGAAAAAATAAATGAACAGGTTGTCTTTGAAAAATTGTTCCATTAGAGTTCACAGGTGGAGCAAAATCCCCAATTCAGTGTGTGCTCAAAGTAAAATTGGACAGAATAATATAGTGATGAGAAATTTAGAAGGCCATAATAATATTTACATCAATATTTCAGACTTGAAAAGTCATGTATATGAGCCACTTTTGTTAAAGTTTTAAGGATTTTATCTGTATCCCTAATAATCTATTATTTATTCTTAGAACAACATAAAAGAAATTCAGAATATACTTCTCTTTAATATCCTTTATGGAAAGATAGAGGCTTGGAGAATGAGGATTTACATTTTGTGGGGACCTCATAAAGAGTTTTTGGACTTGTAATTAAGTATTGATTGTCATAGTTAATTTTGGAATCTTCCAGATGGAGATTGGAATAACCCAGGAAATTTAGAGCAGTCTTCATCCTAAAGACCATGCTGAGGTTTAAGCCAATACTATAGGCAACATCTCATTTATTTTCAGGAGAATACATAGGTCAAAAGTGAGTAGGTCAAATAATGAGAGATTTCTTCAGAAGTACTATTATGTTGAAGGCTAGATAATTTTTTTTAGGTTTATTCCAAAAGCTGACAATTGTGAAGACTCTAGTAATAGAATTAAAGATCCTATATTGTGTCCCACAGTAGTGGAGAGATTCAGGCTGCTGTTTGTTTTCCTCCTTTTTTACCTGAAGGGCGTCATTTTTAACCTGAAGGGAGCCAGAACTATTATATATATATCTAACAGGCGCAACTGCTGCCAGGCGGCCTTTTGCAAATTTATATATCCTTTCTCCTCAAAGAAGTTTGAGAATCAGCCACTCTCAGTCAGGTACTATTCAACTCACTGTTCTAAATATTCTATATTTATCTGCTGTGTTTCTTAATCCATCAAATTGACACTGAAACTCAAATGCTTTTGGCCAGTGGTGCAATTAAGTTTTATTTCTTCCTACTCAGGGAATCAAGTCTTCTCTCAACTCATTTTCATTCTTCAACTAAACTCCTTTGATTAAAGTGCATGGCAGAGGCATTTCAGTCAATGAATTTCACCTTGACGGGATTTAGCAGACATCCAAATGCAAGATGCAAAGTATCAATAGCATAGCTGGTGCTTGGATTTACAAGTGTAATGAAAAGAGAAGAAAGGGGAACAGAATGGCTTCTAACTTCAGAAATGGGGACCATCAATATTTTACAGTTTTTTCTCTTTTAATGTAGCATGTATATACCCCTGTAACTGAAATTCTTTTGTCATCACCCAGAAAGTTCTGGCATGCCACTTCCCAGTTAGTTTCTGCCCCCATCTCTCAGAAGAATCACTATTCTGATTTTTTTTTCCTACCATAGTTTAATTTTGCCTGTTTTAGAATGTCATACAAATGGAATCATGCAGCCTGTATTCTTTTGCATAAGGCTTCTTTCAATTAGCACAATATTTCTGAGATTAATCCACGTTTTCATCAGTAGTTTATTGCTGAGCAGTATTTCCTTATATGAATATGCCACAGTTTATTTATGGATACATGCACTGTTTCCAGTTTTGGGATATTATGAATGAAGTTGCTCAGACATTATTATACAAGTTTTTTGTGAACATATGTTTTCATTTATCTAGATTAAATATGTAAGAGTAGGATTACTGGGCCATAAGAGTAGACAGATGCTTACTTTCATTAGAAACTTGCAACATAGTTGTACCATTTTACATTCCCACCATGAATTCATGACCAATTCCAATTGCCTCAAATCCACATCAACATTTGGTGTTGTCAGTCTTTTTTATCTTAGTTACCCTGGTGGGTGCTTACTGGCAAGTCAATGTGGTTTTAATTTGCATATTCCCACAATGACTAATGATGTAGAGTACTTTTTCAGGTTCTTAACTGGCCATTTGTATGCTGAATTATTTTGATTCACATTAAACAGAGAGCACCTAAAGACCTATAGGAGCTATTTATAAGGAACAAATGTTCTTAACATGTCAGTCACCTAGAAATCTTCTACAGACTCAGTTGTGATATCACATCTGATGTTTCTGATCTGTCTCGTTGTCCCATGTGTGATTTGTATAAATGTTGTATAAATTATCCAGAGGCAGGGCATTGACCTTAAAGAGAAAGCAAGACTGATGGTATGACTCCACATTTCTATGTTTCTTGGTGTTCCTTCAAATAATAATAATGTGAGAAGAAGAAAGAAAATAAATTCTTTTCCCTGTAATTAAAATTGGCCTAGATAACAGCTGGACAGGCAGTTGGAAAACAATTATATTAGATCTCTATCTCATTCCACTCACCAATATAAATTCCAGATGGATAAAAAAATCTATTTTAATTATTTTTAATCAAATACATATTCATTTTTATAAAGTCAAATATTTCTTAAAGGTTTATAATGGAAATACTAGCTCTTTACTCCTCTCTTCTACCCTCTACCAAGCCACAGGCATCCAGCTTCAAGAGTTTCAGCTATGCTTAGCTTTTTTTTTCTAAATAATACAGCTATATCTTGGTTTATTAATTGCAGACATTATCTGTTGAGTTCTACTATTGTAGGTAAAGGTTTCTCTCACCAAAACACCTCTCACTTTCCTCAGCCCCATCTCCCCTCAGCATATCAATATCAGATTTTTGCCTAGATTAAATCAGCATTTAAGTTATTATAACCTGTAAATATTGTTTATTACTCACCCAAGAGGTACATAATAGCACTATAACGCTTTTATGTATAAGCTCTCATTCAAGAAAATGGTTCTGTGATAATATCTTCCCCTTCATTTGCTCAATTCTCTCCTTCTTGAACTTCAGTTAGCACTGTGTTAGACTTAATTGGTTCTTCTGGGTTTATTTTTCCCTTTGCTTTGACTCTTCTCTACCATGTCTCTTGTTCTTTGACTGTGAATAGTTAAAAATAAGCTCTAAAAAGCTAGTTAGAAGATCTGTGGTAGGAGCAGTGCTTGTTGACTGGGCACTCCAAATTTAATGATCTGAAGACCTGTTTTCTGAGGTCATTAAATGTCTTCAGAGAAAAGTCCTCCAGCCTCCATCCTGGGTTGAAATGAACAAAGCAGTGGTGTTCTGCAAGCAAGATAAGGAGCTGAAGGAAGGAGAGGGATAATCTTTAATCCCTCTGTTTTCAAGGCCATACCTCATCCCTCCCCCTCCTCTGAGTCGATCTCTATGGTTTTTCAGCTTAAAATTTTCTAGAAATTTAAGAGAATAAACATTAAATCATGTGGAAAGATGGCAGGTTGGGATTGTTGCCACTATCAAAGTTGTGCAAATTTTTAAAAATTCACACAAATACTAGAAGAAAAGTGGAAAAAAAAAGTGTAATCTTTTAGAGTGGAAGGTCTAAGTGTGGCCCAAAACTTTAAAGCTACAAAAAGATACACATTTGATTACATGAAAAACTTTTTCTTGATAAGTTACCATTAAGTCAAAAAGCAAATGAAAACCTGGGCAAATTTTACAGCACATAAGGACCCAAAGAACTACAAAATAATACTAATAAACTACCAACATAAGAAAAAAGCAGACAAAGAATCTGAGCAGACAATTCACAAAAAAGGAAACATAAACAAAATTTAAATGTAGAGAAAGATGAATACCTATCATGAGACAAAAATGTTCACCGTGAGATTGGAAGATACTAAAATGGTACCTTCCAAAATGGTTAAAACCATTCTCTTACTTAGAAATAATTTAATATGACCCCCATATTTGGCAGTATCTATCAAATTTAAATGCCTGTACCAGCAACTAATTTATTTATTTCTCCCCCCCTTTCCTTTCTCTTACATGTTAGAATTCAGTTGCAGAGAGTTGTTAATCACATGCCCTGTTCCTCCCTTCATCCTCTTAGTCTCCTTCCTCAAATACATCCCCTCTTAAGTTCTTAAGTATTTGATATGTGCTATTCAACATAGCACATCGTATTTCTGTAAAATATTTAGTGGTTTTATGTGCATGCTTTACCTTTATAAAATAGTATTCTGCTATGAATCTCATTTTGTTTTTTACCTTTTTCACTTAACACTGCCTATCCCTGCCGTGCCTAGAATACCTACTTCATTGCTTCTAATTGCTACATAGAATTCCACAATATCTTTCCATAATGTTTATATTTTCACTCCCTAGTGATGCACATCCAGGCTACCTTCAACTACTCACAACCACAGCGATATTCAGATACACATTTTGTAAATGCTGTCTTAGTTTCCTGTCTTCTCACAGTTTCAGAGCCTAGAAAGCTTCTTCCTAGGGTTGGTAGCATTTCGGCTGGCTGGCAATCATTGGGGTACTCTGACTTTTCTGTCATATAGTGATATCATCTCTGTTCTCTTAGGTTTGGCTGACTTATGACTTCTTACTCCTCAGTGCCTTTCTCTCTTCATGTCTGAATTTCATTCTGCTTATAAAGGATTCCAGTAATCTGGAATAAAGCCTAATCTGTTCAATTGGTCAGACCCTAACCAAAAATAATGTCTTCAAAATTCCTATTTGCAATGAATTCATACCCACACGTATGGATTAAGAAAATTTGGGACAATGATGGCTCAGTGGCAGAGCTCTTGCCTGCCATGCAGGAGACCCAGGTTTGATTCCTGGAGCCTACCCATGTCAAAAAAAAGAAAAAAAAAAGTCTACATACATCCATTTAAAATAATAATAATTTTAAAAAAGGGCGGGCCATGGTGGCTCAGCAAGTAAAGTTCTTGCCTGCCATGCTGGAGACCTGGGTTTGGTTCCCAGTGTCTGCCCATGGAAAAAAGAAAAGAAAAGAAAATTTGGGGAATGGGAGGCACATAATTCTATCTACCACACATGCCCTCTTATAGATAAATGTAAGAGCAAAATTGCTGGGTCATATAGTATATGCATTCTAATTTTCACTAGGAACTTCTAATTGTTGTTTAGAATTGCCATAACTAATTTCACCCCTACCAGTAATATATATGTGTTTTGGTTTGCTAATGCTGCCAGAGTGCAATATACCACAAATGGAAAGGCTTTTTAAAAGGGGAATTTATTAATTTGCAAGTTACATGTCTAAGGCTGTGAAAATGTCCAAACTAAGGCATCAAAAAGAGGATACCTTCTCTCAAGAAAGGTGGATTCCCATCTGGGGTTGCTCTGTCCCATGAGAAGTTACATGGTGACATCTGCTGGCCCATTGCTCCCGGGTTTTGTTGCCTTCAGGTCCTAGTTCCAGTGGCCTCCTCTCTGAGCTTCTTACTGTCTCCAAGCATCTGATTTCTCTGCTTTCTAAGTGGTATCTTTTAGATCCAGTAAACTAATTAATACCCACCTTGAATGGGTGGGGTCACATCTCCATCTAATCAAAAAGTCACACCCACAATTGGGTGTATCACATCTCCATGGAAAACAAACTAATCTAAAGATCCCACACTACAATAGGTCTGCCCCCACAAAATTGGATTAGGATTAAAAGAACATGGCTTTTCTGGGGTACATAACAATTTAAAACCAGCACAATAAGGGTTACCATTTTCCCCACATTCTAAAACTTAGTATTATCCTGCTTCCTAATTTTTATCACTTTGATGCGTATCATAATTTGAATTTTTCTGATTGTGTGTTGAATATCTCACCATATTCCTGTTAGCAATTTGAATTAATGCATTAATTCCCTATCTTTAACTGTTAATTGCTTGTCTATATTCTTTGTTCATTTTCTAATGTTTCCTGCCTTTTTAAAATTGGTTTATGGGAGTTTCTCAAACACTTTAGATTCTGATTCCTTGTCTGTCTTAAATATTATGAATATCTTCTCTTTGTCCATCATTTTTAACTTTGTCTATGTATCCTTTATTGAATAGGAATAGAGAATTTTTATACAGTCAAGTTCATCATATATTTCCCTAACAATCTGTACTTTTCATGTCTTGTTTCAGAAGCCCTTCTTCCTTCTATTAGATTGTAAAACTATGAAATTTTGAAATGAAACACATTTATGACACTATCAAGAGCCAAAAGAATATTTAGTAATCCCATTTCTTAGAATTTATTGTAATTTCAAAAAAGAGCCAAAAAGTCCATCAAAATATTCTCAGTAGTACTGTTTAAAATAAGGAGAAAAGAGTAAAAACCTAATAAGAAAATAATTCATTAACATACATTATAGTTTCTCAGTAGAGGACTATACAGACTTTAAAAATAATGGTTATATGATACAGCTTTCACAATGTGACTGTGTGATTGTGGAAACCTTGTGTCTGATGCTCCTTTTATCTACTTCATCAACAGACAAGTAAAACATATAGATTAAAAATAAATAATAAGGGAAGCAAATGTTAAAATAAATTTAGTAGATTAAAATGCTGGTGGTTGATGAAGGGGAAGGGTAGGGGATATGGTATGTATGAATTTTTTCTTTTTATTTCTTTTTCTGGATTGATGCAAATGTTCTGAGAGGTAATCATGGTGATGAATACACAACTATGTGATGATATTTTGAGTTGTTGTTTATGTACCAAGAATGGAATGAACATATGGTAAGAATGTTCATGTTTGCATGTTGTCATGTTTAAAAAAATGGTTATATAAACTATGCACAACTTACAAATATTTAATGAATGATATTAAATGAAAAAAATTGAACATAGAATTAGATACTGGATAAAACTGAAATTCTATAAAATGTGTATGCATTTGAACAATGTCTTGATAAAACACAGAATATAATAATTTTAAATTATTTTTTTCTTCACTAGGCTTATTTTAATAAGAAATAAGGATATTGGAATACTAACAAAGTCACTCCTTCAGGAAGAAGTTGTCACCTAAAAGTATGAATTACTAGAATGGGTCATGTAGTGGGTAAATGCCAAAGAGCCAAATAGGAAAAGAATGAGTAGAGTATGAGGGAAAAGTCGTGCAGAGTATGAGTTCAGGAGACTGACAGACTTGGGATCAAATTCTGGTTATGCTTCTTCCTAGCCAGGTGATCTTGGGAAAGGTATTTAATTTTCTACATGCCCCAGTGTCTTAATTTAAAAAATGAGAATGATAATAAATGGAAATTATTGAATGCTTAACATACACTGGGCATACATGCACATTATCTCATTTAGTCCTTATATCAGAATTGTTTTCTCTCTGATTTACACATGAGAAAACTGAGACTCAGAGAGTTCAATATACTTCATCACTGTTTCATAGATAGAAAAGTTGAGGGAAACTGGAATTTAAACCAGCAGAATAATGACTGCTTGTAACTCTGACACTTCCTATAAGGTTGGTTTGAGACTGGAATGAGATAGTGCATATAAATTGTCTTGCATGGCAATGAACATGTAGTAGGTGTTCAATTGATGGTGTCAGTTATTATTAACTTTTGATTTGCAAAGCAACTGACATAGTACTAGGTGTTCCTTTGATGACACCAGCTAATAGTAATTTTAAACAATGATTTTCATGCTGGTATTAAAACAAGCATGATATGAATTTCTTAACTCCATTTCTCATATAATTTATTTTCCTTTATTTGTCCAACAATAATCTGAATCTCAGACAATGTGGTACATTCTAGAGCTATAACAATGCTCCAGACTTCATGGGCCAATTACTAAGGAATAAATGCAAGTAAACTATCAATTGCAATTAATATTTAATGCAACATGGGAGCACATGGCAATATCCAACATTCTTGATCTAATTAGGGAAGGCTTCAAAAGCAATTTTCTATACTGTATCTTGAACGCAATTATATGCTGAATCCTGAAAGAAAGAAAGCGTTACGTAGCTGAAGTGACAAAGAATGGAGGAACAACTGTGAATGTTCAAGTACAGCAAGTTATTGTGAGAAACACCTAAGAATTCAAAATAGCTTAATACAGTTGGGCTGTGTGTGAATCCTTGTTCTAACTCTCTATCGCTGTGTGACAAACCACCCCACAATTTAGTGGCTTAACATTTAATTCTTAAAACAATAACATTTATTTTATTCATCAATCTGCAGTCTAGGTAGGGTTTGGTTGGGGAATGTTTGAATTTGTACCATGTGTAATAGAGATGGCTCAAACTTTTTGAGTTTGAATCATCCTAAGTTTGAGTAGAACTGGGCTGAGAAGACTCAAATTGCTGGGTCTCTGGAAAGTAAGAAATCCTTAGCATCTCTATCTTTACATGATTTATCAACATGAAAGCTTCGGATTAGCTACTTTTTACATGGTCATCCAAAGCTCTGGAGGAATGGTTTCTCAGAGAGTAAGAGCCAGACATAAGCTTATGGATGTTATGACCTAGTATTAGAAGCCATGCAGCATCACTTACACGGCATTCCATTCATTAGAAGTGAGTTACAAAGACCAGACCTTATTCAAAGGGAGGCAAATGAAACTTGATGGTGGATTGCCATGCTTTTGGAAATGTGTACGGGTCTGGAAATATTGCTGTGGCCATTTGTGGAGATGACAGTCGGCCACAATGTCTCTTTACCTGTGGATTTCATAGCAGGAGGGGAGATGTGAGGGCAAAGATGGATGAGAGAGAAGTCTATAGAAGTAAGAAGTTGCCAGATCATGCAAGTCGTATTAGACCCTGCTAATGAAGTTAGACTATATCTTGAAGGCAACGTAGCATATTGAAAGGGAGTGACTTAATTAAATTGATTTTTTAACATTATTATGTAGATTATGCAGTGGAAAATAGAATGAAAGAGCAAAAGTGGAAGCAGGAACTATGGTTAGGAAGCTGTTGTAGTACTCCAGCCAAGAATTGATCCTTCTCTAAATGAAAGAATTTGGAGAAGGGTAGAAGATAATCTTGATGTATTTAGAAGGTAGTACTTAGATATTGACTAGTGCCACATGCAATAGAAAACTTTTTGGTTTAAGGGGCCATGACGCGGCATGTTGGAAAGGGCAATGTGTCACTAAGTAGAAGGGAAGCTGGAGGGGAGAGTTAAGAAGTGGTGGTCAGAAAATGAGATGGTTTAATTTAGGTTTTCAGATGTGGAGTAATGATGCCAAGGTCCAGAGTTGCCATAACATGAGTAGCTGAAATAAAGTGGAGAGGAAGATAATTGAAGATGAAGTAAAGAAATTGTGAAAGTTGGATAATGCATGGATAGCAAGTGGCATGAAGAGGAAGGGGGTAAGCTATATGCTAAAGTGTTTAGTGGACATAGGGAAATTTTCTAGGTAATCTTCAACTTCCTTGGGTACAAAGAAGTGTGGAGTGTAGTATCCAGTTGAAATGCTACTGGAAAACTTAAAGCTCCAAACTGAGGAGGATTGGTGTAGGGTGGGGTTAGGGGGACAGTAAGTTTGATTAATTTGAAGCACTGCTGGATGAAGAAGACTTTAGCTCTGCTTCCTTAACCTGAGAAACTAAGTGTGCAGACAGCCACATTTTCCACTTGAGAAGACTTCTGAAGGAGTAGTATTCCTGGATAAAGTAAGACTTTAATTAAGGCAAGAAGGTAAAGTGAGTTCAGAACAAGGTTAGGGGTTGAAGACTCCAGAAAGCATAATAAAAGTATTGGGAATGAGAGGACAGTTAGAAGTTGGAGTCAGGAGACAGAAGTCACAGAACACTGTCATAACATGACTGTTTCATCTGGTTGTTTCAGAGGGCAATCATGATAGGCTAGAGCACGTTCTCCAACTACACATTGCTACTTAACAACTGTTATAGAAGCAAAAGCAGAGTAAAGACTCTAAGATTGAGCATATAGTAGCAGTGTTCAGTCACACATATATTGACCTGAATCCTTTTCTGGTAAGTTAATGTTTCCTACAAAATATTTCACAATGCAAATACATTTTTAAAAAGCAAATAAAATAAAACTGAATTTGAACATTAATATGAAATTCTAAAGCTAATAAACTCCAAGCTAATAAAAAATTATTATGGCCAGTGAAATTAAATGGTCTCTGGGCTGATAAAATTGATTTCTAGAAAGTGAGTCACAAAGTTGGAACCAAATCTCAATAACAAAAGACTCTGAGCAATTTATAAAAAGGAGGAAATTCAGAAGTAAAGTTTCTTAGGAGACGTTGGCTGTAAGTTAAAAAAAATGTAGAAAAAGGAACAAAGTCACTGAGGGAAATCTTAGAGGCAAAATAAGCACTCAAATGATATGTCATACTGCACAGGCAACTAATATTTAGGAAAAAGGAATCCGTACTATGATTTATGTTTGTATGTATATGTGTATGATATTCAAATGTATATAATTAATATATTATAATTAATATATAATTATATATATTTTGAAAGGCCAAAATTTGACAGAAGTACATGGCAGCATCAGCCCAAGAATTCAATTCTAGATCAGTAAATAGTACCTGTCCTGTGAAAGAAGGGTCATTTCAAAACCCTTTATGAACATTTATCATTAGTATCATCTCTATGTTATGGAAATACCGAAAGTTGGAATGCAGTTTTAAAACCAAAGCTTTTTTTTTTTTTTGAATGCTGTAGAACTACATGGAACTTTCCTGCTCTTGAAAGAAATAGTTTTCTTAGAAGGATAAATTGTATTATACCCTACAAAATATTTATGAATTTAATATGAACATTTAAAAAGTAAAAAATAAAAAGATTCTTTAATTCTGAACTTTTTTTGGTAGTTGATCATTAACAGATTTGCTGATCAAAAACATTTTTACAACATGCCCTCTTTTTTTCTACTACATTCATTTAATAAGTGTTTATTGAATGTCTACTCTGTATCAAACACTATTCTAAGCACTAGGTGAGAACACCATCTTGAATGCTGATAATACAAAAAGGTGATACAAAGCCTTTAAGGTAGACCTCTCTTCTGAGTTTTAGACCCCATCTACTTGTCTCACAGGCATAACTACTTGGGAGTTCCCCAGAGTCCTCAAACTCACTATGTCTAAAAGTGAGCTTAGAATTCTATAGCCCAGTCCCCCATTTCACAAATGAAACCAGATTCTGTCCTCGTGTACCTCGTCACCTATAAAAAAGCTTTCCAAAATGTAAACATGGCCACAATGCACATCTGTTAACACGCTCCACAGTTCTCATGCGTTATTGCAATATTTCTAAACATGCTTTAAGCTTGGAGGAATAGAAATATGGCTTGAAATGACCACCACAAGCTTGACAATTTTTTGAAATCTTATGATTTACCTTCATAATTCAAAACAATGTTGCATATTAAGTGGCAATATATCTCTATATTTTTTTCTTATAGGATGTTTAAAATTCTTCCCTTTCTTCATTTATTCACATTTTTGAGAGACCTTTTCCTTAGAGATCTTTGAGCATGATTAATTTATCAGGCAGTTGGACCACATGGATCTTTCAGCATTATATGCCACAGGCACACAGGCCCTGGTTGGTCTACATGGGCCTAGACAATACAATTCAGACCTCCTTGTACAACATTTAGAAGGAAACATTTAGAATTCCAAAGCCTGGGCTTTGGAATTTAATTACTATTTGAATCTCAACTCTGTTGCTTACTGATTGTATGATCATGGGCAAGTTATTTAACTCCTCTGAGCTTGTAGCATAGGGATTATAATAGTATCTACTTTTAGGGCTTTTAATAGGATTATGAAATAATACAAGTAAAGGATTCAGTCTGGTATCATACTCATAAGAAGTGCCTCTTATCTGTTTATTAATCTCTTGCTAGAGTCCCAAGGAACTCTATCTTATTTCTCATACATGCCACACTATTTCATCTAGACCTACCTTTGGTCTAAAATGTTCAATTCCCATCATATTGTATCACCATGGAAGGTATAGAGGTAGAAACATGCCCCTTAACGTCCCAAAAGGGGTAAAAACAAAAAGCAAACAACAACAAAACACCTGGTTCTGCTGAAAGTATGACAAGTATAATGTACATAAAATCCCCACACGTGGATAGTGAAAGGTATGGAGCAAGTTGCTGTACAGTCTGTCATGGGAATACAGGCTCAGGCATAAGAAATTCACAGCAAATGACCACTTTATTGCTTACACAGAACAAAAGATCCAAAAAAGCAGAAGAGGTGACATTGTGGCCAGTCTTTGAGGAGGCCAACTGCTCGGGTCAGGACACCTGAGGCCACATGCCCTACTGCAGAGATGAGGGATTCTGTGCTGCCAGAGTGCTGGGCTTTTATATACTGTAAGGGGAGAGGGACCCTGTCACTGAGCAAAAAGCATATATCATGCAGTCTTTTTGTAGGGTTCCTACTCTGGTAAGCAGCTGGGGTTGCTTGTTCCCGGTTTCAACTTCAAGATACTGCCTGTCCCATTTCTGGACAGCTTGTTTTTCACAGTTGAGACCTACCATCTCTCCTAGTATGTGAAATGGAAATGTATTGAATATCTACAAGCAAACAAGCAAGAGAGGAAAAAATGGGCAGTAAGTGAGGGCTGGAAGATGACCCCTGAACCATCTTCATCAAAACAGAAAATCAAACTGTGAGCATTCTCTCTTAAATTTGACAGTGTCACCAGCATGACAATATTTGATGATATTAGCTGAGGATGACAAATATCAGTTCATAGGCCTACACACTCCTCCTTCAACCTTATTTATCTGTTGAATTTCTGCTCTTTTCTTTCTTATCTCTTTCTTACCTTTTCCCATTTCTTTTACTTTGAATACCTTGCTTTTTAAAAAACAAATGCAATTCAAGTAATTGCATTTTTTAAAAAAAAATTCAATTCCTAGAATCTCCTTCCTAGAATCTCCACTGACATTATAAGATAACAGTAAATTTAAATATGTTACCAATTAGGGCCCTTCAACCTGAGAATTTGAAAATGTCTGCTTTGCTACATAATAATGTGGAAATTTCCACCCTGTGAACCTCGGTGTACCCTTTACACACTCCAATTAAAGAGCTCGCACTCCAAATGCATGCTCTAAATATTGGGGCCCCATATGGCTCAGTCTCTGCATAGAATCATTCATAAGAAAGCACAGTCCAGCAGGTCAAAAGTAATTTTATAATATATCCTAATTTACTTTTATCTCTCATCCAAGTTTCAAAAGGGATTAAGCTCCTACCTCAAGTTAACTTTTCTTAAAATAATTTTCTTGACTCCTCTGTTCTCATTTATTCTTTTTTGTTGTTGTTATTCTCATTTATTCATATTATAAACTCTTATTATCCAAAGTTGTTTATACACCAGTCTCCAAACACTCTTCTTAGTTATATCAACTTTTCCTTTTATCTCACTACTTCATTCTCAGTCAGTAAAGGAATTTAGCCTTTTATTGCTTGGACTGGTTTGAGACTGTTATTCTTTCCCAGAAAAGCCATGTTCTTTCAATCTAATCTAATACCTGTTATTTGGGTGGGATCTTTTTGATTAAGTTGTTTCTGTGGAAATGTGATCCTCCCAATCAATTGTGGGTTGAACCTTTTTTTTTTTTTATTAACGGAAAGAAAAAAGAAAAAAAAAAAGAAATTAACACAACATTTAGAAATCATACCATTCTACATATGCACTCAGTAATTCTTAACATCATCACATAGATGCATGATCATTGTTTCTTAGTACATTTGCATCGGTTTAGAGGAACTAGCAAGACAACAGAAAAAAATATAAAATGTTAATATAAAGAAAAGAAATAAAAGTAGTAGTAATATTAAAAAACAACAACAACAAACAAACCAACAAGCAAACAAAAACCAAAAAAACCCTATAGCTCAGATGCAGCTTCATTCAGTATTTTAACATGATTACTTTACAATTAGGTATTATTGTGCTGTCCATTTTTGAGTTTTTGTATCTAGTCCTGTTGGACAGTCTGTATCCCTTCAGCTTCAATTACCCATTGTCTTACCCTGTTTCTAACTCCTGCTGAACTCTGTTACCAATGACATATTTCAAGTTTATTCTCGAATGTCCGTTCACATCAGTGGGACCATACAGTATTTGTCCTTTAGTTTTTGGCTGGATTCACTCAGCATAATATTCTCTAGGTCCATCCATGTTATTACATGGTTCATAAGTTTATCTTGTCTTAAAGCTGCATAATATTCCATCGTATGTATATACCACAGTTTGTTTAGCCACTCTTCTGTTGATGGAGATTTTGGCTGTTTCCATCTCTTTGCAATTGTAAATAATGCTGCTATAAACATTGGTGTGCAAATGTCCGTTTGTGTCTTTGCCCTTAAGTCCTTTGAGTAGATACCTAGCAATGGTATTGCTGGGTCGTATGGCAATTCTATATTCAGCTTTTTGAGGAACCACCAAACTGCCTTCCACAGTGGTTGCACCCTTTGACATTCCCACCAACAGTGGATAAGTGTGCCTCTTTCTCCGCATCCTCTCCAGCACTTGTCATTTTCTGTTTTGTTGATAATGGCCATTCTGGTGGGTGTGAGATGATATCTCATTGTGGTTTTGATTTGCATTTCTCTAATGGCCAGGGACATTGAGCATCTCTTCATGTGCCTCTTGGCCATCCGTATTTCTTCTTCTGGTAGGTGTCTGTTTAAGTCTTTTTCCCATTTTGTAATTGGGTTGGCTGTCTTTTTGTTGTTGAGTTGAATAATCTCTTTATAAATTCTGGGTACTAGACCTTTATCTGATATGTCGTTTCCAAATATTGTCTCCCATTGTGTAGGCTGTCTTTCTACTTTCTTGATGAAGTTCTCTGATGCACAAAAGTGTTTAATTTTGAGGAGCTCCCATTTATTTATTTCCTTCTTCAGTGTTCTTGCTTTAGGTTTAAGGTCCATAAAACCACCTCCAGTTGTAAGATCCATAAGATATCTCCCAACATTTTCCTCTAACTGTTATATGGTCTTAGACCTAATGTTTAGATCTTTGATCCATTTTGAGTTAATTTTTGTATAGGGTGTGAGAGATGGGTCTTCTTTCATTCTTTTGCATATGGATATCCAGTTCTCTAGGCACCATTTATTGAAGAGACTGTTCTGTCCCAGGTGAGTTGGCTTGACTGCCTTATCAAAGATCAGATGTCCATAGATGAGAGGGTCTATATCTGAGCACTCTATTCGATTCCATTGGTCGATATATCTATCTTTATGCCAATACCATGCTGTTTTGACCACTGTGGCTTCATAATATGCCTTAAAGTCAGGCAGCGCGAGACCTCCAGCTTCGTTTTTTTTCCTCAAGATGCTTTTAGCAATTCGGGGTACCCTGCCCTTCCAGATAAATTTGCTTATTGGTTTTTCTATTTCTGAAAAATAAGTTGTTGGGATTTTGATTGGTATTGCATTGAATCTGTAAATCAATTTAGGTAGGATTGACATCTTAACTATATTTAGTCTTCCAATCCATGAACACGGTATGCCCTTCCATCTATTTAGGTCTTCTGTGATTTCTTTTAACAGTTTTTTGTAGTTTTCTTTATATAGGTTTTTTGTCTCTTTGGTTAAATTTATTCCTAGGTATTTTATTCTTTTAGTTGCGATTGTAAATGGGATTCGTTTCTTGATTTCCGCCTCAGCTTGTTCATTACTAGTGTATAGAAAAGCTACAGATTTTTGAATGTTGATCTTGTAGCCTGCTACTTTGCTGTACTCATTTATTAGCTCTAGTAATTTTGTTGTGGATTTTTCTGGGTTTTCTACATATAGTATCATATCATCTGCAAACAGTGATAGTTTTACTTCTTCCTTTCCAATTTTGATGCCTTGTATTTCTTTTTCTTGCCTAATTGCTCTGGCTAGAACTTCCAACACAATGTTGAATAATAGTGGTGATAGTGGACATCCTTGTCTTGTTCCTGATCTTAGGGGGAAAGTTTTCAATTTTTCCCCATTGAGGATGATATTAGCCTTGGGTTTTTCATATATTCCCTCTATCATTTTAAGGAAGTTCCCTTGTATTCCTATCCTTTGAAGTGTTTTCAACAGGAAAGGATGTTGAATCTTGTCAAATGCCTTCTCTGCATCAATTGAGATGATCATGTGATTTTTCTGCTTTGATTTGTTGATATGGTGTATTACATTAATTGATTTTCTTATGTTGAACCATCCTTGCATACCTGGGATGAATCCTACTTGGTCATGATGTATAATTCTTTTAATGTGTTGTTGGATACGATTTGCTAGAATTTTATTGAGGATTTTTGCATCTGTATTCATTAGAGAGATTGGTCTGTAGTTTTCTTTTTTTGTAATATCTTTGCCTGGTTTTGGTATGAGGGTGATGTTGGCTTCATAGAATGAATTAGGTAGTTTTCCCTCCACTTCGATTATGTTGAAGAGTTTGAGGAGAGTAGGTACTAATTCTTTCTGGAATGTTTGATAGAATTCACATGTGAAGCCGTCTGGTCCTGGAGTTTTCTTTTTAGGGAGCTTTTGAATAACTAATTCAATCTCTTTACTTGTGATTCGTTTGTTGAGGTCGTCTATTTCTTCTTGAGTCAAAGTTGGTTGTTCATGTCTTTCCAGGAACCTGTCCATTTCTTCTAAATTGTTGTATTTATTAGCGTAAAGTTGTTCATAGTATCCTGTTATTACCTCCTTTATTTCTGTGAGGTCAGTAGTTATGTCTCCTCTTTCATTTCTAATCTTATTTATTTGCATCCTCTCTCTTCTTCTTTTTGTCAATCTTGCTAAGGGCCCATCAATCTTGTTGATTTTCTCATAGAACCAACTTCTGGTCTTATTGATTTTCTCTATTGTTTTCATGTTTTCAATTTCATTTATTTCTGCTCTAATCTTTGTTATTTCTTTCCTTTTGCTTGCTTTGGGATTAGTTTGCTGTTCTTTCTCCAGTTCTTCCAAGTGGACAGTTAGTTCCTGCATTTTTGACTTTTCTTCTTTTCTGATAAAGGCATTTAGGGCAATAAATTTCCCTCTTAACACTGCCTTTGCTGCGTCCCATAAGTTTTGATATGTTGTGTCTTCATTTTCATTTGCCTCTAGGTATTTATTAATTTCTCTTGCAATTTCTTCTTTGACCCACTTGTTGTTTAAGAGTGTGTTGTTGAGCCTCCATGTATTTATGAATTTTCTGGCACTCCGCCTATTATTGATTTCCAACTTCATTCCTTTATGATCCGAGAAAGTGTTGTGCATGATTTCAATGTTTTTAAATTTGTTAAGACTTGCTTTGTGACCCAGCATATGGTCTATCTTTGAGAATGATCCATGAGCACTTGAAAAAAAGGTGTATCCTGCTGTTGTGGGATGTAATGTCCTATAAATGTCTGTTAAGTCAAGTTCATTTATAGTAATATTCAGGTTCTCTATTTCTTTATTGATCCTCTGTGTAGATGTTCTGTCCATTGATGAGAGTGGTGAATTGAAGTCTCCAACTATTATGGTATATGTGTCTATTTCCCTCTTCAGTGTTTGCAGTGTATTCCTCACGTATTTTGGGGCATTCTGGTTCGGTGCGTAAATATTTATGATTGTTATGTCTTCTTGCTTAATTGTTCCTTTTAATAGTATATAGTGTCCTTCTTTGTCTCTTTTAACTGTTTTACATTTGAAGTCTAATTTGTTGGATATTAGTATAGCCACTCCTGCTCTTTTCTGGTTGTTGTTTGCATGAAATATCTTTTCCCAACCTTTCACTTTCAACCTATGTTTATCTTTGGGTCTAAGATGTGTTTCCTGTAGACAGCATATAGAAGGATCCTGTTTTTTAATCCATTCTGCCAGTCTATGTCTTTTAATTGGGGAATTCAGTCCATTGACATTTAGAGTTATTACTGTTTGGATAATATTTTCCTCTACCATTTTGCCTTTTGTATTATATATATCATATCTGACTTTCCTTCTTTCTACACTTTTCTCCATGTCTCTCTCTTCTGTCTTTTTGTATCTGACTCTAGTGCTTCCTTTAGTATTTCTTGCAGAGCTGGTCTCTTGGTCACAAATTCTCTTAGTGACTTTTTGTCTGATAATGTTTTAATTTCTCCCTCATTTTTGAAGGACAATTTTGCTGGATATAGGAGTCTTGGTTGGCAGTTTTTTCTTTTAGTAACTTAAATATATCATCCCACTGTCTTCTAGCTTCCATGGTTTCTGCTGAGAAATCTACATATAGTCTTATTGGGTTTCCCTTGTATGTGACGGATTGTTTTTCTCTCGCTGCCTTCAAGATCCTCTCTTTCTCTTTGACCTCTGACATTCTAACTAGTAAGTGTCTTGGGGAACGCCTATTTGTGTCTAATCTCTTTGGGGTGCGCTGCACTTCTTGGATCTGTAATTTTAGGTCTTTCATAAGAGTTGGGAAATTTTCAGTGATAATTTCTTCCATTAGTTTTTCTCCTCCTTTTCCCTTCTCTTCTCCTTCTGGGATACCCACTACACGTATATTTGTACGGTTCACATTGTCCTTGAGTTCCCTGATACCTTGTTCAAATTTTTCCATTCTTTTCCGGATAGTTTCTGTTTCTTTTTGGAATTCAGATGTTTCATCCTCCAAATCACTAATTCTATCTTCTGTTTCTTTAAATCTGTCATTGTAGGTATCCATTGTTTTTTCCATCTTTTCTACTTTATCTTTCACTTCCATAAGTTCTGTGATTTGTTTTTTCAGTTTTTCTATTTCTTCTTTATGTTCAGCCCATGTCTTCTTCATGTCCTCCCTCAATTTATCGATTTCGTTTTTGAAGAGGTTTTCCATTTCTGTTCGTATATTCAGCATTAGTTGTTTCAGCTCCTGTATCTCATTTGAACTATTGGTTTCTTCGTTTGACTGGGCCATATGTTCAATTTTCTGAGCGTGATCCGTTATCTTCTGCTGGCGTCTGGGCATTTAGTCAGATTTCCCCGGGTGTTCGACCCCACAGGTTGAAAGATTTTTCTGTGCAATCTCTGGGTTCTGTTCTTCCTATCCTGCCCAGTAGGTGGCGCTCGTGGCACACGCCTGTCTGTGGGTTCCACCAGCGAAAGTTGCTGTGGGTCCCTCAACTCTGGAAAACTCTCGCCGTAGGGGAGGTTCGGCAGCCGAAGCGTCTTGGAAGAATGCCAGCCAGCCCGGGGTTCCAAACGCGGGGAGGGTCGCCGGCCGTCGCAGCACAGGAGAGCGTCTGGCCAAATTAGCCAGTCGGCCCGGGGCACCAAGCGTGGCGGGAGGGCGCCAGCTGTCGCAGCCCGGGAGAGTGCACTGTTCCCAGCCGACGGGGGAGTCACGTGTTTGGAAGGGATCCCCTGGTCACTGTTCTCCGCAGTCTGGGGATTTCCGACCCAACTATCTCAGTTGTTCCGGGGGGCCTTGTGTGGTGGGGGCACCAGTCGCCGTGGCCTAAGGGGACCGCCTGTCCAATTCTACCAGCTGGCCCGGGAAGGTGGAAGGGAGGGACTCCGGTCGCTTGCCGTCCCACCCAGGAAAGCCCGTGCCCCTTGGTGATCTCACCGGAGCTGGTTCTCCCAGATAGTCAGCCGTTCCAGGATGGGGTACGCTGTCCCTTTGATCTCCCTCGTGGCTCCGGGAGCTGCTCTGTATTATCTCCACTCCCCCAGTAGCTGTTCTGGAGGAGGAAAGGTGAGGGTGGCAAGGCTGTCGAGGCTGGTGGCGGAGGAGCACGGTGAAGGCGGGGGAAGAGGGCACCGTGGTGGTTGGAGAGCAGCTGGAGCAGGAGGGGGAGGAAGGGGGAGAAGGATGGCGGGCGGCTCGGCTGCTGCGGGGCGTGGGCGCCGCGCGGCGGGCCGGCGGAGAAAGAGAGGGGAGAAGGATGGCGGGCGGCTCGGCTGCTGCGGGGCGTGGGCGCCGCGCGGCGGGCCGGCGGAGAAAGAGAGGGGAGAAGGATGGCGGGCGGCTCGGCTGCTGCGGGGCGTGGGTTGAACCTTTTGATTAGGTTTCCATGAAGATGTGTCTTCATCATTCAAGGTGGGTCTTAATCTGCTTGCTGGAGTCCTTTAAGAGGGAACCATTCTGGAAACAGCTCAGAGCTGACACAGACAGAGTTTGGAGATGCAGAAAGAAAATGTCCCCAAGGAAGCTGTTTGAAACTATAAGCCAGCACATGTCAGCCACATGCCTTCCCAGCTGACAGAAGTTTTCCAGATGCCATTGGCCTTCCTTGAGTCAAGGTATTTTTATCTGGATGCCTTAGTTTGGACATTTTTATGGCCTTAGAACTGTAAACTTGTAACTTAATAAACCCCTTTTATAAAAGCCAACACATTTAAGGTATATTGCATTCCAGCAGCATTAGCAAACTAAAATGACCCTTCATTCCCCTGTTACATTTGCTTGCGTCTTCTTTCTCCCTGTCTCTCAGTTTTTTCACTTCTAAACATTAAGCAATCACATTAGCAAATACTTATTTTAAGTTGTAAGGTAGGTACATGTGACTAGAATGATTGTGATTTGAAGGAAGATTAAAAATCTGGTCCCCATGAGGCATATTTATTCATTTGTTTGTTCATTCATTGAACGTGGGGTTTCTTGAGAACTTATCATATTTATCTTTGTATCTGCAGCACTCATCATAGAACCTGGCACATAATGGCACTCAATAATCATTGAGTAAATAATGGAAATCATTATTTTGTATAAAGGACTTTTTTAATAGAATCTAATAAAAATAAGTTTGGTTTAATCTGTAACACAAACAAAAGTATTTGTAAACTTTTAAGAGATTTTTGGGACTCTATCTTTCATTATCCATAGATTATTTGTTGTGGTATTAGTTGGCCAGAATGGCTTTATCAGATACCACTAAGACCACCTGTTTCTTCATCTTTGCCTAGATACCTCTGTCTGTGGTGTGTCTGGCCATAGGCCATCATATGAAGACACAAAAGAAGCATTTTAGTCACTAATTTGCAAAAACTTTGTGAACAGTTCAAATTATGAGTTTAACTATAGACTGTTTTGCATGTTGAGCTCTTCGAAGTTCATAAGTTTGGGATGGGGAGGGGGAGGTATTACACAGGAACTTTCAACCCTGAAATGGCTGCCCTTAACCACAGACATGAATGCTAAACGGCATGGTCAAGTCATGCTGGCCACTTCTTCTTGGGCTCTTTCTTCACCTCCAGTAATAACTAATTAGGCCTTCCCCTTCCTTTCCTTTTCCATCTGTGCTGTCACAACTCTTGTCATATTTCTTATTGGAGACTCTCAAGAGGCAACAAGAAAGCAATGCAGTATGGTGATGCAGTATGGTGATGGCCTCCTTGAAACACTTGATTACTCAGCTAACTGCAAGTCTCTCAGCATCATCAAGATGAGGCATATCTAGTAATTTAATTTAATTCAACAAACACACACATATATATAGTGCGTGTAATAGGGAGTTGGGAAATAAAAGCTCCTTAAGGAAAAGGATTCTATTTTATTTTTTGTATTTTCACATCTGGTTCTTGGCCCACAGCAGGTATGCAATAAATGACTGCTGAATGAAAGAATAAATCAAACATATAAATATAATCATACCCTCATAGAGTATATAATGTAACACAGAACACACCATAATTGGTATATGTAGAAGTAGAATTATAGTGTGATGGGAGCAAACAGAAGGGAGAGATCAATGGCTGGTATGAAAAATGTTCTGAAACTTCCCATGTTATATGCCCAAGTACAGCAGTAACATTCATAAAATGTAAAGCCCTGTAATACATTTATCTGCCAAAATTTTGATTGCAGGTTGCCGTCACAGAGGGAAACTAAAATTAGAAAGAGACAGCATGGGTTTTGATAGGAAGGAAGAATATAGTTTTCAACAACATGCTTACAGGAAAAACCAAACCCAAAAGACAGAAGCACCCTCCATTCTCCTGAAGCACTGGGTGGAGGATGTTTAGCTAAATAAGGTTCCCATGCAGATTATAATGGAGTATAGAGAAAAGAACAAAAAAAGAATAGAGTGAAGTGATGTGTGAATGGAAGAAAAATGATCAAACTTGACAACTCCTTTGTCTAGAAGAAACACCTTTAGTCTTCGCTTGGAAGGCCTGTAAATTTAATCTTTAGAAAGTATATAACCCCTGTTTAATGCAGTGAAAAAGACAAAGGGGGTGCTATTATCTCAAACCTTTTTTTTTTTTTTTGTCTAAAATCCATTCCTTTGATCATTCATTCTTTTCTTTCTTCAGAACTTCTGATGTATGAGATGTTGTCCTGATGAGTTCAATTGGGCAGGGTGGCGGGGGGGGGGGGGCCTTCAGACTTACAAAAGGTCTCCAAAAGATGTATGAACATCACTGATACATTCGAATAGATTGTACCAGGTTTTCTTAGGCCTAGCTACCCGATTGCTTTTGGTGTCAGAAAGACTATTTCAAGCTTTCATGATATTGGCACGAACAATGCTGAATCATACTGACAGAATTTTCTGATTTTATTTCTCTTTACTTTATAGTCGGAGTGGCAATAACAAGTGAGACTTATTTGCCTACTTTAATCATGCAAGATAAAGCATTGATTTCAGGGTTTAAATAAACGTTATTTATTTTTTTTAACTATAGAGGAAAAAGTATAATGAGATTTTGGATAACTCTTGAAAGCATCTTAAGCAGAGAATTAATAATTCTCCCCAATCGTAGGCTGAATGTGCTGGCTCTGGAATGCACTGGCATCAGTTCTTGCCACTTTGATTGTTGAAATCAGGATTTAGACTTGATATAAGAAGTTTTGAATCTCTTTCACCTACTCTCTCTAAAATATGGTTCTCCAGTTCTTGGGAAAAAATTCTTATCTACAAGTTCATTGTTCAATTGAATAAACTATCTAAAATCTGGTAAGAATGTGAAAATGGATATTCTGGCTAATCACATAGTCGAGTGAAAAAACAAGCACAGCATATGTGGTCTGTCAATTTTCCAGGAAAGAGAAAGTACCCAACATTTCTTTGATTCAGAGCAAGATCTAATGGTGGTTACAGCTCAGGCTTATTTTTGAGGGGATATAACCTACAAGCTCATACCTTTTTCCTTTGTACATGTTCTATCTTTTGTTTAGAATTACCTTTTCCCTTTTTTTCTACTTAAATGTGAACTCTTTGATGAAGCCCTTAGTTATCTTGCAGAATCTCTCCAAATCAAGCTGCTTGTTCTTTTATGCTTCCATAACATTTTCCATATGTATTTATAATTATGTATTTTCCTATCTGGGGTAATATGCTTGCAAACTGTTTCTCATGGGGTGAGAAGAGAAAAGGGGAGGAGGAGGAAAACCCTAATTTATGGCATTTGTCATATGTAAATTTCCCTTGTGTAAGTACTCCCAGTGGCCAAATTCAATCTACCAACATGGATTTAGGCAGAAATGCTTATAGTGGCCAAATTCAACAGTCTACCACTGAACATGGATATAGGAAGAAATTGTCATAGTGGCTTTCATGAGCTGGTATTAGTGGCTCCCACATACCACTACTTACCCATCTACCACTAACAAAGGGGACAGACCAGGCTATTAATCTATTTTATGTTTCAGCACCTGGCTCATGCTAAGTACTCAAGTCTCAGTTGTTAAAATTTCCTTTGATGAAAATTTTTGAGTGCCTTCTATATTATTGGCAACTGTATTTTGGCCTGAGTACCCAGTGACGAGAAACTATACAGGGTCCCTGCCCTCAGGCATCTTACAATCTGGAGAGAAGACAAATAGTATAGAAGTTAACTAGAAAAGTGACTAAAACTACCCATCATGATAAGTAATATAAAGGAAATAAACTGGGTACAGTGATGGAATTGCTTAAATAATCCTCTCAGGAGAGAAGAAGGAATTGGAAAAAGAACAAACATGAGGCTTCCAATATGGAACAAGAGGAGGAACTGGGGAAGAGCCTTACAGACAGCGGAAACATGTGCAAAGGCCTTGAAAGCAAATGAACATGGCCTCTGAGAAGTCCTTAAAGGAAGCTCATTTGGCTGTGATGAAGGAAAGGAGAGAGTGGCATATGAAAAAGTTGGAGAGTTTGATGGAGGCCAAGTCATACATAGCATTGGAGGCTATGGTTGGGAATTGGGATTTTAGTTAAAATGCAATGAAAAGCCATTTAACTAACGGTTGTGAACAAAAAAAGCAATATTGGAATTATTTTTATTTGCTAGATATTTCTGGCTGTGCATGGGAAGTGAGTTAGTTGAAAGCTCCTGCTGAAATGAAGAGACCAGTAAAGAAGCTTTTGAAGTGAAGATATGGATATGGGAGGGGAGATAGAGAGTAACAGGCAGACTTGAGACTTTCTTTGAAGGTAAAACAGGAAGGACCTGATTACAGATTAGATGTAGGGAGTTAGGGTGCCAAAGTGTTGTTAAGTTGATAACTTTGAATAAAAGAAAGTCAGAAAATAAATAGTTCATTCTTTTAAGAAACTGTGTGCTCAGCCCTAAGCCAGGCACTTGAGTGATTTATAAAAGCAGTAGACAGTGGAGTCTTTATACGTAGAAATTCAGACTTTAGTGACAAATTGTAATAACCAGAGTGTATAAAGATGTAAACTAATGCTTTATTGAAGTTGAGAATCTCAATGTCAAAAGAACTCTGAAAAACAAAGATCCTAGTGGTTGATTGGGGGTGAAAGTTTCCTGGGATATACAGTTTCTGAATGAAGTGTGAGATTCAGATAGGCTAAAAGGAGTGTGTGCCACAGCCTGGAAAACCATAGAACCTGTCTTGAGAATTGCATGTGAAGTGGACAGAAAAGCAGTTGACCCATCTGCAGAGCTGCTGGATGAAGATTCATGAGAGAATTATTGAGAACTGTCATCAATATCATTAGTGCTTTTGAAGTTTTATAATTTGCAAAGTGCTTCCCCTTGATTTACTTCATTCTTCACCATGAAACAAGCAAGGCAGGCAAGATTATTCCCTCATTTTACAGACTGGAGAGAGAGTATTGCAGTGGTGAGGTGTCTCACTCAAGTTTACATGGCCAGGAACTGAATGAGAACTAGAATCCAAAGTTCTCCATCTCTGAATTTGTCACTCTTCACTACAAAACTAGTTTAACTGTGACAGAATCAAATTAGTGATTTTTTTGCGGTTTTTTTTTTTTTTTTGAGGCTGGGTGGGGACACAAATGATAAAAAAAACAACAACAGAAAGACTATAATGGCTTTGTTTAAAATTCACGCCAGTGTTGTCTTTGTGGAAACAGATCATGTTTACTTTCAGAGCTATATGGAACACATCTTTTTTTTAGTCGTGATTTCTTCCTAGCATCATTTGGATACTGTGCTGGTTTGAAAGCATATATATCCTCTAGAAAAGGCATGTTTTAATCTAAATCCCATTTCATAAAGATAGAATAATCCCTATTCAATACTGTATGCTTGAATCTGTAATTAGATCATCTCCCTGGAGATGTAACCCAATCAAGAGTGGTTGTTAAACTGGATTAGGTGACGACATGTCTCCACCCATTTGGGTGGGTCTTGATTAGTTTCTGAAGTCCTATAAAAGAGGGAACATTTTGGAGAATGAAGGAGATTTGAAGAGAGCAGAGAATGCTGCAGCACCACAAAACAGAAAGTCCATGAGACAGCGACCTTTGGAGATGAAGAAGGAAAGCGCCTGCCGGGGAGCTTCATGAAACCAGAAGCCAGGAGAGAAAGCCAACAGATGACACCATGTTTGCCACATGCCCTTCCAGCTGAGAGAGAAGGCTGACTGTGTTTGCCATGTGTTTTCTCACTTGAGAGAGAGACCCTGAACTTGATTGGCCTTCTTTAATCAAGATATCTTGCCCTGGATGCCTGTGATTGGACATTTCTATAGACTTGTTTAATTGGGACATTTTCTCAACCTTAGAACTGTAAACTAGCAACGTATTAAATTCCCTTTTTAAAAGCCATTCAATTTCTGGTATATTGCATTCCAGGAGCTAGCAAACTAGAACAGATACCAAAAGCCAGAAGCCAGAGTTTCTATGTTGAGAAGACTTTCACACTCAACTCCATCTTGACCCTGCAATTATTTACAAAATTGCTCTGAAGGAAGCAGAAATAAATCTTGCCATGGAGATTTCCTTCTGAATTAACTGCACAATTTGATAAACTAAAAGCACCTGGCTAACTATTTTCAGCTTCAATAGATTTTGCCAGAATGACTGAATGAACAAAATATGGTTGGTTATGTGACTTCCTAATAATCTCAATTTTCTTTAACTTGTTTTGGCTACCTGATGGTATTCATGAAGATTCTGAAAGCATTTTGTAGATTTGTATCCTCTCAAAAAAGTGGTTGTTAAAACCAAATTTCAGAGAACTAAAAATATATTTTGCATGGAGACAGTTTGTGTTCCTTTAGTTTTGAGACTCTGTACTTTGTGGAGGCATAGTGAATATCCTTGAATTCTGAATTCCCTTGAATTCTGAATTCTGAATTTTTTAATTAGGCATGGTCCTCTATTATAAAATAATGTTGTGTGTAGCTTGTGTGTATGTGCCTGTCTGTCTGTATATAAGAATTATGCTTGCTTCTCTTAAATTCGTAGACATTTATTAAAGGTCAACTAAGAGCAAGCATAAAGTAAGCACTATGATCATTACACAATACCTCTTAACCCAGAACAGAAAGTGATGAACACAGTAAATATGACAAATAGAGCACTATGGGAAAGTCCCTGAGGGAGTAAGGCAATCCCTGACGTTGAAAAGATCAGGAAACAATGTAAACATTCGTGTAGGATCTAAACAAATGGGTAGGATTTTGACTGGTAGAGATGGAGGTAGGACATGCTCACCAAGGAGCAATGAGGACTAAAGCACAAAAGTTAGAAAGAGATAAAAGTGTTCAGGAAAAATAAAAATTTACATATGCCTTGGGTATAGGTTGATGGTAGAGAGTAAGACCAAAAAGATATGTACAGGTCAGAATCAAATCTGAGAAATTAATTTGGATAACAATACATAACGATTGAAATATATAGAATAGAGAAGTGATGAAAATCAAAGTGACTTTGATATATAGATGGGGATAAACCAGCTGCTATGAAATCAGCTAAGAGAGAATGCTAAGAATCCAAGTTAGTGATCACAAAACCTGATCAAGGAGAATGATAGCTGAAAAGAAAGAGGGAATGGTGAGATTATTTTTAGTAACAGTGATATGTAGCTAACTCATGGTTGGCTATGGTTATTTCTGCGCTAAATACACTTAATCAGATATTCTTTACCCTTTATCAATGCAATATGTTTTCCATTTAGGTAGTCTTTGACTGCAATCCTGTATAAAGTCAGAATTATGAGAAAGAGAGGTGGAGAATCTTCATCATTTTCCTTTGTTAACGAGGCTAATATGACTGAACATTTCCTTCCTCCTTGGTTTCCAAGGGCCTTCCTAATCTGGGGAAAGACACAGCCTTAACCAGTAAAGGCCCATCCTTTAGGTAAGATTATACAAAGAGAAAAGATTAATTTATATAGAAAGCAAAGTTTTGGGGTCAGAGCAGGGAAATCTGATGGGCATCATGATTGGAGAAAAGGTTCAGAAGTCAATTCCAAGCCTCTTCATCTCTTTCCTCTGCAAGTCTTAAACCTACCTCAAAGCTCAGCATACCCTTTTCCAGGGACTTCATGAGTGTTTTGAGTGAGCGGCTCAGCATCAAGTCAATAATCACCCAGTATTGACCCAAGCACAGCCTGATATCCTGCCCCTACCTTGATCTTTGTTTTCAATGTTCTAGTCTAGTAACCTTTCTGGTACCCCTGTTTTCTCCTTGGCCTGGAGGGCTGCCTTATTTTTATTTGTCTTTCGGAATTCCTAATCTGAATGTGACTCCAGGTTCCTGGCACATCACATGATGAGTAATCTACCTGGGTAGCCAGTATTGCCCACCTTGTTTTTCCTGGTGCCCTTCCTTCGTCATCTGCTTAAGATGCCCTGTTATCACCCCTCACCCTGATTTTCCCTGTGGCTCAGACTATGAATAGAAACACCATATTCTCCAACCCAGTAAGAGAGTGCCCCAGCTAGCTGCAGCTTCTCTGTTGTTCTGCCTCCAGAAGAATGGTTTACCCTCAAATCCAAGCTACCTCAAAGGACTTGTCTGGTTCATCCATGTCAGGAAGGACATCTATAGTTTTTGGCTTTGTCTATTAATTGAGTTGAAACAGTGAAAAGAAAGTTTCCAGAAGCCAGTCCTATAGGAGGAGCTATGGTGGAGAAGAATAGAACTATGTGAGAGAGAAAGGAAATGTTGAAAACAAAGTCTGCCAACTTTCCAATTTGTCCATTATTCTTAGAGTAAGAAGCATAAGCCTCATTCATTTCTCTAGATGAGAACTGTATTCCAGAGAGTTTTTGCTGTTGTTCTTTTTCTTTATTAAATTTAATAGGGTTGTATCTTCATACAAACCTAATTTGTGACACAGTATTCATTTGGTGTGATTCAATATATTTTTCTTGACTTAGAACTGAAATAAAGGCGATTATTTCATTGAAATGTTAGGGCCAGGGGTAGGGAAAGGTGGAAGGCCCCATTTGTGTTCATGTAATATGATTATCATGGATCCTTGCATCCATTACTTTGATTCTTCATGATCATAAAGGCATATAAGAGTGTTTACATCATTTATATTAGTTGGGTAAATTGAACTAACTTTAGAGGTAGTGATTCTATGTGTGCACGTGTGTGTGTGTAGATGAATGCTATTTTTAAGGACTAAGATTTAATTATTTGAAGCAATATTGCTGTTGTAGCTGTTCTCTTCCTTTAAAAGAGGGCAAAATTCTATCTTTTAGCATGGCTAACCATCCCTCAGAGTTCCTTCTAGTTAGATGTTTTGGTTTTTTCCAAAAGCTGTCTAGACAAAGAAGTATGAAAATGCCTTATCTTTTTTATTTTCTATTTGAGGACTATAGAGATCTAACTATGTGTAATTGTGGGGATCAGGAAATGCTTTTGTGAAGTTGGGGAATAGCATATTTCAAGGGACTAAGTATCACTAAAACTCACGAATGCAAATCTGAGAACACTACTCAATAGGTGCTCTGATTTGAAAATATCATGTACTCCAGAAAAGCTCTATTTTAATCCTGATCCAATTGTGTGGGAGCAGCCATTTCTTTTAATCCTGATTCAACATTGTAGGCACAAATTTTTTATTAGATTATCTCCAGGGAGATGTGACACAATTGAGTGTGTGACCTTTTGATTAGATGGAGAGATAACCCCACCCATTCCAGGTGGGTCTTGATTAGTTTACTGGAATCCTTTAAAAGCGGAAATATTTTGGAGAGAGTGAGAAAGTACAGAAATGACAGAACTGACAGAAACTTCAGAGCAGAGCTGATACAGATGCCAGCACTTGGAGAACAGAGCCCTTGGATGTTTAGAAATGCTTGAAGCCCAGCAGACGTCACCACGAGATGTTAAGTAAGCCAGAACCTGGAGAAAGTCAAGGTAAGTCAAGAGATGAAAGCCAGCCCTGGAGAAGCAAAGTGAGGAACTCACACAGGAGCAGAGGCTGAAAGCAACAGAACCCAGGGGCAAGGGACCAGCGGATGCCAGCCACGTGACTTCCCAACTGACACAAGTGTTCCTGACCCACTGGTCTTCCTTGAATTAAGGTATCTTTCTTTGGATGCCTTAGTTTGGACAATTTTATAGGCTTAGAGCTATAAAGTTGTAACTTATTAAATTCCCCTTTTTAAAAGCCATTCCAGTTCAGGTATATTGCATTCTGGCAGCTAGCAAAGTAGAACAATAAGCTAGGGCCTATTTATTCAGAACAATACTTGATAGAGGAAAAATCATTGATCTGTAATAGGCAAAGTTATTGACTGTAGTAATGATTACTATAGCAATAATGGTAATTTTTCTCATAGTTTACTATGATTTTTTCCTGTTAAAGATATTAATATTAACATTATGTTAACCATTATATCAAGAACAATTTATTGTATACTGAAGATACATGAACAAGATGGAACAGAGTCTGTGCTCTTATAAAGCTGATAGACCATTGCTACATAGAAACATGTAAATAGGTACTTAAGATATATTGTTTTAAATGTTAAATGAGGGAAGTACCACATGGTATGGAGAAAGCATTAGGGTCACCTAACCATGCCTTTGAGAGTCAGCAAGGTAGTTCAATAGCAGAATGCTCACCTGCCATGTGGGACACCTGGTTTCAATGCCTGGCCATGCACACACACACACACACGAGAGTCAGTTAAAGTAGGAAAAAAATTTAACCTGAGATCCAAAAGATATGTAGGAATCAGCCAGATCTTCCAGTAAAGACCTTCCTGTGTAAAGACCCGGAATAAAAAAAATTTGAAGAAAAGCAGCATGAGTGGTAGAGAGAATGTACACAGAAGAGGATAGGAAGAAATTGTGAGGCAGAATTTGGCAGAATTATTATGGCTCTATATGCCATACTAAGGCATTGCATTTGATCCTAAAGTGTAACAGGAACAATAACTGAAGTATTTTAAACACCAAAGAGAAATAATTAGGAACATGTTGTGTAAAGATTATACTTACATTACCATTCCATCTCTGCAAGCCTCACAACCCCAAAGTATGGTTTATATGTATGTTTTAATTTGGCATGGGATTCAGGCTCAGATGTTTCAACTTATCTGAAGTTAAATGTCAATTTAAAATTACTGTTTACGGAATAAACTGCCTTTTTAGTTTGGATGTTTTTCCTTGCTGCTTTGCCCTAGCAAGCACCATAATCTTGGGTCTCTAATCTCATAGTGGATACTCTCCTCATTTAGAATGTAAGCAAGTAGGTCCTAGGGATCCCACAAAGGCAAAGGCTTGGAACGCTTGTTCCTGTCACAAAGTATTTTCCAGAGGTGCACACAATTTCTCTCCCAAAGATATTCCTTAATTTCTACCAACATCTAAGATGAGCCCCTCAGTTAGACAGGAACAGATCTTTAACCCCTGCTCATCTCCATTTGAACAGAGAATGTGGGCGCAGATTTGGGATGTCTGCAGGCAGCACAGGGAGCAATTCAGGAACAAGATCCTGAATTGGCAGAATGGAAACGTTGTTAAAATGAGGAAATCCTATAGTTAAAGTTTAGTACATCACAAGGGAGTGGTGGGAGGAAGAACCCAATGTCTGTTCCACTGGGACACTAGGGATTCAGCTCTCCTTTGTTTGTCTTGCCTAAAGTGATTTTCTGCAGGAGAAAGTTTCTGGTTTTCCTGAAACAGAAGATGAATGTCTGTGCTCACGTACAATCAAGTCTTGTCTTGACTGTGTTGATGGATCACTGGACTTTCCGTAAGTGATTCTGGTGTGGAATGATGTTTTTATCTTCAGGGATGTTTCATATCTGACTTCACAAAAAAACTTTTCATGGCAGAAATATGTATCATGTGAACACCAAGATTTTACTAACATGCCCTCCCCTTCTCCCTTTCCCCATTCACAGTGATCTGAAGAATACTCCTGCTGGATACAACGCATGGAGGCTCAGGGCTGATTCAGAGCCTGAATTTTATGTGCAGAAGAAAAACAGCAAACTCATGGCTTTAAAGAGCATATATAAGTTTCTCAAGGTTTATGTTGCTAATCCAATACAGAGAATGGAATCTTTTAAAAGTTGAAGCTTGCTGTACAGACCCAACGACAACAGGAAACACATTCCAGAAATAGTTGCTTCAGTCTCTACCGTCCATCTATGAGGCTGGTATATTCCTTCTGTGTTGCTAATGGCTTGGTTTGTATAATAGATTCCTTAAAAAAAAATCCTATTCTTACAAGCAGTGTGGCCAACCAAAGCTATAGGCTGAGCCCCCAGTCTTGGGGTTTGTTCATATGAAACTTAACCTCATAAAGGATAGGTCAAGTCTACTTAAAATTTAGGCCTAAGAGTCACCCTCAAGAAAGCATCTTTTGATGCTCAGATGTGGCCTCTCTCTCCAGCCAACACAGCAAGCAAACTCATCACCCTCCCCCTGTCTTTGTGGGACATGACTCCCAGGGGTGTGGACCTTCCTGGCAACGTGGGACAGAAATCCTAGAATGAGTTGAGACTCAGCATCAACGGATTGAGAAAAACCCTAGAATGAGCTGAGACTCAGCATCAAGGGATTGAGAAAACCTTCTTGATCAAAAAGGGGGAAGAATGAAATGAGACAAAGTGTCAATGGCTGAGAGATTCCAAACAGAGTCAAGAGGTTATCCCAGAGGTTATTCTTATGCATTAAGTAGATACCACCTTGTTATTCAAGATGTAGTGGAGAGCCTGGAGGGAACTGCCTGAAAATGTAGTGCTGTGTTCCAGTAGCCATGTTTCTTGATGATGATTGAACAATGATATAGCTTTCACAATGTGACTTGTGATTGTGAAAACCTTGTCTCTGATGCTCCTTTTATTTATCTTGTCAAGAAACGAGTAGAACATATGGAATAAAAATAAATAATAGGGGGAACAAGTGTTAAAATAAATTTAGTTTGAAATGCTAGTGATAAATGAAAGCGAGGGGAAAGTGGTATGGTATGTATAATTTTTTTTTCTCTGTTATCATTTTATTTCTTTTTCTGTTGTCTTTTTATTTCTTTTTCTAAATCCATGCAAATGTACTAAAAAATGAAATTACTACTTTTTTTTCCTTTGAATGACTATTGTGAGCCAAGCCCAATCATTAATAGAGTCCTTAACTGACACTTGTCTCTAATATACTAACTTCCTCTGAGGATCGCACTGTTTAAAAAAGGAGCACAAGTTATAAGATCACTGGGAAATAGCCACTAAAGCCACAGCTGTACTATACAAATACATGGCCTGTTTATCATCAGGATCACTTTTAAAAGAAATGAATGTTTAATAGGCAACTAAAGATTCGTTCCACCAATAATGTGAACGTGTTATTTGTATGTGCACATAATTCCCTCTGATTCTGGTACAGAAGCACAAATTATTCAAATTTTCTCAATACCTAAGTTGCATTTAAAACTAGATATACTATACGGACAGCTCAAAATCTGTCTGTCTGTTTAAAGACCTAAAAAAATTTCCAAAATTGCTCTGTTGGTAGGTGTTGGAGCTGGGACTTGAAACCAGGATTGTTTGGTCCTGAAGCACATGAACACATTGTTCCATTGAAAAAAAAAAAGCTGGGCACATAATTCTTAGGATAAAATAGTAAACATTTTGAATGCCAAGAGTAAGGAATTTGGGATAATATACAGAAAGCTAATAACCAAACTTAACCAAAACATGACATGTCACACATACACTTTCCCTTCCTTTTGGGATGTATTTTCTCTCTTGTTTTTAGAACCCTTTTAAAGCTAAGTGGGACATAATGTGTGTGTTCTAGTTTGCAAGCTACCAGAATACAATATACCAGAAACAGAATGGCTTTTAAAAAGGGGGATTTACTAAATTGCTAGTTTACAGTTTTAAGGCCGAGAAAATGTCCCAATTAAAACAAGTCTATAATGTCCAGTTTAAGGCATCCAGGGAAAGATACTTTGGTTCAGGAAGGCTGATGATGTTCAATATTTCTCTCTCAGCTGGAAGGGCACATGGTGAACATGGCAGTGTCTGCTGGCTTTTTCGTGGCTCTACAAAACTGACTGTCTCCGAAATGTTTCCTCTTTTAAAGGATTAATGGGTGAAGTCACAACTCCACGGAAGCTATCTGATCAAAAGCTACCACCCACAATTGGGTGGGTCACATCTCCATAGGAACAATCAAAATGCTCCCAGCCAGCGATATTGAATGAGAATTGAAGGATATTGCTTTTCTGGGGTCCACCAAAGATTCAAATCGACACAGTGTGCAAAGGCCAATTGTGATAAGTTTGAGGTAATGCTTTATGAGTTAGGTAAGTCTGCAGTCAACTTTTGCAACTTGATGATACATAACTAGAATATAAGGCCTCCATTCCAGGAGTGTTTGGCTTCTTCAAAGTGTCTCTTGACTTGTGTTTATGCGCAGTTAATAAAACAGGATAAAACAAATTGCCAAAGAAACCATGCTTTCCTTTCACCTGCACACTGCATATTAACAACAGTTGAGCATTGATTCCCAATCATGTTGATGAGTTTTTGTCATTGTGTAGAGAACTTTGGACTTCTTCTACCAGCTTCTTTCTTTTTGTCCTCCACAGTCAGGAAGCTTTTGATTAATAAAAGCCTGGAGGATAAGAAAAAGTGCCTGCATGGTAAAACAGTAATTACTTATTGTTCTAATCTTCGGACATATTGCCAATTTATAGGCACTAAAAATTACTTATAGTGCCTATCAATAACTTTAAAATGCAGGAGAAGCAAGTTCTTTTTTCTCTTTCTGTCTTTGAAGGAGAATAAGCAGGAAAAAACTGCTTTGAAGTTACAGATAATAAAATAGGGTAGAATATATATATATGTGTTCTCAGTTTGATTTTTTAATAAATTCTTTAAGGTTCTAATTTCACTTTAATTAATTCGTAAGATGGCCTTTATTCACTTTATTAAGTACTTCCTCTTATTTTTACATAGAATGAATTATGAAAAAGAATTGCATTTTGCAATGGGTACATAGACCAAATATTACAAAAGTTTGAGATAATGCCTTATTAGTTGTGCAAGTATTACAATCTTAATTTGGAAAAACCATGAAAAAAGCAAAGCATTATTGGCTATTAAAAAGACTTGAATTGTATGAGACATATCCTTTGGGTTTGTGGTTTTAAGCCTTTTCAATCTTTGTCATGGACCCACTTAAGATTTTGTTCAATGATATCTTCACATAGCTGTATAATTTATCATATAATTTTAAAAGATTATGCTTCCTGCCTGAAATTCATCTACAGATCTTCTAGGGCACTGTCTGAATATCTTTACTTAAATATCTAAATTATTTCTCTAAGGCACAAAATTTAATATGCAATTGATATCTAATTTAAGTCTAGTATCTATCTATATTTAATATCTAAATGATGTCAAAATAATTCACCCAGCCTTCACATTAGTATGCAGGTAAGTTCTTCTCTTTATTCCAATCTAGGTTCTTGAAACATTTAATTACAGGATGTTTTAGGTTTTTTTTTTCAACAGAACCAAAGTGTTTGTAAAAACATTTCTTTGCTGTCACTACTCCCATTTTTCATGTTGACTGATTCTGAGATTATTTGAAGCTTGGCTTTAAGCTTGAACTACACAAAAGTTTACAGTGGTCTCTAGTTCATGGGAAAAGGGGTAACTTAATTTTTCTGGCCACCTAGTTTTATGATCTTTCTAGTTATCTTTACACTGGATCCTGGAAGTAATGTGGAGCTGACGTTTTAAAGCGTGTAGAACAGAAAAGAGGCAAGGAGAACTTCAGAGTGGTATCCCAGGTATTAAGGTTTTAAAAAACATAATAATTTAAGGATTTTCTCAAAACTGACATCTGAATCATAAACACCAACAGCTAAAGCTCTAAGGCATTTTGCTCATACCTGGCAGTCAGATTAGCTTTAATAAAAGAGTGTTACAGTCACAACTCCTTTTATATGCACTTTTATTTGTGTGCTTTCTAGTGACTAGAAAAAAGACACTGTGCTCATACGCACTACCCAGCTTCCACTGCTTCCACCGTCCCAGGGTCCCAGTACATGGGCTAAGATCTAGCCTGTGTTCTGTCCGTTAGTGCATGGGCTTTTCCATTCAGTGTTCAATAATCTATAGGGATAAACAATTCATGGGGATTCGTGTGTGTGTGTGTGTGTGTGTGATCAGTTCAGAGATATGTGGACCAGGACCAGGCATCTACCCACTACGAATGACAATCTAAGGATGTAAAATCATCTCCAACCAACCCATTTAAGCTGTTCTTTTAAATCTTTCTTTTTTTCCTTCTTCCACACCCCCCCCCCCCCCGCCTATACACACACAGAGTGTACCCAGTTCTGAGTGAGTCATTTGAAGGGAAGATGAAGGCAATGTCTAGAACAGCCCTTATCAGATGATCATCCCTGTTTTGGTCTCTCTTGGTATCATAATGCTTCACTGCTGTCAGTGTTAACAGATAATAGATTACAGTCCCACTGGTTTGCCATTTCCTTCATGCTCAAGACAGTGAGGTTTATAAAGAACAGACGGTTACTTGGGCAATTAGGTGGTTAGGCATTGTTAACAATCTTTACTTTTTATGCTATTGTCTGTACTGGTGAGCTTATGAAAGGGAATGAGTAACTGTTGGCTTTCCCCGGGTTTTAACACAGCAGTTCTTTGCTTTTGATACCCGTGCAAAAAGTATTTGAGGCTGTCAATAACTGTCTAGATTCAAACAAACATGTGCTTTCCCTTGTACTTAAATATTAAATTGTCTCTTGCAGTACTGACTTCTTGTTCTTTTATATAGCCTTCTCATATATGTGCTCAACGTGAGTGTTTTAACAGGTACAACAAGAACACAACATCATCTGCTAATAGTGTACAGGTTAATTTAGTTGATAGAGAAAGGTACAGAAAAGAAAAGCCTTCTTCAAGGAGGTCAAGTGTCCCAATCCTATCTCTAGTATTATTCTGTTGATGGCCCCAAACACAGACGGACTCATAAATCAGATTTAACACCTTGGCTTATTCCTGGAAGCCAAATGAAGTCCTCAAAACTTCTGGAGCCCAAATGATGTCACCCTGTTACTAGTTTCCTGACCAAACACAGCACCAGCCATGTCATCAGTTAAGGCTTCTATCTGGTACTTTAGTGAGTTTTTGAGAGTAGTTGTATACAGGACATTGTACTAGTCAAGTATATTAGAAAAACAATACCAACAGGATATATATATATATATATATATATATATATATATATATATATATATATATATACACACACACACACACCACATAGTATATATAAACATATAATATTTATGAATGTATATATACATATATATATATATATATGAGATTTATTATAGAAATGGCTTAAATGACTGTGGGGATTGGCAAGTGACTTCCATAGGACAGGCTACAAATTGGGACTGTGAAGGTTTCAATTAATTCCCCAGAAGAAGCTGGTTGGCTGAAATAGAAATAGAAATTCTTCTGACTGCTGAAATGATCAGTTTCCATTGAAGACCTTCAACTGATTGGTTGAGACTTTTCTCATTGCTAAAGGCAATGAGATGCATTCAGCCATAGATGCAATTAACTGGAGAATAATGATTTAAACCCATGGAATACACTCACAGTAACCATCAAACTGGTGCTAGCTTGACCAAACAACTGGACACCAAAGCCTAGTCAAGTTTACACATAAGCTTATCCACCACAGGCATATAAATGTCAAAGGTCACTGTTCATGGTGAGGCCAATTTATTTTTTTCTAAAACCAGAATAGGCTACCCATGAAGGCTCTATCCATTGTTCCTATCTCCATTCTAGTTGAGGGAAAACCTACGCACTTGATTTCACATTCAAGTGCTCATCAAATCCCAACCCAAGTCACCTAGACTGGCTTTGACTTGGTCACTTAGGCTCTAGGGTCATGGCCAGGAACAGCAGGATGGGAGTGACAGAGGGAAAGAGGAATTGTTTATTTTGGAATTCCTGGGCTTCAATCCTGATATCTTCCAAGAGAAGGAAAATGACCATTAAGGGAGTGACAGCAGGATAGATTAGGGAGCCTTGGTAAAATAGTTTGACTATTAAGTGGCCTTTGGCCTGGATAATTAGGTGGTCCCTCTGTGTGTGTGCTGTAGGCACTGGGGGAACAAGGGCATAGATGCTTGAATATAATGATCCAAGTAGCAAAATGAGTTAGTAGCATTGCACATTTATCTTCATCTCTTACACAAGAAAATACAGGTGCCCACAAAGAGATTTTAAGGAAACCAGTCTGACAGCACCATATTAATATTTAAGGATTGATTAACTCAATATCCTGCTTTAACATGTAAAACTTTCAAAATGATTGGGCGATATAAAATAAATTCTTAATTGTATTTTCTTGGCCACAAATTTCAAATTATGTGATAGGACAGTCTAAAAAGTTCATCCCTCCTTAATGAATTCCTCAATTTATCTTAAATTCCAACTTTAAAGAAATTGTCATTATCTCATCAGCTGTATGGGGTTGCTACCATTAGCTGAACCCCCAATACACTGTAATAAACATATTCTTAAGGTTTAAAAAGTGAAAAGAGGTAAGGGATTTACTGTAAAGCCTTTGTCATTTGCCTATGAAGTGAGAGCCAAAAAGGCACTTTTCTGAAAGGAAACAAATACTTGGAAATTGAAAGTCTTCGGCAATAGTCTTTTCCTAAACTTCTTCATTAGAGAAATTCTGTAGCATGGCACATTCTGCATTCTGTTATGGTGTTTCTCAGGCTTTCAACTCATCTTTAGCTCTCAGAGTTTTACCCAGTAACCAAGTCTGTGGAACAGACAGGTGGGAAGAGATCATGCAAATAGTCAAGTACAAAAATTGCTGAGATAATTTAACTTTTCACAAGGCCAAACCCAGATTAGATGAAGTTATTTGCAATCTGCCTGTGACATCCCTTGCCCATAATCCTTACCAATGACTCATGTTTAGTCATAAACATTCGTTAGACCTCAGTTTCCCCACCTGTGAAATACGGATAAGAGTTTCAGTCACATGGACAATGACGAGGTGATACTGTTTTAAAGGACTTTGACCTGCAGCAAGTGAAATTCCACATACCTGAGCTCTTTGTTTTGTTAAACAGTTCAATGTTGTGTGTTCAAATTTGTGGATTCAGTGTTTTGTTAAAGAAGAATGTGGACAAGTAATTATCTTGAAAATGTTTTCAGAGCTTCTCAGGTCTTAAATGCATAGTAAATATTTATTTATGTTTGGTGGAAAAAAATGTGACTAGTTCCTTTTATATGATAATTACTGCTTGGAAATTGCAGTCTTAATGTATGTATAATGTTTTAAAATGTTTTCTTTTGACTTTTGTGATTCTGCCATTTTCTGGTGAATAATTGATATTTAAGTCATCCTCAAACTAAGATCACAACATTTAAACTGTAACTCTCACTCTGGCATTTCAATCCTCCTGAACTCGCACCCTTATCCCAACTCCCAGCACTTCTCTTTCTCTCTCTCTGAATGTACTTTATAATTTATTGATTGATTATGCAAATTGTTTATTGTGTCTTTCCTCACTGGAATGAAATCTCCAAGAAGTCACAGATTTCTCTATTGTACAGTGATAAATCCCCAGTACCTAGAACACTCCCAGATAAATAATATAGTTGCTCAATGAGTACTCATTACATGGTTCCAATGAATAAATGAAGAACTTATTTGGGTCCCAGCTTCCATTCAATTTCCACACCTCAAAGGTGAAGTTTGGAACTAATCGGGCCCCAAATCCAATCACCAATCTACACTTCTTTCTTGCCTCCCTCGCTGCCTCTCTTCTGTTTGCCCTCAGCTTCCAGTCTGTCTCATCTTCATTATTCCCATTGCTGACTGAAACTAGGGTCTGATGCTTTCTTATAGCCTTTGGCTTTGGTCTTTTGACTAAATACTACCATATCATGGTGAATCATTGAGCTAAAGAAAAATTATGGAAGTGCAATCAATAAGTATAAAATGACCACCAGTGCTTCATATGAAGAACTTATGTGTGGATTTTGGAATTGATTGTCCCTGGGACATTGTGTTACAAAGGGCTCTTTTGGCATCTGATCATCTTTCAGCAAGAATAGCACGCATACCGATTGATGTTATGTGGCCTTTTAAACTTTTAATTTATTTCAGATGTGCTTAAAGTAATGTGTTATCCAGAATTCGTTTGCCTGTTGGATGATTCATTCATGGATCTCCCAAACAAACAGATGGTGGGTTGAGGAGAAGGCAAAAAAAAGAAGGCGGAAAAAAGGAAGAAAATGGTTGTGTTGTGTTTTTTCTTTTCCTCCTAAAAACTAGAAGTGAGCATCTTGACTCCCTATGTGAAAATTGAACTAGTAGTGACATAATTTAATATATGATATATGATCTGTAGCTTAACTAAAGTATCCATAATTTTGTTTGATTTTCGTTTGTTGTCGCTTTCATTTAAGTGAAAATGACACTTATACATGAGAGAGAGTTTAGAACAAGAGTAACAATGGAACTGATAGTTTCTCAGTTGAAAACTGAGAATTTGGGAGGAAAAAAAGATCATGTCATAAATGATTCTTTACCTTGTACTCACAAGAGTTAGGCTATAAAACCTATTGCATGTTGTACAGAGAGCCAAAAATAGTGTTTGTTTTTTTGTCATGATACTTTGAAATTCATTGAACAAACATGAGTGAGTACCTTCCAAATACAATGTATTTTGCCTTGAGCTACCGCAGGAGGGGGAGTGGCAGGCAACAACAGCTACCATTTCTATGACAATATTAAGTGCTTGCTTCTTTCAAAAATTCCTTTTAGGTCTCACAACAACTCTTCAATGTAGATATTATTCTGTCCACTTTATAAGTATGAAACTAAAGATCAGAAAAGTAAAAAAAAAAAATTATTCCAAAATCATACAGCCTTTTGTGTGGCAGAACCAATATACAAACCAGTGTTTTGATGGCACTGAATGTATACCATTTTGACTAATCCACTTTCAAGGTACTCACAAGCTGGAAAAGATTCTCTCTCTCTCTCTATCTCTCTCACACACACTGTAAGGGATCAGGAGCTTGACCCCAGCCAAGTGGAAAGTCCCCCTCAGGTGCAAATTGACATTATGTGGTCTTTCTGTTGGTGCACCCCACAACAACACACACATACACACATACATACACAGACATCCTTACATTAGGAGTGAGAATATAATACATAAATACACAAAAGAGAGAAAAACACTCTAGTTTATTTGATAATTTGAAGTACTTACCTATAGATTCTGAGGACTCCTTTGGATGTTTGAAGATTTGCCAATACTTCACATTCAATGGCACACATGTATTGAGACGTATCCATGTGCAGCTTGTGCACCTGCTAAGTGCAAGAGATGCACACATACCTAAGACCTACTCCTACCTCTTAGTTTTGTGGAAGAGACTGATATGTCAGTAAAGTATCATATTATCCAGTTGTTTTGAAAATGCAACAGATAGGAAGACAAATAGCCACTTGCAACACAATAAAGAACGTAGTTATTGGATAAAATGCTATAACCCTCTACCAAAGGAAAGTGGAGCTTAAGTAACACATGAGGCTTACTTGAGGACAAATATATTCTATTCTCTTTTCCTGTTCTCTCCTTTCAAAACATCCCTTTTGGGCTCTGTATCTCATAAGTTTCCAATTTTTGCACCCACTAGGAAAAAAATATTTTTCAGAACTTACAGTTGGCAGCTGAATAATAAGATTATGGAAAATGATTATTTAAAGGTATACAAAGCTCCAACATCCTTGGGGAGAAGACACTACACAGCTATACAAATCAGAAATATGGGTTAAATGATAATTAACTGGCTCAATATAGTGAACTATTGATCTGCATGTTCCAAATTAGCATCTAGTTGAGAGAATGTTGAATGCTTTGTCAAACGCTAGGATCAATCATGCTTCATTAGACATGATATCAATTTAAGGGAACCTGACATATCAGAAATGTTAAAATGTGAAAAATATCTGTCTTAGAATTGATAAAAATAGGATGACATTAGAAAGCATGATAAGATTCTGTTCACTGTGAGAAAAATTAGTACTAGAAATCACATCTACCCCTTGAGTCCAGAAGACAGCCCAGGAGCACTTTCTCTGCTGCTCAAGGCTTTTCTCGGTTTTGAGGCTCAGCGTCCGATCGCTTCTGATCCTCCCATCAGAGGGAATCAACCACGGACTACCAAACATGATTCTTAAAGCACAACTCTGGTGTGATACTAAGGGGAAGATCTCTGACTTTTTTTCTGCATTACTAAAGTTTACATTTTTCCATTTTCCTGTGATAGAGGTCAGAAACCCCCAGAGGTGGTGAGGTGTGGGAGATAAATAAAAGAAAAGAAAATTCCATATGCTTCAAATGTATAAAATTCCGTATTTTTCAAAAGTTTTAGTTCTTTTTGGTTGGAACATGTATAAGTGGGCAGACTGAGGGTAGAGGAGGAGAGAGGGAGAAAGAGAAACTGGGGTAAATGAAAGGCCCAGCCTCAACACTGTCTCCCAGCCCTGTCAGACCTCTCCCCACCTTTAACACTCAGACTTCCTCTTCCACCATAAGGCTTCTGACCACACTCCAGGATCCATTAGTCTTACCCTTTTAATAGCTTGCCTAAGATCTATCTTTGCAAACAATATTTCCTTGTTAAATATTACCTGTGTTCAATATTTCCCTCCACCTGATTGTAAAATCCTTGAACTACTGACTCACTATTGCTTTATCATAAGTGTATACATTTTGATTAAAATCATAGACTTTAGTCTTAGAAGCTCCACTCCGCCACTTGTGTGAAGCTGCCCTCTATTCCCTCTTTAGTAAAATCAGGATGATGATAGTGCTTACATTGAGAATAATAAATAAAACAGCATTCAGGAAAACTCTTGGTATGGTGCCTAGCTGAAATGAGTACTCAGTGGTTGCTAGCTGTTATCATTCTCATTTATTCGACATCACATTCCCATGAGATCTAGATCTAGACTCTAGACAGGTGTTCAAAATACAAGGATAAAGCTCAGGGTCTCTACATTTGACCAGTTCCCAGGCTAATGGGAGTAATATTATAATATGCTTTTGCTGGTTTCATCCACATTAACAAAGAGAGAGATGGATGATCCCAGATAAGTTGGGGGAGATATCAACTATCTATGCGGTGAGCAATAGAAAGAAAAGGGTAGGATGGCATTGTGACGGCCTCTTGGCTTAATGACCTGCAGACAGATTTTGTTGGGCTCAACAGGGACTTGGGGATTTGGTTTTATTTTCAGTGAAGTAGTGTGCCTTTAGACAGGGGATATACTCTTTCCAGTCACTCCCTATTGTCTTATGACTGTCATGCCACACATTTACACATATTTAAGTTATCTGCCTGCCCCATTTCCTTGAAGTTGTGACCCCTGCTATATATCATAAGGAGGTAATAAATATTTAAAAGCAGTGAATGGTTAAATGTTCCTCACTCTTAAAAATACTTGCAAAACACATCTAATAAAGTATTTGTATCCAAAATATACAAAAGAAAAATTCTTAAAACTTAATAAGAAAACAGATCCAATTAAAAGATGGGCAAGAAAGCTGAACAGACACCTCACCAAAGAAAAACAGATGGCAAATAAGCAGATGAAAAGATATTCAATATCATAGATCATTTAGAAATTGCAAATTAAAACCATAATGAGATACCACTCCACACCAATTAGAAAGGCTAAAATCCAAAACTCTGACAACATCAAAGGCTGTTAAGGATGTGAAGCAACAGGAACTCTCATTCATTGGTGGGGGGGATGTAAAATGATACAGCTGCTCTGGAAGACAATTTGACAGTTTCTTACAAAGATAAACATACACAAAAATCTGCACATGAATGTTTATGGCAGCTTTACTCATGATTGCTAAAAACTGGCAGCAACTGAGATGCCCTTCAAAGGGTGAATGAATAAACAAGCTGTGATACATTCACACAGTGGATAACATTCTACAGTAAAATGAAAAAAGCTATCGTGCCACAAAAAGTCATGAAAGGAACCTTAAAAGCATTGCTAAGGGAAAGAAGCCAGTCTGAAAAAGCTATATATTATATGATATTGTGGAAAAGGTTCCAACAATATGATATTGTGGAAAAGGCAAAACTGTAGAGACAGCAAATAGATCACTGATTGCCACAGGTTCAGAGAAGGTGAGAGAGAGGGATAAATAGATGGAGCATAGAAACTATTCTGTATGATACTGTAATGGCAGATATATGACATTATGCCTTTGTCAAAACCACCAAAGGGAGTGGTAAGGGGTATAGGAAAAAATAGGGGAAACAAAGGCTAAAATATATTGGGTAGATGGAAATATTAGCAGTCAAAATGAGAAGGAGGGGTAAAGGGCATGGTATATATGAGTTTTTTCTTTTTATTTCTTTTTCTGAATTGATCTAAGAAATGATCATGGTGATAATATTGTGAGTTTTTAATTATATACCAAGAATGGAATGATCATATGGTAAGAATGTTCGTGCTTGTATGTTGTTATGTTAAAAAAAAATAAAAAACAAAACAATAGAACTGTACAAGGTAAAAAGTGAACCCTATCATAAATTATGGTATTTACTTAATAATGTGTCAATATTGGTTCATCAATTGTAATATATTTACCATTACACTAATGCAAGATGTTAATAGTAAGGGAAATATGCATGAAATAAGAAGAAAGGAGGGGGAATTTATGTAAATTCTCTGTAGGATTTTTTTGTAAATGTAAAACTGATCTAAAAATTAAAAATACATGTATTTCAGACATATTAGAAACAAATAGCATAGTGAGAAGGAAAAATGTTCTTCCTGAAAATGAAGTAAGAAATAAAATTCTTATCATCTTAAAGAAACGTTCTCAAATTTGCATATATGTTCCTTATTTAAGGGGCCATGTGCATCTCAAGTCCAACAAAATCCATGGTACAAGTAATGGAAGCCCTCCTCAAGGGTCTCCCTCAGGTATTCCTGGGAGTCCCCAGGGGTGCCTCAAAATGTTCAGGCTCAGATCCTAAGATATACCATAGCATCTGCCATTTTCTACTTACCTGCACCAATCCCATTAAGTAAAGGACTGACCAGCAACACTATATGGAATTGCCTCTGCTTGGTCTCCATGCCTTCCAAGCTGCCTTTTCTAGATGCAATTCCTCCATCATTTGTTGGGCTCCAATATCCCTATAAGCGTTAAAACCACTCCTAGTCATCTCTAATGCCATGCTAGTCTCTAGTAGAGACTATTTCTGCCTGCATACTTCCTCTGGACACTGAAGTCTGTGTGCTGATCCATCAAGGTGCTCAAGTCATGCAGGGCAAAAATTATACCATGTTCTTGCAGAACTGACAGGACAACCACATCTCACCCCTTTTGTGTCTACAGGCTGCCATATATACATCACCAGAGTATGCCCTAGACCTCAGTGTCTTACAGAGTTCTTAGCAAAGAGTTTTATCTGTTTATCTCAAAATACCTCTGCTCTCTAATACTTGTATGTGTGTGTGTGTGTGTGTTGTCCAAACCGAGGGAGAAATGCCATGACATGTTCAAAATTCCCATGATGCGCTGTATTAGTTAGAGTTCTCTAGAGAAACAGAATCAACAGGGAACACTCGCAAATATAAAATTTATAAAAGCGTCTCACGTGACTGCGGGAACACAGAGTTCAAAATCCGCAGGGCAGATTATGAAGCCGATGATTCCGATGGAGGGTCTCGATGAACTCTACAGGAGAGGCTCGCCAACTGAAGCAGGAAGAGAGCCTGTCTCTTCTGAATCCTCCTTAAAAGGCTTCCAGTGATTATATTAAGCATCGCTCATTGCAGAATACAGTCCTATTTGACTGATTACAAATGGAATCAGCTGTGGATGCTGCTGACATGATCATGATTTAATTCTATGAAATGTCCTCATCGCAACAGACAAGCCAGCACTTGGCCAACCAGACAAACAGGTACCACCACTTGGCCAAGTTGACACATGAACCTGACCATGACATACTCCAATACCCAAGTTTATTTATTGACTCAAAGCTCATTTTCCTGATTCCCTTTTACCCAGGAAGACTTCTTCTTTCTGGAGGCTATTCCTTCGTTTAATTAGAGATCTTATGAGCCCACCTTATCAGATCTCCAAATTTAAGTGCACACATGAAATTGGATTTAAATTATTATGTAGACTGGAGATTAATTTTAAATGAGTTTGCATTTTCCTGTGTCTAAAAGAGAAGCTGTCCATTTTCCATTGGGTGGACTCCTTTCATCTGGGAAGAAATATTTCAGTGGTTCCATTTAGTTGAATAGTAATGTAAAGTACCACCCTATTCTGGGAAAAAAACATAATGAAACATTTTGAAAGAGCTGGGGCTTGGCTTCTGCTCTGCAGGCAGCTAGAGTGCTTGGGCCCTCCATGAAATCCAGTATTCTATAAATCTTGGAGGTTTCCAGATATGTATTCTCAAAAGGAATTTGCTACATAAAAAACTCTTGAGGGTGGAAACATTTAAAATTCCAGTTCCTTCATTTCATGATTCAAAGTCATAAAAACATGTTTAAGGAACTAATGGTAATCTTGACTGAGATGGAATAGCAGGAAAAGACTAACAAGGTCCTCTGACATTAAAGTCACTAAGAGATAGCCCAATGGAGTTGGGTAAAAGTGGATCTGGACTGGTTCCTTTGAGTAAGCCCCAGGGCATGGACCATTGGAGGGGGAGATTTGCTTGCTCTGGAATGTTATGATTGGTGCTGGCATCTCCTCTAACCCACCCGTAGTGCACCATCATGAACTTTGGGGAAAATGACTGTATCTGAGGGGCAGGAAACAACAAACATCCAATACTGTCCACTTAGCAGCCTAGGCCAATTTTGAGTGTAAATTTAAAACTAAGGGAGAGTGCATCCTCTTTCCAATGAAGGAATTCTATGTCTTGGTAAATGTAGAAGCAGCAATAGTGAATAGCACTTTACTGCAGTGTCTTGGTTTTGTCAGTGATGCCTATATTTTTCAAGAATAGAATTAAATGGCTCCATCATGCATATGGTAACAGTTTCTATTCCAGGTGCCTAGATTTCCCAGCTTAACACAAAAAAGAAAGGTGTTAGAAATTGGGATTTTGGATCACTGTATTTCTTGCTAGTCTGATCATATGGGAGGTAGAAATCTATGTAATTTAAATATTAAGACAATTATGACCTTATTTTTATTTTATTTTATTTTTAGCTTACCTAGTGATGGCAGGAAAATTCTGGATTATATTTTAAAAATCTGATATGCAAAACTACTAACAGTACTGGCACATCATTTAATTTGAAGGATTTCTCAGACTTTAAAAATGTGCATTTTAAAAAGTATTGGCAAAGTCCCTTGAGGGATGGGAGAAAAACTATGAAACTATTATTTAACTTTGTCACTGGGGAAATCCTAGATACTGTGCCAAACATTAGGACATCCAAATCAATAGACCAAGTAATTGATCTTGAGGCTTGTTCTTGTGAAGCTTATGTATATAGCAGAGAAGCTTAAACTACTTATAGGTATGCTGAAAAGTCACCGCTGGGGGACCTCTTTTGTTGCTCAGATGATGTGGCTTCTCTATCTCTAAGCCCAACTTTGCAAGTGAAGTCATTGACCCCCACCCCCTCATGGGTCATGACATCCAGGGATAAAATTCTCCCTGACAGCATGGGAGATGACTCACAGGGATGAGCCTGACCCTGGGAGATAAGTCCTGAAATGCAGAGAGGCCAGCCCTTCCAAAACATCAACTAGTTCTATCACCCTATCCCATATTATTGACAGCCCCTTTCAACATGAAAAAGTTAGAGTGGGCATAGCCCAAATACCCCTAAAAAGTTTGTAAAAAGATCAAAGATGATGGTGGAATTATACAGAAAAGGTAGTGTTTAATAAAGAGTATGAGTGCTGAATTATTATAGTTATTTTTTTTAGCTCCAGTACCTTAGAGCAGCTAGAAGTAAAAACCTAAAGTTGTCTAATTGTAACCCATACCAAACTACGTAACCTTTATACAGCTACTCGTTGTGATGTGCTTTGAAATTTATTGCTTTTATGTATATATGTTATTTTAAAGAGAAGGAGAAATACAGGAGAAGGAGAAGATAGAATTTAACAAATGAGTATGAATGATGAATCGTTATATTGATAATTCTGTTGGTTGCCAATGTCTAGGAGCAGCTAGAAAAGAAAAAAAAACAAAAAATTGTGGAACTTAACCCATACCAAATTTTAAAACCTGTTATATAACTACTTGTTAAAATGTACTTGGAAATTTATTGCTTTTTTATATGTATGTTATATTTCCCAATTTAAAAAAAAAACGTGGAAAAAAAGGAGGCCATGAATTACTGAAGCTCACTAAGAGTAATTAATACCAAAATGGCCTCAATTATTTTCTGGTAGTTTCTTGTACTACAAAGTCAGGGAATTTTGTAAGCAAATTGAAGTTGGATTCTCTGAGGCATTTCATTAAGTCCCTCATGATTATGCTGTGGACAGGAAGAAGATAGTTGGGCTTTACAGAGTTAGGTGTGTTCATGGCTGTTTAAACAGCCTTACCAAAGACTGTGTTATATCAGTCTGATGGGAAGTATCTAGTGCTTTACAATGGCCCTGCTCAATTTTTAAAAATAGTGTTTCTTTTATGACTGCAAAAATACATGTTCATTCTTGAAAATTTGAAAAAAAAATTAGAAAAAATAATCACCTAAATCTCAATATTAATATTGGGTTTGGTCCTTCCAATCTCAGTTCTTTTTCATTCTCCAAGTGTATATTTATATATACAAAAGCACATCCACAGCTCCAAATTGGTTTTGTATTACACACGTGCTTTTCATAGCCTTGTGTTCACTTATAATATTTCATGAATATTGAACATTCTTCAGAACATGATTTCTAATGGCTCCCTCACATTGCATCTCATGAATTTATTGTACTTTATTTAATCAATTTTCCACAACTGTACTTATAATTTCTTTCTGATATTTTATCATTTTATACATCAGTGATGAATATCATTGTACATACATCTTTGTGCATGTCTCTGATAATTGTCTAAAATAAATTTGTTGATTTTCTGAGCAAAACGGAATATATATTTTCATGGCTTTTGATATATATTTCAAAACTACCTTTTAATGATATTAAAGATGGCTAGTTCAAATCCATAAACACTGGATATTATCATCAAAAAAGGATATCAGTACAATAGATGAAAACTGTTACAGGATTATTCCTTTATTTACACTTTTTGACTGACTTGTGAATTTAAGAGTATTTTTCATATATTTATTGAATATTTGTTTTTCCTTTTAAAGGATTATCTGTTCATAAACTTTACCTGTAATTCAATTGGTCTTTACTCATAATATCATTTAGTTCCAAAGTGTTCCCAAAAGATTAAGAAATGGTATAACCCTTCTGCCAGTATCATATGTTGTAAAGTTTTTTCTCTTTTGATCATTTTGGTTTTTGTTTGCTTAAGTTGTTTTGATTTTTGACATCTATATTAAAGCATTTTTCTTCCAGTCAAATCTATCAAAATTTTTAAAAGAAAAGAAAAAAATGCCAAATTTCACATAAAATGAATAACCTAAATATGTGGCAGAAATAAATAACTCTAGTTATGACACAAAAGAAGAAATTATTTAAATTCACTTATTAAAGTAGGTCATAAATTCTAAATTCAACCTTACAGGAGACACTGATCAAAAATAATATTCACTATGTGATGATATTGTGAATTACTGATTATATATATAGAACGGAATGATTATATATTAAGAGTGTTTGTGTTTCTTTGTTGTCATATTTTTTAATTTAAAATTAATAAAAAAATTAAAAATAATAATATCCATTAAAAGTAAAGGAATAGGGCAGGCCACGGTGGCTCAGCAGGTAAGAGTGCTTGCCTGTCATGCCCGAGGACCCAGGTTCGATTCCCAGTGCCTGCCCATGTATAAAAAAAAAAAAAAAAAGTAAAGGAATAGCCAAAAACACCACAGTTAGGGGCAAATAATAAGCGAATAACATTTGTAATAACAGTGTAAAGAAATTTAGAATTCAAGGTAAAAAATAAATAAAAATAGTAATCTAACAAGGAAGCACATTTTATATAAAGGAAGGAATGATCTATAAGAAATATATGATCATCATAGAAATCTATGAGCTGATTAGTCACAGATTAAAATTCATAAATCTGAATCAACTGGAAATTCAAGGAGAAATCAACAGAACATAATATTATTGAAATTATAGAATTTACCATTCAGTCTTTGACAGGTCAAATAAACAAACAACAATAATCAACCAATGATACAGAAGGTCTAAATAAACTAACTAATAAGGATGAGTAAGTAAATACATATCATGCTCTATATGAAAAAAAAAAGAGGGGAGAAGAACTTTTTTTTAAGTACTCATTTAAACTTTATAAGAAATAACATTATACTCATAAAGAAAACATAACTTCTAAAAACATAGGTATGCTTTATGCAATCTTACCACAAAGCCACAACAAAAGTTAACAAAGTTTAAAGTAAAATGAAATATGTTAGAATTTTAGAAATCAATACCTTTCATCAACCCATATTAAATAAGAAATTATTAAAACTTTACTTACTAAATACATCCAAATTATTGCCAGAGTCAAATACAGGACTTTAAATGCTTTGATTATTAGCAAGCAATATGAAGCAAAAAAGATAAATTTTAACCCCTAATTTGTGTCCCACTGTCAGGCACAAGCCTAGAAAGGGGGTTTTTCATGGCCACAAACTCAGTAAGAACCTGGATTGTCAGATGATGGGTAAAGAAACCAATGCATTCTTAAACTATGGTAATAATAGTCAGGGATGATCTCCATTCCACTATGAATGGTATCAGCCTCTGCTCCTAATCCGTATCCCAACTTCAGGGAATGGCCCTAGAAGAAATTACGTTGTTCAATGAAGAGAAAGAGAAGAAGGCAAAGAGTTTGAGAGAAGTAAAGCAATTGCCAGCTTTCTTTTTTCTGCCCCACTTCCAGGGTTAGGACAGCCTAATATATAATGGCATAGAGCAAGAATAATGGACATCTTGTCAAAAGGCAAAAAGAGATTATCTAAACTTTGTTCATCTCTCATTTTCATTTCTTTCAAGGATGGTGCTTTTACTGAAATGTGCTGTGGTATTCCTCTTTAGGAAGCATTGCTGACTCTGGGCACAGAGAACCATTGGGATAGAGACCTAGGAAGGAAATCACTTGACCTGTCCTCCAGAGTGATGGGGTTATTTAAGTATGTCTATGGTGAAGCTAACTAAGGTGCCTCTTTTTGGTGGTTCTAAGTGGATTGTTTGCTTTCTTAAATAAAAAAAAAATACTACTTAAAAAAAAAAAAAAAAGAGTGATGGGGAAAGGGTTTGCTTATGCTTCCATCTAACCAGTTTATCATGTAGGAAATTTAGGAAGGGATTCAGGGTCGAAGTGTGACCAAAGAGGAAAAAAAACAACATTTGGCTGGGATGAACTTAAGCTTCATTTTTTGGGTCCCTGGATGTTACAGTAGGTAGCAGACTGGCATACAGACACAGACAATGGCCAGGTCAATTGTCAGGCTGCATCTAAGAACTCTATTCAGAGCTGGTGTTACATTATGAGGAGAGAATGCAACAAATCTGAGAACTTCTAGAAGAGGGGGTCTGGGAACGATAAAGGGTCTGAAAGCCATATTCTATGAGTAAAGGTTTATTTTAGCTTGAAAATAGGTGAATTAGATCAAGGGACATGTCTACAAGCATATGAGAGGCTTCCATTTCTTTATTGTTACAAAAGGATAAAACAAGTAGGAAAATGATGCAAATTATATGGTGGCAAAATCTACTTCCAAATAAGGATCATTATAACAATTCTTAAATGGTAGGTTGCCTTTTGAAGTAACGTGGGCCCATCAATGGATGTGTTTAAGCAAAGATTGGAAAAGATGATCTTATCCTTTAAAAAATGAATTCATGTCATTCCTTCTCTCATCCATTCATGCATCCATTCATTTTATTGAGCACCTAGCATGTCCCAGCCCTATGCTAGGTGCTGGGAAATACAGGAATATAACACAATCTTGGCAATCAAGGATTGCTCCCCTTCTGAAGGAGATTTATGCAGTGGAAAAAGGGTAATGGGAAGGCAACCAGCATGACAGGGATTAACTTAGCAGGTAGTTCCAGGAGAAGGAGCATAGGAGTACACAAGGCACCAGAGTATGAATCAATCTACCTGCCTCCCATTCTCCATTGTGGCAGCTGCCCTGGAGTCTCTGAGGGCCAAAACTCTGCTGAAGGAATAGCTCCCTGGTCCAAGAGGGTATTTGTGAAAGTGTTGAGTTTGCAGGCCTGGAATTTCAATTAAAATCTCTTCCTGTGCCCCAGTAATATCAACACATAAAAAATCAATGTAGGCATTTAACAGATGTTTTACTTTATTAAGAAGTTTAAAATGACATATACAGTTTTAAATGTAACCTCCACTAGATGCCTGTATAGTTCACACTTAACAAAGTGGCTGGCTGCCATCCTATACATGGGTGCAAAAACAGAGTTTAAATGGATTTTTGACCTTGGAGATAGTATAAAGAGGGTCACTTGATCTACTGTGCCAGCATCAGTGTCATACAAATAGCTGTGGACATGCAAAGAAGAAAAGGATAAAAGGGAGAATAACAAAAGAAGACAATTTTACCAGCAACTATTTTGAGACCTCACTAAAATATAACACCATTGTTTTCCATTACAGAACATTTTTCAGGCAAATATTATCCTCAGGGAAAGATAGTAAGATCAATAATGTGGGGAGATAGAGTTAAACCCTACTTAGTGGATGCACTTTAGCATTCTGTGTTCTCAATCTCTCTTGTCTCTCTATCTCTCTTCCTCTCTCTCTCTGGATTGATAGATGATATATAGATACAGATATAAATATACATATAGATACAGATAGATCAGAGAGAGACAGAGACAAAGGGAGGGAGGGAGGGAGATGAAAAAGGCATTGCTCATTGAGAATTGGTGGCCTCACATCTTTACACTATTTTTTTGGTCACTGTTAAAATTCAAGTTCTCTTTGGAAAAATGACATTATTGTATCAGACATTAATACTATCTTGGGTAGGCATGCTATTGGGGTGTCACTGGGCTTCAAAGCCTGGCTTAGGGCTATTGAGGAAATGAACTGAGAGAATCTATGAAAACTGATGAGCATGGTATTAGTCACATAGTAGGTGCTTGATGAAGGCTATTTCTTTCTCCCACCTCTTCATTTCTTGTACCTTCTTTCTCCACTGATTAAGACAAAAGAATCACATGGCCAGAATCAAGCTAATTGTCCAACTGTGCAGTCCATGTTTATGGGTGGTGAGAAGAGCAAACACCTTATTGTACCTCTATTCTTTGCCATAACAAGCTATTTTGCCAAAAATGTACTGCCCCCTTCCTTCCACTTCCTTTGATAAATGTCTGTAAATTTCTTGGCACATGATAGGTCTTCAACAAATGATAACTCCTTCCTTTTCTTTTTCTTTCAGGGAAAAAAAAACCTTTTAAGTCATGACTTCGCTTCCATTTAACTCCATTTCATTAAATTCAACTGAAGGAATATTTAATGTCTTCTAAATACTAAGTGCTATGTTAGGCTCAGCAACAAGGAGCTACAAAATGTACAACCATGGAGTTACCAGACACCTAATAATTCCAAGGGACTCAAGCCAGGCTGAGTGGGGTTGGAGGGTCTCATGGCATTTCTAATTTTCATCCCAAGATGAAAAGAGGTTGCTGTGGGTCAGGGTCCACTTAAGCATTAGGGGGCCCTGCACATGCTCAGAATACATTTTTGGTTTTATCCTTATTTTAGATTTTAATGTTGTTGCCTATCGAACCCATATATAGTCCTGTTTTCTGAGGATATTCCTAACTTTACGTGATATCAAGATTTGACAGTGGAGATACTAAAAGGCAAGAACTTTTCCTTTAAGTACAGAGTATGGCATAAGCAATAAACCTGCTTTATTTCCAAATAACTTAAACATGAGCGATACTTTGGCAAATTGGCTCATGATTGCAAAATCAGCACTCAAGGAAAATGTAGAAACCCCCTTCCCTGCCTGCATTAGACTACTCTGCCCCAAAATATTTTGATCAATGCTTCAGTACATAACTCATTTTTTAATGCTATTATAAGGGATAAAATAGGGTCATTTCTATGGTAGCTCCAAAGTTCCAAAAAAATATAAAGAGTGTGTGTATTTGAATTCAACCTTCAGAGAAGTTAAGAGGTGATAGATGCACAAGCAGGTAAACTTGGTCCTCTTAAAAAGAAATCTCAAGCTGCTCTAACATCATCCACTGTTACTCACATCTCAATCTTGCAGAGCAATTTCTCAGGAAGGAAATACAACACCTTAGTGTCTGCTAGGGAATAGTTATCTTATTGATTCAAAATCTTTTCATTCTTAATACTTAACATTTACTGTGACTATGCCACATGTCAATACAGTGCTAATTGCGTTCCATTACAGGTAATATTATTTGGTCTACTTTACAAGAAAACTGAGGTTTAGAAAACTGTTAAAGCTAGTGAGGAGCTGATCAAGGATTCAATTCAGGCCTCACTGAATATAGAGTGATATTCCTAATTTCTATGCTGGGCTTCCATAGATGGAAGGAATGGAGCGGCCTGGGCCACTATGATCCCTGCCCAACTGAATTCTCTTCTTGTGCTCTAGGTGCAGTTTTTTTTTTAAGTATATATAATGTGCTCATACCCCTATATATACACTTTTCACACAGAAAGTCCTCACAGATATGTTCAGGAAGTAGATATATACTAATAGCCGCATCTTTGAAAAAAAATTGTGCATTATCACATAGGGTAGTGTGCTGGCTTGAAATTGTTATGTACCCCCAAATAGTCATGTTCATTTAATCCTGATTCAGTCTTCTGGGGGCAGCCATGTTCTTTAATCTTGATTTAATATTGTAGATGGGATCTTTTGGTTAGGTTGTTTCCATGGAGATGTGACACACCCAGTTGTAGGTATGACCTTTTGTTTAGCTGGAGATGTGACTCTGCCCATTCAAGGTGATCTGAGTTACTGGAGTCCTTAAAAGAGCCAACATAGGGGCAGATATTTGGAGATACTTGGAGTGCTGACAGAGACATTTGGAGATTCAGACAGAAATAGCCTGGGCGCTAAGAAATGACTCACAGAAATAGCCAGAGACTGAAGAGAAGAAATCTCCAGCCCTAGGAGATATTAAACGAAGAAAGAAAACCCAGAGTTTTCTCCAGAGTGGCTGAGTGTTTACCTATAGACATTTCAGGAGGAAACTACTGGAATCAGTAGCTGGAAGCAATGGAACCAAGAACAAGGACCAGCAGACATTAGTCATGTCTTCCCATATGACAGACATCAGGCTTTCTTTGGAGTCAAGGTATCTCTCTCTGGATGCCTTAGTTTGGACATTTTTAAGGCCTTAGGACTTGTGTTAGTTAGATTCAGTTGTCAACTTGGCCAGGTGAGCATACCTAGTTCTGTTGCTGCGGACACAAGCCAATGAATGGTACATGAACCTCATCTGTTGCTAATTACATCTGCAGTCGGCTAGGAGGCGTGTCTGCTGCAATGAGTGACGTTTGACTTAATTGGCTGGTGCTTAAATGAGAGAACGCAATGTAGCACAGCCTAGCAGCTCGGCATTCTTCATCTCAGCACTTGCAGCTCAGCCCAGACCTTTGGAGATGCGGAAAGAAGTCACCCCGGGGAAAGTTGTTGGAACCCAGGGGCCTGGAGAGAAGTCCAGCAGAGACCATCCTGTGCCTTCCACATAAGAAAGAACCTCAGTGGAAAGTTAGCTGCCTTTCCTCTGAAGAACCCTCAAAATAAATCCCCTTTTATTAAAAGCCAATCTGTCTCTGGTGTGTGGCATTCCGGCAGCTAGCAAACTAGAACAGGACTGTAAACTTGTAACTTAATAAATCCCCTTTATGAAACTCATTCCATTTTTTGGTATATTGCATTTGGACAGCGCTAGCAAACTAAATCAGGTAGTACTAAATTTAGAATAAGGTGCCTCCCAGTTTCTTGCAATCTAAAGAATTCTGGTAAATCTTCCCTCCTTTCAGAAAGTTTCACATATTGGTGTTGGAAAGCATATTTTAGGAGGCCTATTCCCTTTTTGTAGTGTCTCTCTTTTAAAAGGCAAATATTACTTTAGGAGTAATACATTAAGTTATGAACAACTTTGTCTAAATAGTATTTTATAATCCTCAGCTCCCATGAGTGAGAAAAGACATTTGATGCACCTAACCACACAGTAGGAATTATTTTAGTTTCCCACATGATAAAGCAAATGCCATAAAATTGGTTGGAATTTATTGGTTCACAATCTTGAGGCTAGGGGAAGTCCAAAACCCAAAATCAAGGCATCAGCAGAGCAATGCTTTCTTCCCTAAAGGCTGGCATTCTGGGACTTGCAATTCTTGGTTTTTGGTTTTTCTGTCACATGAGAATGCACATGGCAGTGTCTATTCCTTTCTTTTTTAGGTTTCATTGACTTTCAGCTTCTGGATGCTCCCTGTGGTTTCTCTCCATGTGACCTTCTCTTTAAGGCCTCTGGTAAAAGTATTAAGAACCATCCTGATTCAGTGTGGCCACCCTTAATGAAGCAACCTCATCAAAATGTCCTATTGATAATGAGCTCACACTCAAAGGAATGAATTAAGTTGTGCATCTTGGGTATATAACTCCAAACTACTATAGGATCAACATAACCTAGAACAAAAAAAAAAAAAAAAAAAAAAAAAAAAAACACCAACAGGCCTCTAGGGTTTGTCTCAGAACCAGTGAGTATGTTTTCAGACTAACCAACATGCAAGGGTGATGGGACATCACTGGTTTTAAGGGGAAGTTCGACATTTCTGTTTTTCAACAGAGCAATAACTTGTTCAATGCAATTTTGATATCTAAGTTATTTCCAAATGCTACTTGTGGCTTCTGTGTATTTGCGAAAAGCATTTTCAGCTTCTATGCCTAACTATTAGTGTGGAGTAAAGCACCACAGGATTTTTTCTTTCTTTCTTTATAATTCCTCCTAAATTTCCCTATTACTACATCTTAAACTAAAGCAAAATTCTCTAAATTTCCCTATTACTACATCTTAAACTAAAGCAAAATTCTCTACATATTGTATTTTTTTCACATTGTATTTTCATCTATAGATCCCCTCCCCCCCCTTTTTTTAGCATGGGCAAGCACCAGGAATCGAACCTAGGTCTCAGGCATAGCAGGTGAGAACTCTGCCACTGAGCCATCTTGGCCCACCCTTACTCTCACTTTTTTATTGTGAAAAAATAGCATATATATATATATATATATATATAAAAAATTCAAAGCACACTGCAACAATTAGTTATAGAACAGATTTTAGAGTTTGATATGGATTGCAGTGCCACAATTTTAGATTTTTCCTTCTGGCTGCTCCAAGATACTGGAGACAAAAAAAATCAATGTACTGATTCAGCAGTCATACTCATTTGTTAAATCCTACCTTCTGTTAGACTCCACCTTCTCCTTTGATCTTTCTCCCAAATCTTTAGAGGTGTTTGATGCCCATTCTAACTTTTTCACGTTGGTTGGGGCTGTTGATAATATGGGATGGGGGGTGGAACTAGTTGACGTTCTGGAAAGGCTGGTCCTCTGGGTTTCAGGACTTATCTGGCCTAGGAACCAACTGGAGAATGTAGGTTTCTGGAAAATAATCATACTGCATGGAACCTTTGTAGAGTCTTAACAGGAAAGAGGAGAGGTGGGAGGAATTGGGTGTAGCTATAAAGGACAACATGAGAGATCCTTGTGATGGAAATGTTTATACCTTGACTAAATCAATGTCAATATCCTGGTATGATATTTTACTGTATTTCTTCATAATGTTACCAATGGGAAAAGCTGGGTAATGGATAGATGGGATCTGTCTATATTATTTCTTAGAATTTCATAGGATTCTACAAATATCTCAGAGTAAAAGTTCAAATAAGAGGCCTCCAAAATAAAATGAACAAAAATTTTCTCTTTTTTAAAAAAAAGATACATTTTGAGGTATACTTACATGGTGTTTAACATCTTCTGTTGGATGCTTGAAAACGGGACAATTTGATTATGGAGATTAAATATATATATTTTTAAAGATAGATCTGAAGCAGGGATTACCAATAGAACTGAACTTGGATGCAAGTCTAATAAATGGAGGCTCCCAGGAGGACTCTGGGGCCATATTCCGTCTTGCTCAGAAGCGGTATTATGTCTGAAGAACAAGTCTGTTGCAGGCCTGGTGGGGCATGGCAGCAGGGGTGGGGAGTGTGTGTGACGTGGGGAGTGTGTGTGATGAGGAGAGTTGTGACCTGTGTGCCACATAAGTGCCATTCCTGATTTGAAGTTAGAATCTAAAGCTCATTGGTAGGATTTCTGACCTCTTGGGTGTTCCAGAGTCTGAAACTTTCCAAAAGAGCACCCATTTTAATTTCAATCAACTTTCATTTTCAAAAGCTGCTAAATCCCCTGGGCTGGCACTCAGGCTGGCCATGTGAAATCCCTGGGCTAAAAGTTGGCTGTTTAGCTGATGTTTCACAATTACCAGTTGCTGGCCCACAAATACATTATGCAGTTCATTGCTCACAAAAGTTTTCTTTTTGTTTGAGTTTCAGGGATTAAAGCATTACAGATTAATTCCTTTGATGCATCCAGGCCATTTCAAAATTTAATGTTTTCCTACTAAATCTCCTACTGGGAACCTATTCACTGCCACCGTAGCAACAAAGCCAGGCAATCCTGATTAATTACAGAATTTCTGCCCTTCTGCCTCTGTAAGTCTCTCTAAAATATCTAATAACAAAAGTGCTTAAATAAATTTATGAGGTTAATCAATGTTTCAAATAATTTGGAATAAGAAACTTCAAGCCTTTTAATAAAAATAATAGGGGAGATGGGAGCTAGTAGATTAAAGAAACCAGTGTTTAAAAATTCATATGTATTAAAGACTCAAGCCACGTCAACTGTCAAACTAACCAAAAAACTAATTCATGTTAGAAAAGCAGCACATATTTGAGTCATTACATTCTTGAAATATGGAATGTGAGTTTATAAATTAAACTGTACATGCAATTCAGAGGCTGTAATGCTGCAGTCAGATTTATAACCCCCAATTTACAGAGACCAAGACATCTTGAACTGTCGAGAGGGAGGGTATCTGCTCATCAGATCTGGTTTCAGTAGATGGCTTGCAATGGGCATTCTCAATATGGGAAGCAGAGAGATGAATGAGAGTTTCTACTCTGCTTTCCTTGTCAGTTGTGCCATGGAGAAAGCTATGTCAGAAGGGCATGGTTGATAAAGAAAAAATGAATATTATATTTCACTTGATGTACTACATAAAATGGAAGAGATCACTGTAGGGGAAAATTAATCATCTCAAATGTTGGCTAGCACATGTTGAGAGCTAAATCTGCCCGCTGAATAACTAAAGTAGAAAGTTGTGATCTATGAAGAATTAGCTTCGCAGGAAGACCACAGAATGGAATGTTTCTATATTTAAAAACCAATAATTTGTACAAACTTAAAAGTTCACAACCTACTTCAATATATCATTCTTCATTAATATCCTTGTTACTATTTGGCATAAGATCTATTTTATAAATTGATAAAGATCAGCCCTTATCAATGTTATTTTTCATTGTATTGCCTTATTTTCTGAAACCATTAAATGAGATTCATTTCCTGAGGCTTATATAGTAGCTTATGCTGAAAAACAGCAATGCTAAGAAATTGTTCATAGTTGTTTAAGGGCAAAGAACTATGTTAACTACATGGTGAAATTATTATATGGTATCCATATATGCAGAGTGCTTAGAAATGAATTTAACCAGGCAAGAGTTTATTCCATTCTCATGTATGCAATAATATAGGACTCTTTGATATTGAAAGATTAAGTTACTTTAAAAGATGTCATTTCTCAACTTAATAAGAAAATCATCATCTGAACTTTTTCTTAAACATCACTTTTCCATGTATTTTACTCTTTTCAAGATTGTTCATTCAGGTATTGTAAAATTCCTTTCTTTTACTTAAGCAAAATTGATTCGTTTAGGATATCATAGCTGTGGTGGTTTGAATGTTCTTAAAATTAATCCATTCCTGTGTATGTGAACCCGTTGTAACTAGGATCTTTTGATAAGGTTACTCCACACCTCATTCAGTATGGGTCTTAATCCTTTTACTATAATCCTTTGTAAATGGGATGAATGCAGAGAGGGGAAAAAAAGCTACAGAAGCAAGACTGGAAACAAGGAAACCTAGAATAGAAGGAAGAGATCAACAAACAAGACCATGTGTCTTGTCACATGGCAGAGGAGCCAAGAATCACTACCAGCCAATCTTCAGGAAGGAAGCATCACCTCAATCATGTCTTGATTTGGACATTCTCAGAGCCTCAAACTGTGAACTAATAAATTCCTATTATTAAAACCCAACCCATGTGGGTGCAAGGATAGTTCAGTGGTAGAATTCTCGCCTGTCATGCTGGAGATCTGGGTTTGATTCCTGGTCCATGCACTTTCCAAAAAACAAACAAACAAGCAAAAAAAAAATCAACAATGGTGCTACAATAACAGGTTACTCACATGAAAAAATAATGAAATGTTACTCTGCCATACAGTATACAAAAAAAAAAAAAAAGCCAGCCCATTTAATGGTATCTGCTTTGAGCAGTCAAGCAAACTAAAACAATAGCCTATCCATAGTTTTTCCATTTTTATTTTTGAATTAATATTTTCTTCCCCTTTTCATCCCATATTTCTTGTTTATCTTTTGTAATTTGAGAGCAATTCCTGTTACTAGTATTCTTGGGCTTCCATTTTTGTGTAAGGAATTATACTTGAGGCTAGAAAGGATATATAAACATGAGGACTGGTTTTAGTCCTCAAGGTAGCTTGCACTCTAATGGGAGAAAAAGACACATTACAAAACAAAGAAGGAAAACAATGATTAAAGACTTTGGTACTTAAAGAATGGCTCTCTCATACATATCTGGCAGGAGAGATACCATGCTCATGAAAGTGATTTTCCCAATTTGGGTCTAATCCATTGCACTCTGGATGTCCTGTCCCCTCTCATCTCCCAAAGGTGGGAAACTCAACTGCATAATTTGTAGTGGAGGACTGCATTCATGCCTTTTTTTAAATGAAAGAGAAAGAGAGAAAGAGAGAAAGAGAAAGAAAGAAAAAGAGAGAGAGAGAGAGAGAGAGAGAGAGAGAGAGAGAAAGAAAGAAAAAGAAAGAAAGAAAGAGAAAGAAAGAAAGAAAGAAAGAAAGAAAGGGAGAGAGAGAGAGAGAAAGAAATAGAAAGACTAGAAACAATAATATCATCTGAGAGCTTGATAGAAATGCAGAGTCTGAGGCTCCTCCCCAGGCCTGTTTATTTAGAAGCTTTACTTTAATAAGTTCTCTAGATGATTCCTATGCCCAGTATAATACGAGAACTGAGCAATAGTGTTGGTGTTGAATGTGATTTGAGTATGGAAATAACCAGCCTCAAAGTTCCAAATAACAGCATTGGCCAAACAATTTTGGAGTATTTTTTTGAAATCTTTTGCTTGTGATATATTTAGATTTTGAATTTTACCTGCATCTGCAGATGTTTGAACAAGGCACATGGCTGGAGAGCCATTTAAAATACTTTTTTAAAAAAAAATTCTTTCTTTATTTTTTCTGTTTCCCTTTATTATTTTATTTTTTGGCTTTTTTTATTGTGAAATATAACATATATACAAAAAAGCAATACATTTCCAAATACACTTAACAAGTAGTTATAGAACAGATTTTAAAGTTTGGTAAGGATTACAGTTTCATGATTTTTCATTTTCTTTAGGATTGGCAGGAATGGTTTTTGTTGAGGTTTAGCAAGTTATGATAGTAGCAATGTCTAACTGAAACTTGAATAAGAGTGACCTCCAGAGTAGCCTCTGAGCTCTACTTGAACTCTCTCAGCCACTGATATCTTATTTGTTACATTTTTTTCTCCTCCTTTTGGTCAGGATATCATTGTTGATCCCACAATGCTAAGGCCAGGCTCACCCCTGGGGGTCATCTCCCATGCTGTCAGGGATATTTTCATCCCTTGATGTCATGTCCCGTGTATAAGGGAGGGCAATGGTTTCACTTGCAGGGTTGGGCTTAGAGAGAGAGAGAGGCCACATCTGAGCAACAAGAGGTCCTGCAGAGGTGACTCTTCAGCATACCTACAGGTGGTCTAAGCTTCTCCGCTACATGTGTAAGTTTCACAAGAGCAAGCCTCAAGATCAAGGGCTTGGCTTATTGATTTGAATGTCCCTAATATTTGACACAGTATCTGGGGTTTCCCCAGTGTTTTGTAAAGTTTAACAGTTTCATACTTTTCCCCCATCCCTCAAGGGACTTTGCCAATACTTTTTGATTATCTGCTTAATATACTTTAGGATATAGCCAGGCATTGCATTAAGCTATATAGGATTAAATGCTCTCATCCTTATTCTGGGCTCCCTGTGTTTTCATGACCTTCTTTTTTAATTATAGTAACCTCTTTAAAATATTTAAGGATCTGCAACATAATAATGATGAGTCATAATTCATTGAACCTCTATTATGTGCTTTATATACACATCTCTTATATATATACCATCTTAAAAGCCAGACATCATCATCACAATTTTGGAGCTGATAAATGGAAGTTCAGGGGATTAGAGAATGACTCATGATTTCATAGTTAGTTGTAAAGAAAAGACTAAGACCTGCTATATCTATTTAGTAATCTACAATACTGTTTTGAATTTTTATGTTTCTGTTGTGACTTTTAGATAGAATTGAAGTATCTTGAGGGGGTGGGAAATGAATTTCTTTCATATGAGATCTTTACTGAGGCTATTGCTACAGAACCCATCCAGTCCTTATTAGCCTCTTGGGCTTGCCCAGCTGGTGCAGATTCAGGAACAGCTTTAGGGTCACCAAGGATTGGCAAGAGCTTTTGTGATAAGAGAGGTGGAGCTCTTGATGGGGTTTTAGTTGGTAGTCTTAAGATGGCTTTGGCAACTGTGCACCAAAGTGGATTTTGTTTCTTTCCCTACTCTGAGGGTTCCCTCTCTGGTCACATGACAGCTGTAGTTCTTATGGTAAATCTTCCTTGGAATAGATTAAATCTTCAATCCTGCAATTGTAACCTGGAAAAAAACTTTGAGGACCTGGGGATTCAGGCATAGTAAAAGAGCTATTGCCAAGCCAAAGCTGAATCTTATTTCTATCAGTTATTCCATGTCTGGTCTTTGCAAATTATATAATTTCTTTGGGCCTTATCTTTTCTTCAGTAAAACTGGATAGTACCTGCTTCAAAGACCCCTGTGAGGATTAAATGAGAGGACATATGTTAAGTGCATGGTATTGGCATTTACTCCCTTTTGGCCTGTTGGCATCTACTATTGTTAATCAGAGCACCCAGGCATTGGCATGTGGGCTGGACCCCTCAGACCTGTTACTACCCCATCTTGGAGCTTACTGAGGTACTCTCTGTTCAATTAAGCTAGCTCAAAATCCCCAAGTTTAAAGTAGATAATGAATGTACTGCAAAGATGGAGTATTTGGTCTTCAACACACAGATAGATACTTGGAGACAACAGGATCTGAGTGAGCCAGGCAGTCAAGCATTTCTTAATTAATTAACAACACATATTATTAGTTATTTGCCACCTTCAGAAGAAAAGATCAGAGAACTGCAGAGAAGAACACAGGGCCAGAACGATTTGATTAATGATGAGAGGCAGGTCCAGGCACTTGGTCATAAATTCATTCTACATATATTCACTGAGCACCCACCCGTTTTGACCAGTTATGATCAATTATGAACTCTTTGCCCTCAAGAAGCTCACAATCTAGGGGAGATTGTGATAAGAAAGGCACAAAGGTAATTAAAATTTAAGACAATCTGCTATGCTGTGGGAAGAGGCAAGCCCGGAGGGTCTACATGTCAGTATTTCAGCACTTGGGCCAGTTGAAGGTGCCAGGCATCTGCAAGGCATCAGGGTGCCTCCGGGGAAACTAGGGTGGAGGCAGCAAAGACCACAATAGCCAACTTCACAATTTTCCCTTGACTGGCTTTATTACTTACATATGCAAATCTATGCCTCAGGATCCACGTGCTCTTCTGCAGCAGTCATGTCTCCCAGTAGGCCTCAAAAATATAATGTGATCTTAAAACACAAATATAGACTGCAAATGGTGAGATTGTGTAGTGCAGTTGACAGTGCACATAACTTTGGGACTTACTGATCACTTGCTGGCAGACCTTGGGCAAATTATTTTTCCTCTTTGAGCTTTGGTTTCTTCCTATGTTTCGTGGAGCTAATAATCCTGTATTTTAACATTTTTTGTGAGGATTAAATGAGATACTTTTTGAAAATATTCCTAGCTCATAATGATAGACTTCACAGTTGTTAATTTCCTTCTTGCTTTTTCAACCACCCTCATGTGACTTGTCTTAATTTGGTGAAATTTTCATGGTTAAAAATAGTTACAGCAGCCTTCATTCCTAGCTGCTTATCAATTTGGAACCACATGGGTGGATGGGGTATATCAGCATGTTGATATGACTCATGTGATAGTCGATACAATTTGATTAATAATTTGGTCTGATGACATTTTAGAATTTGAAAAAATTCTAAAATTTATTTATCTTCAATAAATAAATAGATTAAGTTCTTTTAAATTGTTCTGCCTTCTGTTGAAAAGTATGCCACTTAGATGTGGCTCTAGTTTGCTAGCTGCCTAAATGCAATACACCAGAAACAAAATGGCTTTTAAAAAGGGGAATTTAATAAGTTGCTAGTTTACAGTTCTGAGGCTGAGAAAATGTCCCAGTTAAAGCAAGTCTCTAAAAATGTCCAAATTAAGGCACCAACAAGAGGTTACCTTCACTCAAGAAAGGCAGATGAAACTCAGGATTTCTCTCTCAGCTGGAAAGGCACATGGCAAACATGGTGACAACGTCTGCATGCTTTCTCTCCATGCTTCTTGGTTCATGAATCTCTCCCAGGGGCGTATTCCTTCTTCATCTCCAAAGATCTCTGGTTGCGTGGGCTCTCTGCTTCATAGATCTGTCGTGGCTCTGCTCTTTCTGAATCTCAAGCCTTTTCCAAAATGCTTCCTCTTTTAAAGGATTCCAGTAAACTAACCAGACCTGACTGGATTGGGTGGATCACATCTCCATCTAATCAAAAGTTAATACCCACAATTGGGTGTGTCACATCTCCATAGAGATAATCAAATTAAAGTTTCCAACATACAACACTGAATAGAGTTTAAAAGAATTGGTTGTGGGTGGGCAACTGTGGCTCAGTGGCTGCCATACCGGAGATCTGGGTTCAATTCCTGGTGCCTGCCCAAGAAAAAGAAAAAGAAAGAAAGAAATGGTTGCTCCCACAAAATTGGATTGGGATTAAAGCATGGCTTTTCTAGTGTACATAAATCTTTTCAAACCAGCACAGACGTCATATACGTTTTTCCGAAAGTTCTCAAACTAATATTGTGTGTACCTTATTATATCTCCTAATGATAACAAAAAGTATTTTGATAATAAAAATATTAACTTTTTAATCCTCAAAAGAAGAAACAAATATATTTATTTTAGGAAAGAAAGGTGGGATTTTTCAAGTTATTTTTCAAGTTGCCAGGAACTCACATTTTTTTTATAGTGACTAGCTCTCTCATATTCTTTTCTAGAGTGAATAATTTGGAGCCAAAGCATGCTAAGGTATGAGGTGGTCATTATATCTCTAGATTTAAAAAGTCTATCTAATGCTGACTCAGGAGACTGTTGGGATGGATGAAGTCCTCACAACATAATTTTGTTGTGCTTTCTTTCCTTGGAAAATGCTAGCATCCTTCACTGAGGGGCCAGCTCTGTTGGGCATTCCTGAGCTAATATACAAACTGTGAAAAGAAGCCTTGGACCACCTGTGTTAATATGTCAAGAAAATGTGTCACAAAATCAAGTGGTGATAAGCAAAAATATTTCATCATCTCATTTGTGAGATTCAGTTTCACCTTAGAGGACTATAAGGCATCACAGATCTTTCAATTTCCTAAGATTCAAAATGTAGAAGTGGTACATATTTATAAAGATAGTAGGGTAAAAGTAGGTTAGGTTTCTGTTTTCAAAGAACAATGAGGTTATGGAATACTGGTTGTCCTCAGGATGATTTACTCTAAAATTTCTGTTAGCCTTGGAAAAAATAGCCTTAAATTTAAAACAGTGGGTCTGAGTTTATAGTAGGTAATTATAGAATTTTAGTCTCTAAGGTCAAAATATGTCATGAAACAAACAAATTGTTTAATAGTTTGGTGGACTTCATTGGTCACGGGACTGCTGGAAGTAGTTGTTAACTGGGCTGTGCTGGTTACCCATTGATGGAATTTGGAAGGATGTGTCAGAACATCAGACACTGGAACAACAAAATTGGAAACTATTTTCCTTGTTTTTAACCAGAAGTGCTGAACATTGCCTGCTTCCTTTTATTACAGTTGGGACCTACCCTCTTTCAACAAGTCTGCTGAGCTGTAACCCAGCGCCTCTCTGATAAAAGGCTTGCATTCCTCAAAGTTTCCTACAGCTTTGGTGTTGTTACTCTTTTTTTCCTTTTTTTTTTCTTTCTGGCATGGGATTTTTATGCTGCTGGGGAAAATGTCAGAAAGACAGCAGTGACAACATGAGTTTCCAAAATCCTTTGAAAGGTGGATCTAAATGAGTTTGAGACATCCAAACTATTTCCTGGTTCTATTTCCATTTCTATTCCCTTGATTTTACTAAAATAGAACCACAGATTGAAAGGCTGGCTGGAAACACTCAGAGACCTGATACTCCATAAGCTGCTTTCTGCAACTTGTGCTTTATTGTGTTTGGGAACTGTGAATGGGGTACGGTGCCTTGACAAAGTTCGTAAATACTTTAAATCAGAAAACTTAAGAGAAATGTGTTTCAACTACTGAAAATATATTATCCACCACATGGCTGTATTTGTTGCATGCCTGCTGGTACAAGGTAGACATGTTTTCTGCCCTCATGGAGCTTTCCTTTCAGTAACATCTTCACTGCAGATCACAGGACAACAGCCTTTTCAGCCTTTCCACAAACCTTAGCAGTGGATGTGGGGACTGGCTCTAGGCGCCAGTGGCTGGAGTGAGGCATATCAGGTCAGAAGAAAATGCAGTGAACTAAAGTAATAGCAGTAGAGAAAGTAGAGAGAAAAAGAGAATAAAAAGAAATGTGTGCTTTGTAGGTAGATACGGGGTTGGGAGGGAGATAGCAGCAATTGCACTGGGCACCAGTCAATGGCCTGGACCACCTGCCCTTGGACTACATATTGTCCATTGTTACAGCATTTTGCACATTTCAAAGGTAATATTCTGTCCCCACCAAATATGTCAGGGAACTGTTTTTATCAGTCTTGGCCAGTTACCCAGAGTCAGACTCAGCCATGTTACTGAGGGAAAGCAGGATTTCTGACTGCCGGTCTAGACTACATTTTCCCCTTTTTATGGCTCATTATAAAAACATTTGTGCTGACCTGTAGGTTGATAAGTGCCAACTAAGAGTCAAATCACTTGAGAGGAAAATTATTTATGAAAACAATAAATGCAAGGCCTATTTAGTATCACTGCTCCCCTGAATCAAGAATGGAAATTACCAGGACCAAAAATTGCATTTTCTCACCTCTGGGGAAAAGATATTTAGTAGCTTCATTAAATCATAATAAATAGTTGTCCTTAAGCTTCATCTAAATAGCTATTATTTAGCTTTTCACTAAATGATACACTGCCTTTGTTGCCTAACTCATCTTCCCATTAAATGGATCTCTTGACAAATTTTCCTGTTTCTTCCAAAAGTCTCTTCTGGTCTGTCTGGATTATGTATTGAAATGTTTATTTTGTGTGTGGGTTGTTTTTGTAACTCCTTCTGGCTCAAAAATTTAATGGCTGAGTCTAAGTTTTCAGCTCTGGGCATAATGGAAATGTTTACCAAAATGCATGTGCACCTGTTTCACTGTCAAAATTCTCTTGAATTTGCATATCAGTGGCTATTTAGCTCAGTACTTGGATTGTGCTAATGAGGTCTAGGTGATGGTCTTGATGCATGAGTGCCAGTTGGCACACATGGTCCACAGACCAGTCTGTACTCTGAATCCTGCAAATGTATGGCTATGACTCTGGAGAACCAGATGAGAGAATGAAGATGAATTTAAATAAAGCATTATAAAAGCAGTTAGTTGTAATCCTTCTTGATGAGGTGTCTCAGTAGCCACCCTTTTGCATACAAAAGCAAGCACATGAATATGTGGTGGATGTATCTGCAAATTTTTAAAGTGGGAGCTTGACAGGTCTGAGCTAGTCCCAAATAGCAGACTAAGCAAAATCACTATGGTGCCAGTACATGGGTGGAGTTTCCATAAGAGTTAGGCCACTGCTGCTCAATTTCCTGCTTCTTCAGCCATGGAAAAAAACAACCTGTAGTTTTTTTTCATAAATCATTGTATAAATGACTCTCTGCTCTCAGAGGGTGGTCAGATCCAAGGAACTTTGCAGAATGGTCTTCACTGGCTTTGGAGAAACCAATTCTTTAGCCAACATCATGAATTGAGTACCTACCTTGTGGCCAGTTACTGCATGGGAAGAAAGGAAACAAATGGGACATTCTTGTCCTTTAGAGGGGTTAGGGGAAAGGATTTCAAAACATGTGAAAAGCACACAAACATGAGGAAAGATTCTTACCTATATATAATTAGATATGGGCAAACAGGTAGCCCATCAAAGAATGGGGTTTGCCAGTGAAGTAATTCTCTTTTTTTTTTCATTTTTTTTTGTTTATTAATTAAAAAAAAACAAATGAACAAAAACTCCGTTCTACATATATAATCAGTAATTCATAATATCATCGCATAGTTGCATATTCATCATCATGATCATTTCTTAGAACATTTGTATCAATTCAGAAAAAGAAATAAAAAGACAACAGAAAAAGAAATAAAACAAAAACAGAAAAAAAAAAGATTATACATAACCCTCCCTTTCATTGATCACTAGCATCAGTGAAGTAATTCTTGAGCAGTTTTGAAGGTAAAGGAAGATATACCCAGTACAGGATGTTGGGAACGCTGTTCCCATGTGGGGACATGGATTTATTTACTGAGTATGTTGTACAACTACAGCACAAGGGGTGAGCATAATAGCATAATAATAACTGTGATTTTTTTCCCATCTTAAAAACCAACTTGGGGGCGCAAGAGTAGTTCAGTGGTAGAATTCTTGCCTGCCATGCGGGAGACCAGGGTTTGATTCCAGCCCATGCACTTCCCAAACAAACAAAACAAAGAAATAAACAAAAACAAACAAACAAAAATTCAACAAATGGTGCTGCAATAACCAGGTACTCACATGGAAAAATAATGAAATGTGACCCCGCCTTACAGCATACAAAAAAAAAATAACCTACTTGCCTATTGTGCTGGAGACCCGGGTTCAATTCCCGGTACCTGCCCATGCATAAAAAAAAAAAAAAACAACCAAAAAACTCTTCTCAAACTTAGAATCCGTTTTATGTAGTGCCCTAACAACCTCATGAGGGCTCTATACAAATATTCTGATTCTCTTCTTTCTGGGTACCTGGTAGCATTGTATTTCTCTGCCCTGGCTGGCCATGTGACTTGGTTTGATCAGTGAAATAAGAGTGGTGGCATGCATTGCTTTCAGGTGAAATGACTTAATTGCCTGTGTGAGACACAGTGACTCCACTGCTTTCTTGTTGAAGTAATTGTAAAAGCACATGTCGAGATGGAGCCTCCATTGGCCTGTAATGAACACAAACCCCTTCCCTCCACCTCCCACCTCATGGCCTGCATTGGACATGTAGTATGATGAAAAATAAGCCTTTGTTTTTTTAAGCCACTGAAATTTGGGGATAGTTTTTCCTGCAGTATAACTTAGTCCATCATGGTTGATGCAAATGTTCTGCTCACATTGTGTCCATGACTGGCCTTTCACTCACTGCTCAACTCTCTACAGTCTACTTTCTGTCTCCAACATTCTAATGAAATTGTTATGGCAAGGGTCACAGCTGACCGCTTCTTTAGAACTCATTTTGCCCTTGGCTTCCATGACATCATTCTTTTGACTCACCTTCTAGATCACTGAATGTGTGTTTTAGGCATCAAACCCAAATAATCTCAGCTACTCTCCAAGTTTTTAATTAATATGTATGTGACCAATATGCTGATGAATTCTAAATATGTATCTTAAACTCCAGTACATGTTCCATAGCATTGACTTGTATATATTAAGTACAGTCAAAAGCAACACATTCACCACTGAGTTTCTCTCTCCTCCCAGATCTGATCTTTATTTAGTCACAAAATTGTTAACTGAGAGTTTTATTTTATTTCTCCCTCTCCCTCCTTGACACCTCTCAATCCCAATCTGCAACCAGATTCTTCTTCCCAGATCCATACCCTCCTCTTGTGCTGGTTTGAAAGGATTTATGTACCCTAGGAAAGTCATGATTTAATCCTAAGCAATCTTGTGGCAGCAACCATTTCTCTTAATCCCTATTCAGTACTATAGGTTGGAAACTTGGTTGGGTTATCTCCATGGAGGTGTGACTCAATCAATGTGGGTATTAAACTTGATTAGATAGAGACGTGTCTCCACCCTTTCTATGTGGGTTTTGATTAGTTTATTGGAATCCTATGAAAGAGGAAATATTTTGGAGGAAGTCGGAAATTCTCAGAGAACAGAGAATGACATAGTCATGAGAAGCAGAGAGTCCCTACCAGCCAGAGACATTAGTCCCCACCAGAAGATAGAAAACACCTCCTAGGGAGCTTCATGGAGCAGGACCCCTGGAGAAGAAGCTAGCAGATGATGCCACGTATGCCATGTGCCTTTCCACTTGAAAGAGAAACCCTGAACTTCATCGGCCTTCTTGAATCAAGGTATCCTTCTGTGGATGCCCGAGATTGGACATTTTTATAGACTTGCTTTAATTGGGATGTTTTCATGGCCTTAGAACTGTAAACTTGTAACTTAGTAAATTCCTGTTTTTAAAAGTCATACTGTTTTTGGTATATTGCATTCCAGCAGCTAGCAAACTAGAACATCTCTCTATCACTGATGTCATCATTTGAGTCATCATTATTTATCTACCAGATTCCTCTACTAGGCCCTTATTGGTCTTCCTACATCAATCCATTTTCCATGGACTTTTTGGAGAAAACTTTTTAAAATACAAAATATCATATTTCTGTCTGCTTAAAACCTTTTATGTCCCCTCATTATATTATAGATACTTATTAAAGAAATGATATCCGAAAGATACCTGTTGAGGATACTTAGAATAGAAGGGAGTAGCATTTGAAATATTTCAGAGACCATGTGAAGTCTGTTGCTGACAGTATGAATGGGGAAGAAATGAGGAGCTATAGGAGTTTGACTTCTGATTTCCTAAAATTTCATTTACACACGTCTCACTATAACTCACATTTATTATGTTTAACCTTGATACAAAGTGTCAAAGGCAGAGTAATTAAACAGTTTATAAATTCAACAGAAGAAAAGCCAACATATTTAATGAGTAAACATTTTAAGTCCTAAATTTAAAAATATATATTTTTTATTAAGATATCTTCATGCACCATACAGTCCATCCAAAGTATACAATCAGTGGCTCACAATATCATCACGTAGTTGTGTATTCATCACCATGATCATTTTAAAATCATTTGCACCACTCCAGAAAACAAAATAAGGAGGAAAAAAAAAAGTATATCCCATACCTCTTACCCCTCCCTCTTATTGACCACTAATATTGTAATGTACCCTTTTTTTAACCCCTTATTTCCCCTATTATTTATTCATTTTCTGTCCTTGATTATTTACTCATCTGTCCATACCCTGGATAAAGGGAGTGTCAGCCATCAGGTTTTCACAATTACAGTGTGACCACACTTTAAAAACGAAATAGTTATATAATCGTCTTCAAGAATCAAGGCTTAGGGCTGCACAGGTGGTTCAGTGGTAAAATGCTCACCTTCTATGCCAGAGACCTGGGTTCAAATCCCCCCAAACACACACACAAAAAAAAAAAGAAAGAGAGAAAAAATCAAGGCTACTGGATTACAGTTCAACAGTTTCAGGTACTTCCTTTCAGCCACACCAATACACCATAAACTAAAAAGGGATATTTATATAATGTAAAGATATTACCTCCAAGATAGCCTCTCGACTGTGTTTGAAAAGGCTTAATTTGGTTTTTTGTTTCATTTTTATTGACAAATTTCACACACATGGATTTCATACATGGTATATAATCAGTGGCTTACAATATTATCTCATAGTTATATACTCATCAGCATGATCATTTTTTTAGAACATTTGCATCATTCCAGAAAAAGAAATAAAAAGAAAAAATTCATACATACCATACCCCTTACCACCCCCTCTCCTTGACCACTAGTATGAAAAGCCTTAAATTTTAATCTTAGTCTTCTATAGCTTTTTAAAAAGTTAATGTGGCCTTAATTTTGCCATTTATGAAATGATCTCAGATACTTAGCATTTATCTAATTCATCTTAGGTTTTCTTTCTCACTCTCTCTACTGGAAAGTCTAACCACTTCTCTTATTCTATGAAATACCTCTAACAGTTTTCTTTCAATTCTGCCTATTTATTTATTTATTTTTATTGGAATTTCTAGAAGCCTTGGAAATGGAGAGATGGCGATTGAGAGTTTTATCCCAAAACTATACGAGTGGCTGAGAAATAATTCTCCCAGCTTCTTGGGCTCTTGAATCTTGTGGCCTCCCAATTCTTCCAGGGTTGGCAGCTTGCTTATCCTTAGTGAAGGTTAGGCATAGTTTCAAATGTCACATGTTGGATAAATTACTCTCCTTGTCACCAGAAAAGAAAAGAGGGAGACAGAGAAGGAGATACGCCTTCTTATATCTGGAATCTGGCACTGTCAGCCATTTGGAACTTGCCTTCTAGGCTCTGACTGGCCTTGGCTTGCAGAAGGCAGGGTTGCTGTGTAGCACAAGGAGGTGCAAAAACAAACATCGGCACAAAATCAAATGCTTGACTGCAAGAAACTTTCTGAAAGTTATAAAAGTGAAGTACTACTTCCAGCTGTCACTTTATGCAAGGATAAAGTTGCGTTCAAGAGACTGCAGAAACTAAATAAGGAAAGGAATTATCCATCACAGTATCTCATGCAAGTCACAAAAGATGCCTGGGTTTTCTACTGACGGATTACTCATGATCTCTTCAACTATTCATCCACTCGCTCGCTTACTCCCTCATTCACTCACTTGTCTTCCTGCAGCTGTGCTGCTGCTAAAGTGGAGGGGAAAACTTCATGCTCTTTTCTTCCTTAACCAAGAACATCCTGCCCATTGTCACTCTTTCCTTTTAAGACTTGATACCCCTTGTGGTGACTCCTTCATAGCCTCGTGGTCTGCACAGTGCATTTTTGCCAAAATGAACAGTCATTCCATGATTAGTGTGGAATTGCATTCAACGCAACAGTAGCATATAGCAGAGGCTTATAAAAACTTTTTGGTTGATAGGTTATGTTTAAACAGATGTGTTCCCACAAATGTTTCCTAGCCACTGATATTCAGGATGCACCATTCTTGAACGTATTGCTCTGAGTTTTACCTCCCTGCTTTGCATTCATAAGCTGGTTAAGTAGCACATCATCATCCATGCTCATACATGATCATTTTTAAGCTACATAGGTACAACCGCCCAACCCCTGGGGGTCTTTCTGTTGGCTCAGTTTTGCCCCATTCAAGCCATAGAAAGCCATTTCACATAAAGGTGATTAACCACAGTTTACACAACATTCCCCATGCCGTGCCTATCTTTCATTTTTACTTTGGCAGTTATTGCCTAAAAATCATGCAAATGTTTTATGGGTTTTCAGGAGAATGAGGTAGAGGGGATTTACTTTCAGTTGTTGTTTAAGTATAAGAACCCAAATCGTGCTCTCTATCATCTAGCTTGCTAAAATAAGATTCTATCTGAAATCTAGTATCTCTCAAACTGACTGCCTTTATTAGACTAGATTATTCTTGACTGCAGGAGCTCTTGAAACACAGACTCCACTTGATGGCTGCTCTTGGAGAAATACTTCCACATGTGGACTTGGGAGCTGTGTACTAGGAGGAAAATAGGCTAATCTGGTTATAAATCGTGGAGCCCTCCTAAAACTGTGTAAACACTGGCAGAGTTATTTCTCAAAGTTCATGCCAGAAGGAGGGCAACATTTTTGTGAAGTATGCAAACATTCATTCAATTTCAAAGCCTTCATTCAGCCTTAGGAATTCATACTGAGCAATATGTCTCATCCTGTGCCAGCCGGCACCCAGGGTAATATTCTGCAAAATTAAATATTTTTGCTAATGGTGCTGCTCCTTGGAGATTTAAAAATATTAAAAAAAAAAAAAAGAAAATGTCAAGTCATGTCCAGAGTAATATTTTATGCAATTCAGTCATTAAATCTTAAGCTAGATAATGAAATTCATAAACTCATCATTCTGAATTAGTCAATCATACTGTACAAGGGCCAAGAACTATTGTTGTCCTTTGCTTATAGATAAAATGTAGCAGGTGTCAATTTTAAAGGCTCAAATATGAATTTGTTTCAAATTTTGTCTTGCCAACATCAAGCTTATTTTTTTAAAAAAATCTTCCAGGAAATAGCTGCGGGGTCGGCAGCCGAGGTTCCTCGCGCTCCGCCCGCCTGGGGAGGCCGGGGTTTGCTAAGTCCCGGTCTCGAGGGGTCTCCACGCCAGCGAACGGGAAATGGCGGTGATCAGTCGCCTCCGGGGGGCTCGAGCTGGTCTCGGAGCGCGCGCAGTCGACGAGAGAAATGACGACCACGGGACCAGGAGGAGATAGCAAGTCTGCGCACCAGGACGTTTATTTGTGGAAGTACAAGGGTTTATATAGCGGTAAGGAGAGAGTGGAAATAACTGGGAGAAGGGATGGTGTTTAATAGTGATTGGTAGGGTAGGATATGTGTTTGTTTCTGATTGGGGTGCGGGGTTTACACGTATGGTTATATTAGCATGATAATGAGTTAAGCAAGTATGTTAATGAGTTATGCCATATTATAATGTGTGGTTAGCTTTTGTCCTATCAGGTATGAGAAGCAGGATGGTATGATATGGGGTGATATATGCGGTTACTATGCTATCCTATGAAGAGGTAGCTAGCGTGTGGGGTGATGTACTTGTCATAGGTTGCTGGGCAGATAGCTAAAAACTGGGGCCGTTTCTAAAAGAGGAAGTTAACTGGGGCCTAGTTTGGTCGAGAAGAATCTGAAGCCTAAGGCCTAGGAGCATAAGTATGGCTATGTATACAACAAATAGCTATCAAACATCTTTATGATGTTAGGATACCACAAGAAGTAGTAGTATGGTTATATTTTTTATCAGAAAATTACTTTAAATAACTTCAAATTCAGGAATCAGAGATATCCTTAGTGAGGAGCTTGGAAAAAAAGACATATCTGCAATATCCATAAAAGAAGATATGCATCTTGAGCAACTAAGAGAGAAATCTAGGCTAATGTGGGATTTAAAAAAAGTAATAGCCAATGACATTTATTATGCACTTATTATGTGTCAAGCATCCTTCTGCTTTGAAATTATTCCATCTTCCCACCAATCCTATGAGGCAAGTGATATTATCATATTCATTTTACAGTTGCAAAAATTGAGGCACAGAGACATTTAAGTAATCATGAGGTATGGTTAAAATGTGCAAGGCAAGAGGGATTAGTTTTGTTTTTCTTTGTTTTGAGAGCATGGCATGCCTGTATCCTGAGATTTTCATTGGCTTTGTTATAAAGCTCTTACAAGAATATTTTTTTTTGTTTTCTTTTCTTTTGTTTTGTTTTTTAACATGGGCAGGCACCAGGAATCGAACCCAGGTTCTCTGGTATGGTAGGCAAGCATTCTTGCCTGCTGAGCCACCATGGCCTGCCCAGAATAATTTTTTTTTAATGGCCACTACCCATTTGGAGATTCTCTCTTTTACCCTTAATTACTCTGATTTGTGATCTTTGTTGAAATATTCTACAACAGGGACTCTCAAACTGTGTCCTATGGACCTCTAAGGGTCTCTAAGACATGGGAGTCCACAAGTTCAAAACTATTTTCATAGCAAATTAAGATGTTCATTTTTTACTGTGTTGATATCTGCACTGACAGGGCAAAAGCAACAGTGGGTAAACTCCTGGTGATGCAATAAAAATCCAAACGATGGCTCCAAACTGTACTAGGGGTCACAGTATTCTTCACCATCACACAGTTAAAAATGGTGGTGGTGGGGGAGAAGTTTGGTATAAAATGTCCTTGCTCAAACAAAAAAAAATGATTGTGTTTATTAAGTCATGATCCTTGCATCACTTCTGCTGCATGGCAAAGTATGGTGGTTTATGGTGGAAAACCACGTGTGCAATTATTTGCACTTAAAGGTGAATGAACTACTTCTTTCAAGGAGCACCATTTTTATGTGAAAGAATGCCTGAGAGATAAACCATGGATATTCAGAATGGGGTAGACATTTTCTCAGAAATGAATAAAGTGAGTGTCTCTTCAAGAAACATAAATGACAATATTTGTCCTCAATAGGGAAATTCAAGTTTTAAGCAAATATCAGAATTATAGAAATCTTCTATATGAGCTTGAAAGATCCCTAAGACTTTCTATGAGATTGGTGGTGACATAAACAAATGTGTTTTTAGATATGGTATAATAACAAGTGTAAATGACCAATGCACGATCATATAAAAATCATACATGCGAAGAATTGAGACTAGAGGTGCCAAGATGGTGGCTTAGCAAGGTGTGGGATTTAGTTCGTCTTCCAGAACAGCTACTAAATATCCAGGAACAGTACAAAACAACTTCTGGGGCCACGTCAGTGACCAGACACACAGCATACCCCAGTCAGGACCAATTGGACCAGTTGCAAGCCCCCCCAGAACTGTGAGTGCCCCAAGGCGCAGTGGCCGGTGCCCCTCCCCCACAGGCTGCTTCCCAGAGAGGAAAGGAAAGGGACCTTACTAGGCAGGGAGAGTCTGCTGAAGGTAAAGGTACTGCATCACCTTATGCTGGTGGGACTTGCAGGCAGATAAGCACCACATACTGGGCAGGATAGGAAAAACACAAATCCAGAGACTTCATAGGAAAGTCTTTCAACCTGCTGGGTCTCACCCTCAGGGAAACTGATGCTGGTGACTCTTTCCTCCTGCAGAAGGCCACTTTGGTCTAGGAAAATCTGGCTGGGGTCTATAATACCTAAGTAGACCCTCCTAAGGATGAGGGGAGGGGGGGAAGACACCATACAGGCATGGCAAGAAACAAGAAAACAAGAACTGAAAAATTCTGCTCTGTTAGACAAAACCTAAGCTAGTGGTCCAGAATAAGCTGAACTGAATGTCGAAGAACAGACAGACAACAAGGTCATCCAGCAAGAAAATCTTAGGTAAAAGAAGTGAAAACAATCTCTAGAATAAACTAATTAAGGTAATTAAATGCCTAGATGCCAGCAAAAAAGAAAGAATCATACTAGGAAAATTGAAGATATGGCCCAGTCAAAGGAACAAACCAACAATTCAAATGAGATAGAGGAGTTGAAACAATTAATTCAGAATGTTCAAACAGACATGGAAAACCTCATCAAAAATCAAATCAATGAATTGAGGGAGGATACAAAGAAAGCAAGGAATGAAAAAAAGAAGAAATAGAAAGTCTGAAAAAACATATCACAGAATTTATGGGAATGAAAGGCACAGTAGAAGAGATGAAGAAAACAATGGAAACCTGCAATGTCAGATTTCAAGAGGCAGAAGATAGGATTAGTGAACTGGAGGATGGAACATCTGAAATCCAACAAGCAAAAGAAAATATAGGGAAAAGAATGGGAAAACATGAGCAGGGACTAAGGGAATTTAATAACAACATGAAGCACACAAATGTATGTGTTGCGGGTGTCTCAGAAGGAGAAGAGAAGGGAAAAGGAAGAGAAAAACTAATTGAGGAAATTATCACTAAAAATTTCCTAACTGTTATGAAAGACTTAAAATTACAGGAAGTGCAACATACCCCAAACAGAATAGATCCAAATAGATGTACCCCAAGACACTTACTAATCAGAATGTCAGATGTCAAAGAGAAGGAGAGAATCTTGAAAGTAGCAAGAGAAAAGCAATCCATCACATACAAGGGAAGCCCAATAAGACTATGTGTAGATTTCTCAGCAGAAACCATGAAGGCAAGAAGACAGCATGATGATGTATTTAAATTACTAAAAGAGAAAACCTGCCAACCAAGAATTCTATGTCCAGCCAAATTGTCTTTCAAAAGTGAGGGAGAAATTAAAACATTTTCAGACAAAAAAATCACTGAGAGAATTCGTGACTAAGAGACCAGCTCTGCAAGAAATACTAAAGGGAGAATAAGAGACAGATATGAAAAGACAGGAAAGAGAGGTGTGGAGAAGAGTGAAGGAATGAAGACTATCAGTAAAGGTAAAAAGAAGAAAAATTAGATATGATATATAAAATCCAAAAGACAAATGGTAGAAGAAAGTACTACCCATATAGTAATAACACTAAATGTTGATGGATTGAACTACCCAATCAAAAGAGAGACAGGCAGAATGAATTAAAAACAGGACCCTGTATATGCTGTCTACAGGAAACACATCTTAGACCCAAGGATAAACAGGTTGAAAGTGAAATGTTGGGAAAAGATATTTCATACAAATAACAATCAGAAAAGAACAGAAGTAGTTATACTAATATCCAACACATTATACTTCAAATGTACAACAGTTAAAAGACACAAAGAAGGACACTATGTATTCATAAAAGGAACAATTCAACAAGAAGACAAAACAATCGTAAATATTTATGCACCAAGCCAGAATGCTCCAAAATACAAGACATACGCTGAAAAGAGAAATAGACACATCTACCACAATACTTAGAGACTTCAATTCCCCACTCTCATCAATGGACAGACTATCTAGACAGAGGATCAATAAAGAAACAGAGAATTTTAATAATACAATAAATGAGCTAGACTTTGCATACATTTATAGAACATTACCCCACAACAGCAGGATACACCTTTTTCTCAAGTGCTCATGGTTCATTCTCAAGGATAGACTATATGCTGGATCACAAAGCAAGTCTCAATACATTCAAAAAGATTGAAATCATATAAAACACTTCCTCAGATCATAAAACAATGAAGTTGGAAGTCAATAATAGGCAGGGTGCCAGAAAATTCACAAATATGTGGACGCACAACAACACACTCTTCAACAACCAGCAGGTCAAGGAACAAATTACAGGAAAAATCAGTAAATATCTCGACGCAAATAAAAATGAAAACATAACATACCAAAATTTATGGGATGCAGCAAAGGCAGTGCTAAGAGGGAAATTTATTGCCCTAAATGCCTTTATCAAAAGAGAAGAAAGGGCAAAAATCGAGGAATAAACTGTACACTTGGAAGAACTAGAGAAAGAACAGCAAACTGACCCCAAAGCAAGCAAAGAGAAAGAAATAATGAAGATTAGAGCAGAAATAAATGAAATTGAGAACATGAAAACAATTGAGAAAATCAACAAAACCAGAAGGTGATTCTATGAGAAAATCAATAAGATTGATGGACCCTTAATGAGGTTGCCCAAAAGAAGAAGAGAGAGGATGCAAATAAATAAAATCAGAAATGGAAGAGAAGACATAACCACTGACTCCACAGAAATAAAAGAAGTAATGACAGGATACTTTGAACAACTTTATGCTAATAAATTCAACAATGTAGATGAAATGTACAACTTTCTAGAAAGGCATGTACAACCAACATTGACTTGAGAAGAAATAGACGACCTCAACAAACCAACCACAAGTAAAAAAATTGAATCAGTCATTAAGAAGCTCCCCAAAAAGAAAAGTCCAGGACCAGATGGCTTCACATGTGAATTCATCAAACATTCAAGAAAGAATTAGTATCAATCTTGCTTAAACTCTTCAAAAAAAATTGAAGAAGACGGAAAGCTACCTAACTCATTCCATGAAACCAACATCACCCTCATACCAAAGCCAGACAAAGATATTACAAAAAAAGAAAACTGCAGACCAATCTCTCTAATGAATATAGATGCAAAAATCCTCAACAGAGTTCTAGCAAATCGAATCCAACAGTTCATTAAAAAAATCATACACCATGACAAAGTAGGATTCATCTCAGGTCTGTAAGGATGGTTCAATATAAGAAAATCAAGTAGTGTAATACACCATATCAACAAATCAAAACAGAAAAATCACATAATCATCTCGATTGATGTAGAAAAGGCATTTGACAAAATTCAACATCCTTTCCTTTTGAAAACACTTCAAAGGATAGGAATAGAAGGGAACTTCCTCAAAATGATAAAGGGAATATATGAAAAACCCACAGTTATCATCATCCTCAATGGGGAAAAACTGAAAACTTTCCCCCTGAGATCAGGAACAAGACAAGGATGTCCGCTATCACCACTGTTATTCAACATTGTGTCAGAAGTTCTAGCCAGAGAAATTAGGAAAGAAAAAGAAATACAAGGCATCAAAATTGGAAAAGCAGAAATAAAACTCTCACTGTTTGCAGATGATATGATACTATATGTCAAAAACCCAGAAAAATCCACAGCAAAACTACTAGAGCTAATAAATGAGTACAGCAAAGTGGCAGGTTACATGATCAACACTCAAAAAGCTGTGGTGTTTCTATACACTAGTAATGAACAATAGAAGGGGGAAATCAAGAAAAAGATTCCATTTACAGTTGCAACCAAGAGAATAAAATATTTAGTAATAAATTTAACTAAAGAGACAAAAGACCTATAGGAAGAAAACTACAAGAAATTGCTAAAAGAAATTGCAGAAGACCTAAATAAATGGAAGAGCATACCATGTTTATGGACTGGAAGACTAAATATAGTTAAGATGTCAATTCTACCTAAATTGATTTACAGATTCAATGAAATACCAATTGAAATTCCAAATACTTACTTTTCAGAACTAGAAAAACTAATAACCAAATTTATCTGGAAGGGCAGTGTGCCCCAAATAGCTAAAAGTATCCTGAGGGAAAAAAAAATGAAGTTGGAGGTCTCACGCTACCTGACTTTAAGGCATATTATGAAGCTACAGTGGTCAAAACAGCATTGTACTGGCATAAAGATAGATATACTGACTAATGGAATAGAATAGAGTGTTCAGATATAGACCCTCTCATCTATGGACAATTGATCTTTGATAAGACAGTCAAACCAACTCACCTGGGATGGAACAGTCTCTTCAATAAATGGTGCTTTGAGAACTGGATATCCATATGCAAAAGAATGAAACAGGATCCACATCTCACACCCTATATAAAAATTAACTCAAAATGGATCAAAGACCCAACATTAGGTCTAAGACCATAAAACTGTTAGAAGAAAATGTAGGGAGGTATCTTATAAATCTTCTAATAGGAGGTGGTTTCCTAGACCTTACACTCAAAGCACAAGCACTGAAGAAACAAATAAATAAATAAATGGGAACTTTTGTGCATCAGAGAACTTCATCAAGAAAGTAAAAAGACAGCCTACACAATGGGAGACAATATTTGGAAATGATATATCAGATAAAGGTCTAGTATCCAGAATATATAAAGACATTGTTCAACTCAGCAACAAAAAGACAGACAACCCATTACAAAATGGTCAAAAGAGTTGAACAGATACTTCTCAGGAGAGGAAATACAAATGACCAAAAGGCACATGAAAAGATGCTCAACTTCCCTGGCTATTAAGGAAATGCAAATCAAAACCACAATGAGATATCATCTCACACCCACCAGAATGGCCATTATCAATAAAACAGAAAACGACAAGTGCTGGAAAGAATGTGAAGAAAGAGGCACACTTATCCATTGTTGGTGGGAAAGTCAAACGGTACAACCGCTGTGGAAGGCAGTTTGGCGGTTCCTCAGGAAGCTAAATATAGAATTGCCATATGACCAGGCAATACCATTGTTAGGTATCTACTCAGAAGACATGAGGGCAAGGACACAAACGGACATTTACACACCAATTTTTTAGCAGCATTATTTACAATTACGAAGAGATGGAAACAGCCAAAATGTCCATCAACAGACAAGTGGCTAAACAAACTGTGGTATACACATGAGACAGAATATTATGCAACCATAAGACAGAATAAAGTTATGGAGTATGTAACAACATGGGTGGACCTTAAGGACATTATGCTGAGTGAGATTAGCCAGAAACAAAAGAACGAATACTGTATGGTCTCACTGATATGAACTGACATTAGTGAATAATCTTGGAGAATTTCCTTGGTATCAGAGACCATCAGGAGACAGAAATAGGGTAAGATGTTGGATAACTGGAGCTGAAGGGATACAGATTGTGCAACAGGACTGATTTTAAAAACTCAGAAAAGGATAAAACAATATTACTTAACTGTAATACAATTATGTTAGAACACTGAATGAAGCTGAATGTGAGAACAATAGAGGGAGGTGGGCTGAGGGCACAAATGAAATCAGAAAGAAGGATAGATGATAAAAACAGAGATGGTATAATGTAGGAATGCCTAGAGTGTATTATGATAGTGACTAAATGTACAAATTTAAAAATGTTTTTCATGAGGAAGAACACAGTACTGTCATTACTACTGGGTGTTGAAAATAGATTGTAATTAATAATTTAAAATTTTAACTTATGTGTGAGACTAAAGCAAAAATGCTTATTTAGTACAAAATTTATATTTTGAGTAGTGCATTTCCTAATGTAACTTATGTAGACAGCTTAATTGAACACCATAAGTACATGGAACCTTGAGTAGGGCATAAGATTTTGTAGGTTTGTCCAGAGTGATGCCCCAATAAATCCCAGAGTGATCTGACAGTGAGTAAAAAAGTATTTGCAAAGTCTCCTTGGGGGAATGATAAGAAAGGGGGAAAACTCAACTTCCCCAACTGGAGAATTCTCGATATTCTCACAAGCAGTGTGGACAACTAAAGCAATAGGCTGAACCCCAAATCTTGGTGTTTGTTCATATGAAACTTAACCCCACAAAGGATAGATCAAGCCTACTTAAAATTAAGCCCAAGAGTCACCCCAAAGAGAACCTTTTTTTGCTCATATGTGGCCTCTCTCTCCAGCCAACACAACAAGCAAACTCACTGCCCTTCCCCTGTCTACGAGGGACATGACTCCCAGGGGGTGTGGACCTTCCTGGCAACATGGAACAGAAATCCTGGAATGAGCTGAAACTCAGCATCAAGGGATTGAGAAAACTTTCTTGACCAAAAGGGGGAAGAGTGAAATGTGAAAAAGTGCAATGGCTGAGAGATTCCGAACAGAGTCGAGAGGTTATCCTGGAGGCTATTCTTATGCATTAAATATATATCACCTTGTTAGTCAAGATGTAATGGAGAGGCTGGAGGGAACTGCCTGAAAATGTAGAGCTGTGTTCCAGAAGCCATGTTTCTTGATGATGATTGTATAATGATATAGCTTTCACAATGTGACTGTGTGATTGTGAAAACCTTGTCTCTGATGCTCCTTTTATCTACCTTGTCAATAGATGAGCAGAACATATGGAATAAAAATAAATAATAGGTGGAACAAATGTTAAAATAAATTTAGTTTGAAATACTAGCGATTAATGAAAAGGAGGGGTAAGGGGTATGGTTTGTATGAATTTTTTTATCTTTTCTTTTTATTTCTTTTTCTGAATAGATGCAAATGTTCCAAGAAATGATCATGATGATGCACATGCAACTATGTGATAATATTGTGAATTACTGATTATATATGGGGAATGGAATGATCAAATGTTAAGAATGTTTGCGTTTGTTTGTTGTTTTTTGATATTAAAAAAAAAATTAAATAAAAAAAAGATGGAATGGAGAGGCTGGAGGGAACTGCCTGAAAATGTCGAGCTGTGTTCCAGTAACTGTGTTTCTTTAAGATGATTGTATAATGATATAACTTTCGCAATGTGACTGTGTGATTGTGAAAACCTTGTGTCTGATGCTCCTTTTATCTACCTTATCGACAGACGAGTAAAACATACGTAATAAAAATAAATAACAGGGGGAACAAATGTTAAATTTAGATTGAAATTCTAGTGATCAATGAAAGGGAGGGGTAAAGGGTATGGTATGTATGAATTTTTTTCTGTTGTCTTTTTATTCCTTTTTCTAAATTGATGAAAATGTTCTAAGAAATAATCATAATGATGAACATACAACTATGTGATAATATTGTCAATTACTGATTACATATAGAGAATGGAATGATCATAAGTTAAGAATGTTTGGTTTGTTGTTTTATTTTTTTTTTAAATTTTATAAAATCATACATGCATAAAAGAGCCATATTAAAATGCAAGATACTGAATTTTTGTATAACAGAATACAAAAGTTCATTAAGTTTTCAGATTCCATATTGCAACTAAACTCTACAAGCTACCATTTGTCAAGTTTGTGTGTAATATCAAAAAAGATATCCATAGTTACCTGAAAAGTATGAGAATCCTTTTTTTTGTATCTACATATCTGTGTGAGGCTAGATTTCCTTCGTGTAGTTCAACCAAAACAACATATTCCAACAACTTGAATGTGGGCACAGATGTGAGACTCCAAATCTTTTTGCTCATCTAGATATGAAAAAGATTGGCAAAAATGTAAATCAATTCCACTCTTAAAAATATTTTTCAGTAAACTATGTTACTTATATTGACATATAACAAGTTTATTTTGTTATTTTAAATGAATTGATAAATATTTTTGAAATTTCTCACTTTTAATTTCTAATCTGTTAAATTATCAATAGATTTGACTCACATAAATACAAAGTCTTTAGAGTCTCTATATTTTTAAGAGTGTAATGGAGTCTAAGGCCAACAAAGTCTGAGGCTTCCAATTTTTGGAGAAACAAGGCCGCACAAAGAAGGGTGAGGTGTTTATTTGCTCCCCAGGACTGTTAAAGAGGACATGCATGTGGGATGTCCATGAAATGAAGGTAATAATATGGCACAGCAAAGCAGATCAGAGCCAGCCAGGAAAATGGATTAAATTGTCTACATTGTATTTTAGTTTAATAAGGAAACTTTTCCTAAAATGATTTCTAAAGCAATGGTACTAGCTTGCTTTCTCTCTAAAGACATTTTGTTTTTATAAAATTACAACCTGGAAAACATACTACGTGTTTAGTCTGAGTAGGTAGCCTGAGTTGTTTGTTAAATACCAGATCTCAGATTTGTGGCTGTTTCTCAGAACTGACTACAAGACACTGGCCATTAAATTTATGTATCATTTTAATTATTTATACTTTAATCAATGAAAGGAGGTAAGCAATGGTCTGCAACACAGCACTTCCACCATCATTTCACTGACAAGGCCTTTAGATTCCCTCCATTATGAAGCTGGACATACCACAAAATCTTCCCATTAAACATTCTGGGGAGAGTCATCAGCCATACCTGCTTTTACCCCATTATGTTTGCATTTCTGGGATAGAGGTTTCCAGAGTTGCCACTATGTAAAGCAGGCATATTTAGTCTCAATCATTTCCAAATTTCTCCTTCCTTTCACTCGTGATACTGTTAATCACTCAGAATTAGGGTTCTTTAGTCTTGACTCTCAGAGTACCACAACATTGGTCACAAATATAAATTGTACTGCATTGGGCCAGCTGTTGATGGCCTCCCCACGAGAGTGTTGGAAGTTCCCTTTGGTTCTTCTTTCAGACGTGCCTCTACTCCAGCTGATTTGATTTTTCTCCATGTGAGGTACATGCCCTTAATTTAGTCTTGCTGAACAAAGGGACTGGATAACTTCCAACTTGCATCAGAAGATGGTCTCCAGTGATAGGAACTCTGCATTTGTTGGGAGAATGAACTAAATCACCTCTGAGATCTCTTCCCATATTAAATATTTATGAGTTCATAGATTTACTCTGTTCATCAATGGAAAATTGCTATAGAAGGGATAATCTATAGCAATTAGGGGCGATGGCAATTGTTCTCAGTCTCTCATCTGATAGGCTAAAGTGGGGGAAGCTCAGCCTCCAGACATTCAATACAACAAAGTTAATGAACATCCACCTCATGATCTTGAACTGGTCTGCTACTTGTCAAACCTAAAAATAAAAAGTAAATTTATTTTGAAACACACTCTATTGGCACAATCAAGTATTGTGGAGGCACTGGATAACTGGTTTGAACAAATGGGGATGAATCTAGAGGGGCTTGGAAACTGCAAGCCAAGCCAAGAAGTAATTTAGGTTTATAAAAAGAGGTAGATTAAAAAGAAATATTTAAGTGTTTTTAATCTGTCTACAGAATTTTGCTATTAATGGTGGTGGGAACCACCTTGATATATTGAAAAATATATATATATATGCTTCATCTTGCAGGCAATTCTGGTGCTCTGCATTGAGAAGGATTCTGAGGTTGAGTCTGGATCAAGGGAAAGAGTTCCATATGCCATGAATGTCTAATCATTGTGTTTAACTCTCTTAAAGATTGTGATGAGCATTATTATCCCTACTTTATAATTGAGCTAGCTGAGTGCAGAGATGTTAAATAGCTTGCCAGAAATACACAGTGGATCTGGGATTCAAATGCTAAATGCCTCTGAGGGACTATTAGTCAATGTGATGCCATGGACAAGCCTCTATTTCTCAGGACCTTCATTTTCTCATTTCTAAAAGCTTTGAACTAGAATGCTTTCTAAACTCCTTGCCACCTCGTGTCCTTTCATCTCTGAAGGATCCATCAGACACCTCACACCCTGGCAATCTTGCTCTCCTTTCAACTCCATGAATATTTATCATGATTTGGCATTTCAGTTCTATGCTGAGAACTGCACTGCTTGTAAACCTTTCATGTGTTTAGATATTATTTCTCCAAATGCATGGCAAGTGCCTGGAGAGGAGGGGGTGCTACTATGTCCCCCACAGGGACTAGCATAGTACCCTTGCACTTGGGAGATATTTGATAACTATTGGCTGATACTTGGATATGGCCTAGGCCACTAAGCCATGTTATAATAGGCTAGACCTGGTATTTGCCACAAAGAGAGGGACAATCAGATGATCATTTCTGAGTCAGTAACACCCTGGGGATGTTTGATTCAGTGATCTAGAATTTAAAATCCTCTTTACCCCACGGCCAATGCTCCCTGCCCTTCTGACCGTTATGAATGTCTGTTTATCTTCTGGCCTGCAACAACAGTAGCTGTTTATTTAGCAGCCTGACTTAAGACATTCCGTACATATACTCAATGAAGGCTTTCTTTCACTATTATTTTTCTGTGGAAGGTAAAACTCTGTCTTGTTTTTCCAGTTCTCCTCCTAAGTGTGATGATTTAGATGTTCCTGCTGTTAACTGGCAGCTTTTCCATTTCCTTCTCTCACTCAGTGCCCCAGACTTCTCCGCAGAAGGCTCTGATGAGTGTTTTCTTTCAGACCCCTGGCTTGTTAGCAACATAGAACTTCAGCAATGCCTGGAATTCTGGATCTTACCTTTTCCCTGTCCTTCCATTAGGAAACAAGCAAACAAAGAAGTATTATTTGGGCTGCCGTCACTTACTAGGCCCTGTCTGCTTTAAGATTCTAAAATAGAGGATTCATGCAAGAAGCTCAGTACAGCTTTCCAGTTGGGCTGAAAGTTTACATATTGGACGCTAACTTTCAAAATGAGTGTGTCTTCCCATTTTTTTTTCTGTGTCTGTCTACCCACATTCAGTCTTTTACTACTGAACATCATGTTTCTAAGTGTGCTTCTTCCTTCTTCGTAATTAATACTGATGGAATTCCCAGGTGTGTGGGGAATAATTCTGGATACTGTGTGGATGGAACATAAAAATGGAAATGTTCCTGCCTCATCCCCTCTGCTTGGCTTCTGGCTCTAAACGATGCCATTTATTTTACTGGCCCACTGGTCCTTTACACAACTTTCTCTCTTCAGGTGGTGCCAGGAGAACGTCAGTGCCCTTTTGTCCTTCTTCCTTTGTAGCCTTGCAACAACACACAGAGCACAGCGGAACTGTCAGCAGCTCAAATGCCATTCCTGTCACACCTCTCTTCTTGTGTACTCTAATGAACCAGCAATCTTTGCAGCTGCGTCTTCCAAGATGTGATTTCTGAATATTAGGCCTGACGCCTTTCCGGTCAGGTTCTGCATTAACTCTTATTAGAGTGGCCAAGACAAATAGAGAGCGAGGCCTGGACCTCTCACTGGAAAACTCAGTGAGCTGGTCCTTTCACCTTTAGGTTCTCACATATTACACCTCAGAGAAGAATGTGGTGGTGTTTAGCTTTTCTTTTGATGTTGCATTTTGCTTCTTTTTCAGTAGATAAGAATTTCTGTACCTCAAAAATACATAGAGTTACATGCAAAGAAAAAATAGATTTATTTCTGCCATTTCCAAACATACCCAGATCATCACTCCCATGCCCATAAGCACGTGTTGAGTCTGCCTTAAGCAGGCTTGCCCAGACATGGGTGAATGAGGTTTACTTTTTCCCTTCGGTGAAAAATCATAATTTTTTTCTCTTGCGAATGTGGCTTCACCTTCTCTCCATGCTTGAGTCCAATGCATATGAAGTCATACAGATTAGAGTTTATCTGTAAGGTAACAGGGTGTTTTTTCCAACTCTCCTGAAGATCTACCCATCTTGTCAACTATGGTAAGTTAGAAGTGGTAGCTATTTATATCATTACATTAATTATGCAGAGTGGAACCATTTGCAAGCTTTCTTTAAAAAAAAAATAACAAAAGCAGAAAGCTAGAGATTAAAATTCTTTTATGTGCTTGAGGTACTCTTCACTGCTTCATTTACAAGGTTATAGATATTTTCCTTCTAAATGTTCCACTCCTGAACTTTAGAACTTGGTATTTTGAATTAATCCAAAATCCACTCTTGGGGATTAGCCCTTATCTGAGACTTCAGAAAATAAACTTATCTTTTTATTTTCTTATCACTGAAGCATGTTCAGAGATTGTTTCCTTGCCTTTATTTTTCTAAACAATGATAGAAAATTCTCCCTGCTTTGCTGAATGCAATAATCTGCAAAATTGAGTAGCACGAACATACAGTTTCTTTACCTCTTAAACATCATCTGTTATACTACAAAGAGCAGAGAGCCTTTCCTAAGACCTCCATCATCTATAAACTTTTGTAAATCTACTTGCAGGGCCTCTGGCATCTCCAGCTCCGTCTCCACTTTGACTTCAGCTGCATTCTCAACTCATTCTTGGGTATTGAGTGTTTACCATTGATTAGAACTGTGCTCAGGACAAAAAGATGAGTAAGAAAGGGCTTATGCCCCAGATAAACTCTTGTTCTGGGGCAATTTTGTATGTGGGTGGTTGTTGGGGGAGGGTGATAGGAAAGGAGATGTGCCCACTTAGTTACAATAAAACATGTTTGATTCTCTAAGAGGAAAGAAAACCGTCTTGTGAGAGCCTGCATACAAAAGTTTCTAACTCTGCTTAGAAGACTTTCTTGAGAAAGGGCTTTACAAAGGGCATTTGGTCTTGTTTTGAAGAATGAAGAACAGTGCACCGAGCCCTGGAGAGGGAAAGGGGGTTTCAGACAGGGAAGATACCCTTGCTTTCAAACGCTTAGTGGTCATGAAAAGGCCAGGCAAGCCTGAAGAAATCTGATACGGTTGGAAGGTAAGACATATGACTAGGGACTAGGGTGCATAGAATATTTGACTAGCTTCCCATTGCTATTTAAATTGTTACAGATTTTCCTGCTTTACTATTGTATAGCCACAGTTCAAAGATTAGTAAGAACTGATAGACCTACTGCCCTGCTATTTGTCACTCTTTTTGTTAAGTACCAATGCTCTCAAAACAGTTAAGAAAGTCAGTTAACTGGTGTTCCGGTTTTCAAACATCGATTCTGCTAATCTCTCCTCAAGTTCTTTATCATGTTGTAGATAACCCTAGGCCTTCCTCTTACTTGTCAGTTAAGTGGCTGATTAATCACGCTATCTGTGTCTCCCACATTTATATCAGCCTTTCTATCAGGAATTGCGTAGCTACTCCAGCTCAGATAGGGTTGGTTTGTGTGTCAGTTTTGAATACAAATTTAGAGATTTATATTTATTTTACTTCCAAAAACAAAAGATACTTTTGGCAAAAGCTGACTCTTGTAACAATGTGCACTATATATCTTCCAATTTTTATTTGGAGGCTACACTTTTGTAAATATTCTAATCAGTCATGATTGAGCAACCAAGATGCACTGGGTGTCTGGTTTTTAAGGGGTGGGGTTGAGCCACAGTCCCTTACCTGCCTGGGCATGGGATTCATCTGGAGCCTCATTAGGGAGTGGGACACCAAAAACCGCTGTACAAAATCTCATCTCCTCCTTCAGCAATCTAGAAACTAAAGATTCAGTTTGTGCATTTTGTTTTGAATTTACTCCCAGCCTGATATTTCAAAAAGTGTGTGGAAATTGTTGGGATATATATTGTATGTGAGGAATCGCAAACACAGGGGAGGGGAGGTGACAAAGAAAAAGAGAGAGAAATGAGGCAGGGAGAAGAGGAAGAGGACTAAAGAGAGACAGGTGGGGACAGGGTCTGTTTTCTTACTGAGTGGGTCTAGACACAAGGACCACATAGCTTATTAACCAGTATCAGTAGTCAGAAAAAGACAGATGATCTGGAGGTTGGATGGAGTGGAATTCCTTTCTGCTGAAAGCAATGTACAGCAGTGTGCTATTGTGCAATTTTCCCTTGGGATCGTTGCCTTCTCTTTCATGAACTTCTCACTCCTGTTATTTCCAGTTCTGAACCATCTGATCAGAGACTATAGAATTTCCAGCACTCTAGGCACTAATTTCCGGGGCTAAAACAGCAACCCTCTGCAGCTCCTACCACAACCACCGCTGCCCTGCTGGGCAGTGGGGTCATGCCAGCCCAGGCACTTTTGCCCAGGAAATAGAAGGTGGCATTTAAGTGGCACTGAGGACTCTCCCAACCAGTGTTAAAGATTCTGTGTGCATCAGGCCAATTCTAAATTGAGCTTTTTCTTGGGTAAATGAATAAGAACCCAAGAAACCTCACAGTGAAACGAAAAAAAAAAAAGATATGAAAACTTGTACCTCTACACATATCTGCTAAATCCCAGTTTTGACAGGCATGACATATTCAGTGTTTCTATGACTTATTTTAATGCTGTAGATATTTCTAGTGTTCCTGTTTTAGAATATAACTCAGTCAAATCTCAATGTTTAAAATACCCAAATGATGATATCATAGAATTAAAAGTGTTCTATTTTTTGTTTTATATATTTATTTATTTTTAGTCTATAAGGAAACTGAGGCTCCCAAAAAGCAAAAGCCTTGATCAAAGTCATTGCTGGCAAACGAGGACTAAAGAAAGACTAAAAGCCAGACCCTCCCTGGGATATGTTAAAACATGCTTCCCTTTATGAAATCCATTGAATCCGTTTTGAAATAGAAGAATAGAAAAATGTATTTATTTTAAAATTTCTTTATTAAGTAATTTTGAATTGACTACTTGCAGTTTTTCACGTTGTTCATCTAAAGGGTGGGTTGCTCCATATCTCCCAGTGATATTCCCCAGAAACCAGTCAACCTCAGAGCAATTACTTCCCCTGAACAAAATGCGCAGGAAGGAGTGCCAGTGCCTACTGTTCTGGAAAAAGGCAATGTTTGCCTCAGGAATCAGACCCAGATTTCCACAATGCACGCTGAGACTCGGCACTGGGTCACTGGGCTGAAGCTCTGCACTGAAGCCAAGCGGCGTTTAAACCACTAGACTCAAAGTTTGCTCACCAAGGGCCATAGCTGTGTTCTCAAATGTGACTCAACTGTGGTTTATGGATTTGTCTGTGTGGGGTATTGGAAGGAATGCTACTTGGGGTTGGGCATACTGAATTCTAGTCCCAGCTTTGCCTCTAATCAGAAGGTCCAGAGCAAATCCTGTACCCTCCCTGAATGCCCGTGAGTCATCTGTCAAGTACCTCTGGCCTGCATACATCAAGCTCTTCCAACCATAAATAGGGTACCAGAAATGGAGTGTTTTGTAAATGGAATGTGTTAAAGAAATATAGAATAGTGTTAATTTTCATTATTCCTAGTATTTAGACATTAGTGAAACAGGTAAGCCTTTGTTTGACTATATGTGGTCAGATATCTCCTGAAAGTGGTCAGATATCTCCTAAAAGCCCTGTATGTTAAAATATTAGGTTCAGTATTAAAGCAAAAATCTATATTGTGCTGTAGAGAAAGGTCTTCTGTTTTGTTCCGTGCCTTCCAGATTAAGTATACTTGGTACATGTAATTGACCTAACAGAGTAGGGAAGATATGACAAATTGCAGATGCTTGGGATGTATTATTCACATTCTATATTCTTTCAAAAGCCTTCTCCTTTTAGACCCATTTCTTGTACTAGATCTTCATTTCTAAACAAGTTCCATAACACTACCTTTCCAAATTAAAACTAAAGAAATAGTTTGTTTTTCTGGATCTTTTTATTTTTCTAGTAAGTTTTCCCTTTGACCTGGATATGTTCTGTTAAGTTTTATAAATAAATTCAATCTTTCAGGGCGGCACAAGTGTAGCTCAGTAGTAGAATTCTCGCCTGCCATGTGGGAGACCTGGGTTTGATTCCCGGACCCTGTTCCTCCCCCAGAAATAAAAATAAAAATAAATAAAATCAATCATTCACTCGGCCAGTATTTACTGAGGAGCTACCATGTGCCATCACTATTCTGTAGCTAAATCAGTGAATAAAAGAGACAAAATATCCTGCCATCATCATCATGTTTTGCATTTATATATTTCTAGGTATATTAATTTATACTGTAAAATCTTCTGTGGATTCAAGACTATAAATGACCAACATCTGAAGGTTGAGTTCTGTCCCACTTCCCTACTTCCATTTCCACCCCTGATCTCCAGTCTTCCTAGCTCTACTCTGCCACTCCTCTTCTCCCTCCCAGATTAGCGTTTGACTTTTATTTTGGGTGGAAGCTATTAAATAATCCATTTTTGGATGATGGAAGCCAAAGAGGGGCAGCTCCAATGTAATTATTTATCCATGGAGCACATAACCGTTTTCTGTCATGCTAATCCCCAGCCCTGAGGCATGCTCAAAGTCTTAGTCCTCCTAGGTCACTTAACGTTGTTGGATAAAGTTTTATGGCATTTGATGACTTAACCCATTGCATATTCAGTTTACATAATACCAGTTGGCCCATTATGAGCACTGCAAGTCCATTTCATGTACAGCTTTGCTGACAACATGATGGTTTCTCCATTATCACTGTTTAAAACCTCTTTTACAGTCTCTAGCATACCCACTTCTATTCTCAACTCAGCCCTGATCTTTACCTTAAACCAGTGACCTCCCCTTCTACCACTCTTCAACCCTCTACTCAGTCTTATACCTTTGTGAACCTTTTGCCACACTGCATACAGAAAGATATTTCTGAACCCCAATCTGATTACAGAAATCCTCTCTTTTAATAGATCCTCTTTCTAAAATGAAATCTCTTTGGCACCAGACATTTGTGTCTATTTTGTTCACTCCTTTACATCCAGTGTTTAGAACAGTGCCTAGTACATAGGAGATGTTTGAAAAATACGTGTTAATGCAAATATAAAGAAAATCATGCTGTTTCCCAGCATGATAGAGGGCTACCCTCACTCTTGGTCACCAACACACTGCAGTCCTACATCACAGAGGCCATCTCTCCACTGCATGAACACACTAAGTTTTTTCCCTCCTTAGCACCTTTGTGGAGTCCACCCTTTTCCCATTTCACCTTCTTGTCCACTGGAGAGCAGCTGCAACGTGACTGCCTCAGCAAAGGCTTTCCTGACTTTCTGAGAATATGTGGGTACCTTAAGGATTTTAATCCCATGACTCTGTGAGTCACAATCTTTGTAATGTTTTCTTTATTTCTGTTTTCTTTCTCCCTGACCAGAATGCAAGCTCCATGAGGATATGCATTTTGTCTGCAATTTACTTTGATATAACAACTGCAGTAGCCAACATAAAGCCTGGGAGCCTACTAGGACACAATATGTGTTTGTTAAAAAAATTATTAAAATTTACTTTTATGATAACCCTTTTAATGCCAATGCCAAGGCTACAGCTAATTATTGTGACAATATTTAAGGAAGTAACTTGTTGGTTAAAAAGATTTCATCATGACATAATTGATGTCTTCAACTTGAGTCACTTCTACGTATTTTTAAAACAAACAACAAAAAACTTATACTCAACCATATTTTATTATCTTACCCAGTATTTCAAAGTGGTCAAATATTTATTGATGACTTTATACAGAAAGACATACTGAAAAAACAATAAAGAACATTTCTTCATGAACACATAATTTTATAAAAGTTATAGAGAAATTATTTAGAAACTGAGTGATAAAGACATATTACAAATAGAATGTTAAAGGCATTACATAATTCAAGACTTTGGGGGAAACGCGTGATCTGTTTGGGAGGAGAGAATACAGAAAAGAACAGAAAGAACAGTGTCATGGAAACTGGAAAAAAATAAAGAAAATGGACATAGATTGGGAATGAGGTCATACAAAGACTTGATGCCACTGCCCTACAAGTCTACAGGTATTACTTAGGTATGTGTTGATACTGTGAGCAGTGTCAGGAATGATGGGGATACAAAGAGGTGCAGTTGAAGCTATAAAATGAAAACATCTGTACAATTAAGGAAAAATGAACACAAGAAAAAAATAGCAAATTAATGTATAAACATTACATTGAACATTATTTTAAAAGATTAAAAAGAAGCAAAAGAGGTTAAAAAATAATAAAAAGCAAACTAAGCGGTTTGAAGAATATGGAAGACTAGAAAATAAAAGACAAAGGAAGAAATCTGGTAAGAGCTTATGCAAAATTATAACTGTCCCAGAAACAGAAAATAATGTCTTAAAGACATTACTAAATAGCCAAATCATATAAAATTATGATGATTTACTGGTAGCACTGTTTACTTTCTTGCAACTTTATGGTGTGTGTTAGCTTTCAATAATTTTAAAATGCTTTTTTTCTTTATCCAAATTAAAAATCATCAGGCAAACTTAGAAAAATTTAAATAAGTTTAGGTATTCTTTTCCCAGAAAATGCTTTATTTAAGCTACTTTAACTTTCCCTCTGCTATCAAGAAATAAACATACAAATATTAGCCAAAGTGGAAAGCTAATGGGCAGCTGAAAATTATTTCAGTTGATCAAATCAATTAACACATATTTATTGAGCATTTGCTATAAGCTCTGAGTTTTGGATTATAGAGCTAATGAGCATTGGACTCTGTCAACCATAATCTAATTGAAGAGTTAAAAAATAATAACATGAATCAATCCATGAGCAAGGTCATATTATATCCACACTTAATTTATTTGTTGATCTCTCATTATGCCGAGTTCATTATCAGAGATATGAAGATGAATTAAGGAACTTTACCACTATTAGCAAAACAAAGATGGCTCCTAGACTTGAGCAGCTGGTTGGAATTTAGAATTTGAATTCAGATCTACCTCTCCCTAACTGAGTATCTATAGATATGCCTAATGATTACCTCCATGCTCCAACTTATGCTCAATGCTTCAGTTTCTTCATCTATAGAACAGAGATAATGCCTATTTTAAAGAACATGGAAAAGACATTTAGTACTCACCAAATCCCCATCTATTTCTTCACATTTCCAGGCTCCCCTGCAGTTACACCTGTACAGATGAGTTATTCTGACCAATGAACTATGAATCAAGTGATGTGTCACCTTCCAATCCAAATTATTTGAGAGCTGCTGGGTAATCGTTAGCTATCTCCTGTCAGAATGACCTGGAAGCTGAAGCCAGCCACCCTGGAGATTTATCTGCCCCAGGATGGACTATGCCTGGGCCAGAAATACACTTTTGTGTTGTTAATCACTGAGACTTCTGGGTTTATTTGTCCTGGCTTCAGAGTCTGTGCTGACTAATGCAGAGAATTATTGTGAAGATCCTAGGAAATGATGCATGTTAATGTCTTTGCACAGTGCCTTGTACAAGCTAAACACTCAGTAAATGGAATTATCAATATTTACAAACCTTTCTAAATAAAATTAGTTATTAAACCATTTTGCCTGCTTTTTTTGTTACAGAAATAAATCAACATTGGGAAGAAAACTCTAGAATGTGTTAAGAGAAGTGTTTCCTTAACTACTTCAATGCCTTCAGTTTCTCTAATGCTTTTATCCTAATTGTGTACACTTGATCTCTTTTGATAGGAGTGACTACTCCTGGAACTTGTACTTTTTGTAAACACGGTATATGTTTCTAGTCAGAGGTCTCTAAGGTTTTTATTTACGGATAATTCTTTGCCCCAAACCAATAGCGAAAACTAGTGATCTTTCAAACGTAGAAACACCCTGTAATTTCTTCTGGTGTTGCAACAACTTTGATGTTCATCTTTCCCTTTTCTGGCTAAACCTATGTACACTTAAGTACAGGATCACATTAAGAAAATGCTCAGACCACATGTAAACAACCTGTGGCTAGACAATTCCTGAATCCCATGCAATGTCCAGTTTTTAAAGGATATAAGTTTCTGGGTTGTTTTCTCCACCATCTATTTTTCTGCAAAAGTCTTACTTACTACTTTACCATGAACTGATGTATTTGGACATGAGTCTAGACACACGGTGGTAGATTTCCTTCCTGCCTTTTATACCCGTTTTCATCCTGGAGGGAGTTTTGGCCATCTCTTGTGCCCTGAACCGGTGCTATGGGTATGTCTAGATGGCACATCCCAAATAAAAAGATTTGGAAGGATGCATAAGGAATTAGAATATGATTTGAATCACCTGGTGTATGAAAATAAGATGACCATAAGGAATGAAAAGAAGGTCAAAGGAGATTAAGTTCATTCACTTGATCATCAACTTTATTTCCCGTTAAGTAAAGTTGCCACTTTAACACCTTAATGGAATGAAAAAAATCTTTTCATGAATATACTGATAAATTCTATGACTCTTTAACAATCAAGCATCAGTTGGTAGAAAAACAAACCCAGAATTCATTTTCATTTAGACTGTGGATTTTATAAATTAAATCAGGAACCTGCTTCCCTCAGCTTTTCCTCCTACCCCTTTCCCTCAGCAGTTAAGCTATGATTCAGCAGGATTGATTATATGGCTTTTACCACAAGATGGCAGGATAAGTGGTGAGAAGTGGTGGTGAATAACACTCATTTAAATATTGAAGAAATATCCCCATTAACAGCTCCTATGAAGGAGATTTCTCCCAAATCACCAGAGGTGAGCAGCCCATACTCTACAGCAAGTCCAGGACAAAGAGGCTACTGGGTTTATTCTATCAGAAGGGCCACAAGATCTGAACTGGCCACTATGCATTATGATCAGTAACTTGAATGAAAAAGACAACTGCTACCTTATGGACGGAATCAAGCATGAGGATGGGAGATGTGGTTAATGCATTGAATGATGGCATCAGGAAACAGGTTGACAGAATGGGATGAAACTAACAAGATGAAGTTCAACAGAGATAAATACAATAAATACAGCTTTGAAAAATAGAAAGGACAGAAGAAAGAAAAGGAAAGAAGAGATGGAGGGAGCTAGGAAGGAGGAAAAGAAAAGAAGAGAAAAGAACAGAAAACTCTGATTATAGATTAGATTATTGTTCAAAAGTATTCACATCCTCCTACCTCTAAGATTCTACAAGTTTAAGTCAGAAAACAATATAGCTAATAACTACAGGGACACTTACTTAACCATGAACTTTTAAAAAGTAGATTTGGAGCAGTTCAAAAAATTCCTTATAAAGTCTCTAAAATGAAGCTAAATTTCATTTATAGTTAAAGAAATCAAACCAAAATAAAAAGACACTATTTTTTACTTGTCAGATAGATAAACATCAACAAAGTTTGATAGTAGAGTATTAGTTGGAGATGGACAAACAGACACTATTAAATTACATCTCTCTTGTAGTAAGCACATGTTGTTCAAAGACACACAAACATATAAAACAGACAAATGAACATACATTCTCTGCAGCATTTTTTGTAATTTTACAAATAGTGGGTGCAAATAATCTCCTTCAAGAAGGGGTTGGTTGTGGTGACAACCAATTCAACAGGTTGAGCCCTCAGTTTTGGGGTTCATGCTATGCAACTTATTCCTGCAAAGGAGAAGCTAAGCCTAGTTAAAATTATGCCAAATAGTCACCACCAGGGAACCTCTTTTATTGCTTAGATGTGGCCTCTCTCTCCAAGCCAATATGGCAGGTGAACACACTGTCCTCCCACTATGTGAGATGACTCCCAGGGGTGTGACTCTCCTTGGTAATGTGGGACAGGACTCCCGGAATGAAACAGGACCTGGAATCAAGGGACTGAGAAAGCCTTCTTGATGATGAGGAGGAAGAGAAATGAAACAAAATAAAGTTTCAGCAGCTGAGAGATTTCAAACAGAGTCAGAGGTTATCCTGGAGGTTACTCTTCTTCATTATATAGATATCCCTTTTTAGTTTATGGTGTATTAGAGTAGCTAGAGGGAAGTACCTGTAACTATTAAGCTGTGTTCCAGAAGCCTCGATTCTTGAAGATGATTGTATAACTATATAGCTTTTTACAGTTTGACAATGTGATTGTGAAAATCTTGTGCCTGACGCTCCTTTTATCCAGGGTATGGATAGATGAGTAAAAAATTAAGGATAAAAATAAATAAATAATAGGTGGTGAATAAAGGGTAAAAAAATTGGGTAGATTGAAATACTAGTGCTCAATGAGAGGGAGGGGTAAGGGGTATAGGCGTATAAGTTTTTTCTTTTTATTTCTTTTTATGGAGTGATGCAAATGTTTTTAAAATGATCATGGTGATGAATACACATCTATGTGATGATATTGTGAGCCATTGATAGTGTACCATGTAGACTGTGTATATTGAAGATTTCTCAATAAAAATACTGAAAAAAAAGGAGTTGGTTAAATAGTTTGTTATGTGAGCCAATGGAATACTTTGTAGTAGATTAAAAATACATTCATATGTGCTGATATATAATAGTGGAAAATGGGATAATCTCCAAATATATTGTTAATTGATAAAGACAAACTGTAATAGTATACATTTAGTGTTCTCTAATACTAAAGGAAGACAAAAGAAACTGCATCTTCAAGGGCAAATAAAAAGACATTGTTGGGAAAATAAAGGGTTCTCTGAGCAGCTAGAAAAGCGTGGAATGAATACAGGTGTGAAAGAGTATGGACGTCCAAGAAATGGTGAATAGTCCACTTAGGATACACACAGTATCCTAAAAAAGCACATTGTTGCTAATTTTACATTAGCATTTTCTCCCCTTGAATTCTGGTGTGCATGCCAGTGTAAATGTGTGATATCCAGAAAAGAAAACAATGCCTGGTTTCCAAGAGTAACTAGTAACATTGTTAGACGTGATTCAAATAAACAGACGAGCAAGACCTGATCATATAGAGAGCACCATAGCTTTCAATAATAGAAAACATCCACTTCTCCCCAGAGCAGAGATATAGAGCCTTTTAGTTAGATGGTGAAATCAACTTTAATCATCTCCCATAGCAACAAGAGACTCCACACCAGCCTTATAAGTAAATTGGTACCCGTACTGTTTAAGTGCTTACGCCATTTGGCAAAGAAGACAAAGATTTGCCCACAGTGCTGGTAAACATGGTAATTTAAGTTTCCTCCTATGAAATTCTGAGTTAACCCTGGGAGCATTACTTGCTGGTGTATGTGTGTGTATGTATATGTATCTGACTGTGTTTGTTAACTTGTAGCTTTATACCATAATACAAACTTATCTTAACTTTTGGATCCAAATTCTACAGTAGATTTGCTTGAATAAAAACTATTTGAGAATCATAGTCTCAGCTTCAGAAATGTTGTGGTTAAACTAGGTATGACAACCACAGTTAGTGCTGGGTAGCATACCAGGGGCCAAAAAGAAAGTAAGAGAAATTTCTCTTTAGCATCTTCCTATTCTTTTCATAACAGTCACCATCTTAATTTTCCTTTTTTCCTGCTCACCAGAGTGGTCTTTTCATAGGTCCCTTGCTGAATCTGATTTCCTGGAAATCACCAAGGAGAACAGACATACTTGGTGGAAATCATTCCTAAATAGACCAAAAGATATCTTAGTAGAAAAGTTTTTTGCCTTTTTATTTTAATGCTTTCAGAGACTATTTTTCTAATTCATTTTAGGATCCTTGTAGACATAAGTAAAAGTAGTTATGATGAATCCCCTTTCTACTTTTTGCAATGGACTCTTGACTCTCGACTCTCGGTTGTCCTCCTCCATTTAATAGCTCAACACTCTTCCCGACCTACAGTTGGCTTCTTAATGGTGAATGTGTCACCTGATCCTTATTCTGGTTTGGACCAGGCTCTAAGAGTCTCTAGTATCATTTGTAGTCATTTCAGGAACTGGCTGTGCAGTCTTGGGATGTTTCCTCTCCTTCAGTACAATCAGTTGTACAATAAAAATGTCAGACTAGGTTTTCTCTAATGTACTGTTGGACTTCAAAACTCTGTAATCCCGTGACTTGTTCCTGCTGATAATAGCTTGGGTGACTTAGTAGTTGGTCTCCACAATCAGACTCCCCTATCTGTGTGGCATCAGCTGCCTGTTCACCCTGTATCCCGTGGACCTCTTTCTCACACAGGAATCTTTTGATCCCAAAGACAGCTCTGTAAGGTGCAGGTAAAAAAAATATCAGACTAGTTTCCTCCCTGGTGCTCATGACAATATGAGACTAAGAATGCCCAGAAACAGGGTGGGCCATGGTGGCTCAGCAGGCAGAGTTCTCGCCTGCCATGCTGCAGACCCAGGTTCAAGTTCTGGTGCCTGCCCTTGCAAAAAAAAAAGCTTAAAAACAACTGATAATCCTATCCTTGAAGCACTCTTTACAAGTGCCAATTTAATTTCTGTCTACACAAACAAATATGATATTTCAAAGAAGAAATTTCCCAAACATAAAAAAAATAGAATGAATGACATTTCAAAATGCCATTGATTATCCATCTTGATAAATATAACAGCACCCTGGAAGGAACAACTCTATCTTTTATCACTAACTAAATTTTTTAAGTTTTGAAAGAATGGTTTTTATACAGTCTTGTCTTTATTATGCAGTCATATTAAATTATTCCCAGCATACATGCAGTTCACCAATGAATTGACTCACTTTAAAATATGCTTTTTCTCAAAAATGATTGAATCATGCACGGATATCCATAAATTAAATTAATTTGATCGTGAACGTGCAGAAAAAAAGAACTCTTTAATAAAAGATAACCCTGATGTTTCTACAAGTAAAAGGTAAGGACATCTAATATTGAAGCCTAGCAAAGCTTTGACTATTAAATTTCAAACGTGGGGAATCATTAAACCTGAGTTAAGTTGTGTTGCTTTTCACTTGAGGTACTCCTGTATTAAAAACTGTTGATAACAAAGTGCTGAAGAATACTAAGCCAGAGCATATATACATGATTTATATTTAGGAGAGATGCTCTACAATTGCACCAAACTCCATTTATATGTGTTCAATACTTCATTTAAATGTGACATGTGACAGCGATGCATCTTATCATTTTATAAAAACAAAAACCATAAAACAAATCTTATCCCCTGAAGGACAGCACTTTTTTTTCTAACAACCAGGAAAACTGTTTGGGTGTTCCTACCTCCTACTTCTGTAGGTCTTATGAACATAGCTTTTTGGATTAGAAATATTTTGCATACTTTTGGGTAACTTTGGAAAAATTTCTTTGGAAAGCTCTCTAAGCATCATTTTTTCACTTCTAAAGTGGGAATAAGACACTGAGGCCATAGATTTGCTGGAAGAATTGAAGAATGAATATAAAAGCACTTATCTTAAGGTCTGGCTCATAATCACTTGAGCTATTGTTGTGAGTATTATGATAGTTATTTTTCTGGCCTTTATGGTTTTTCTGTGGCTGATGGCATGTATAGGGCATTAGCGTCTGTGGTAGTTTAAGGCTGTATATACCCCAGAAAAATCTGTTCTTTAAATTAATCCATTCCTGTGGGTATGAACTCATTGAAAATCAGACTTTTTGATGAGGTTACTTCAGAGGATAGATAGATATAAGGTGTGGTCCATGTCTATTCCTTTACTAGAGTCCTTTATAAGCGTAATGACATTCAGACAGAGATAAAGCCATGGAAGCAAGAAGCTGAACATCAGTGGAACCTGGAAGAGAAGAGAGAGACCAGGAGATGCCACCATGTTCCTTGCCTTGTGATAAGCTAAGAACCAAGGATCACCAGCAGCAAGCCCCTGAATGCTACAATCTTGAGGAAAAAATAAAAGCATTGCCTTGATGATGCCTTGATTTGGACTTTTTCCCAGCTTCAAACTGTGAGTGAATGAATTCCCATTGTTTAATCCACCCCACTTCATAGTACTTAGTTGAGCAGCCTAAGAAATTAAAATAGTCTCTATTTCATAGAGGTCTTTGAGGCTGTAAGAAGGTCTTGTACCAGGAAGTGGATAGAGCAATTCTACACTCTTCTGATCATGTGTGATAGGCCGTATGATTTGAGGTTGCTGGAATTTAAGTTTGACAACCTTTTGACGAGAGATGGACATGGGATATAAAAGAGGGAAAGAACATTATTGCAAGGAGGTCACTGTTGTTAAACTATCAACACTCCAAAAGCACAATGTCATCCAGTAATTACATAGTCTCAGAATCATTCTCAACAAAGCACACCAATTAATAGGAGGAGTTGGCCCAAGAGATGAAACTTGTTTGCCATCTCATTAGGATGACCAATGCCACTCCAAAGCATGTGCATGACCCAGCAGCATCAACAACTTGGATATTTGTTGGAAGTGCAAATTCTCAGGACTTACTCCAGATCTATTGAATATAAATCTCTGGGAGAGAGGCCCAGAAATCTTAACAAGCCCTCCAGTGATTCTGATGAAGCCAAAGTGTGAGAAGCCTGCTTAAGTAGTCTACATAATAACAAACAGGGGCTGCTGAGATAGTAAAACAGTGAAATAAACAGAAACTAATGCTACATCCTAGGTGCTTATCATATGCTTATTCCATCCAACAGTCCTTTGATATAGGTAGATAGGTAGATAGATAGCGGAAAGAGATAAATGATAGATTTGAAAAGATAAGTAGGTAGACATAGAGGCAGACAGACAGATAGATAGAAGTGAAACTAGATTTCAAATTGTTATATCACTTTCATCGAGCTAGTTAAGAGGTAGAATTAGACCTCAAGTTTAGTCTAATTTCAAAGCTTACCTTTTTTTTGTCTTTCTGCATTCTGCCACACTAAGAGATACAGGTAAGAAACTAAAATGTTTCAGTGGTGCCAGCAAAATGTGATTAGTTGTTTGAGTCAGATAAAAAAGTCACTGAAAAAAATCAAAACTCCATTCACTGTTCTCACCACAGAGTATCATTTCTCATGAACTCGTTATAAACTTAAAGGCATCCAATTTCTAAAATCTTGGAATAACTTTATCCACCATGAAATCCAGAGAGGCTGTGGGAAGAAAAGCATATGTTTATACAGAATTTGGCCCTTAGAGCTAGAAGAGAAAGTTTTGGTCAGAACACTAGGACTGATAATAAAAATTTCTAGTCACTTTTAAAATTTTTAGCAGATTATGTGTTACGTATTTTAAAATGACATGCCAGATAAAATATCAGGAAGAGGGCTGAATAAAATGTTCTAGCAACTGCTTCTTTTTTCTTCCACATATACATATTTTTTAACTTCTCTTTTTGGCCAGGAATCATTCTTCTTGTGCCTGAGAAAATAAGGAAGATGCAAACTAGACAAAGAATGATATACTTTTTAAAATTTAGTATATATATGTATTATTTTGGCTTATAAAAAATTTCCACAAAATACAAAGTCTTCATAAAAGATGGTTTAGGGGTGCACAGGTGGTTCAGTGGTAGAATGCTTGCCTTCCATGTGGAAGACTTGGATTCGATTCCTGGATCATGCACCACCACCCCAAAAAAACACAGTTTAATTGGAACCTTGGTGTTTGATCAGGTAGGTTGGAGCTGAATGTATTTGCACAGGAAGGAGAAGCAAAGATCTCAGTGACAACTTTGGGCTGGGTGGCTGCTCAGGTGCCTGTCACAGACAGTATTGTCCTTGGTAGATCATAGGCCCCAAGTGCTGGTGAAGCCTGACGGGGTCGATATCTTGCCAAATGGAACACTTCTTTTTTTTTTTTTTTGTATGGGCAGGCTCCAGGAATTGAACCTGGGTCTCCAGCACAGCAGGCGAGAACTCTGCCACTGAGCCACTGTTGCCCACCCTAAATGGAACATTTTTACTGTTCAGGTTGAAGGCTGGTCTTCAGTTTTCACTTCTTATGGTCATTTGAGATTTCTGCAATTATTTCACCAGCCAGAGGGCAAACTGAACAAGTCATCCATCATATGAAAAAGGACAAATAAGCTATTACCTAGGTGACTGCCTTACTATATTTATGGTATGACCTTAGTCTTAGGGATTTCTTTATCTAAAACATATCTGGAAAAAAGAATCACGGATTCTCTTGGATCAATACTAGTTAATCAAAACCTATTGATGAGTTGCCTTTTTCTGTGTGGCATGCTGAGCTGCGTCCAGTATTTTGAGTGGAAGTTTTTTTCCGTCTATCTTCTCCTCTATTCTGTTTCTACTAGCTGTTTATGGCTGTTCTGCAAGCTATCATATTTCTATGGACATCTTTAAAAGCTCCCATGCTCTACATTCTCAACTGAAAGCTGATCAGAGCATGAAATACAGACACAATGCATTATACTTTTATAGCCAGATTCCCAAATTCTCAAATTTCTACGCTAATTGTTTCCATGAGGTTTTCTATAGTGAATGACAGTCTTTTGTCAGTCACTTCACTGGTTGCCCTACTGTAGAGTTCCACAAACATTTTTAGGCAGTTTAAGTGTGTCATTGCTCCTGTATAATGCCAAAGCTTATATATTAAAACAAGCAATAATTACACACACAGAGATGTTTTTTTTTTTTTTTTTTTTTAAAGGAAAGACAGAGAGAAGGAAGGAAGGATAGAAGGAAGGAAGAAAGGGAAACATTTTTAAACATTTTCTTGTTTTATTGTATTCTGTTTCTCCGTTTTTGTTACATGGGCTGGGGCCGGGAATCGAACCGAGGTCCTCCGGCATAGCAGGCAAGCACTTTGCCCGCTGAGCCACCGCGGCCCGCCCCACGGAGATGTTTTGAATACTCCAGCGTGCTACAGCTTCCAGGTAAGATAGTAGGCATCTTATTTTCCAGAAGACATACTGATTGTTCTCTTGATGCGAATGTGTCCTTAATATTTATGAAACAATCATCAACATCATAGGTGGCCTTTCCAACAGTTTATACAGAGGAGGCATTTCCTAGACCAACGTCATGTTGGACTAGGATTTGTGCTATTTCCAAACTTAAACCTAATTCGACCCTGAACACAGAAACTCATTTTATGGATTTAGACTATCAAACAAGATACTTGATTTAATAAATACTTACTAAGCACTATATTTCACATTCTCGATACATAAAATAAGATGCCCTTGGGTAACTTCCATTTTCTTAAATTGTAGGAGAGATGAGGCTAAGTTGCCAGCTATTCAAGTCCAGGAATAGCAGTCTTTCTTCGTGAGTCACAATGATAACCATGAGGAGACTAACTAGGAATGAAAACAGTTTGTTGTGTAATACTGTGTATGACATATGATGCTAAACTCATTGTGCCATATTATTTCCTTCAATCTTCAAGAAAAACTATACATGTTACTGTCTCTATATTCAGTTGAGGAAATTAAAGCTGAGGGGTTAATCACATGAAGAAACACTGTACATCTGATACAGCTGAAACCTGCCCACAGTGCCTGTGTTCTGTCCTTTTTCGGTCTGGACATTTCCTATCCCCAAAATGCCAATTATAATGTTGACATTTTAATAAAGAGCTATTTGGGCAAAGTTTTGGTTAGCTCAATCTTTTCTGAAGAGCATATGAATTATGTACGTGAATCAAATGCACAATGGAAAGAGCTGGGAATTAGCTAACACACCTGATTCATATCACAGCATAACAATCAGGTAAACAGGCACACTCTATTAAACAAAGAGCCAAATACTTACCATTTTAAGCTGTTTGTATGAATTAACTCTTTTAATCCTATAGCAGCCCTAAGAGGTTGGCACTGTTATCATCCTCATTTTACAGTTGAGGAAATTGAGACACAGAGGTGCTATGTTGTCCAAGGTTACTTGCCCAATGCAGCAGAAGATTTAAAGGCTACCATTTCTTTGAATTAATGTCAATTTCCTGTCTGTTTCAAAACAAATAGTTAAATAAAATATACAGCTTTTTAAAAAAATATAGACTGCCTTAATTTGAATTGAGTGAATAAGCAATTATGATCTCCGGCTGTATGCCAAACAGATATTGTGTTATACACTAGAGATGAAGGAAGATGATATCAAGTTACTCACCATTTTATTCTTCTATCAAAGAGTGTAGCTTGGTACAGGCAAATTACATATAAAGAGTTAATTACAATATAAGATAGTAGGGAGGATGATGGAGCTGTGAGCGCATATACATGTGTTGGAAATTCAAGGAAATTTTCCTGAGAGGAGATAATAAGTAAGCTCTGAACCATAACTAAGAATTTGATGTATTATTAGAATAAAATCAGGGACCTGTCCTTTCAGAATAGGTGCAAATAGGCTGCAATAATAAATCTTCTCAAAAATCTTAGGGATAGTCAACCAAAACCATTCCAACCAATCCCTAAAGAACACCTAGGGTGATATATAAAATCGTATATATGTGTATATATTCCTTCTAGCCTCCAGTGTTCTGGAGCAGCTAGAAGGAAAAATCTGTGATGATGGAATTGTAGCCCTCGACAAGCTCTGGGATCTGTTCTGTAACTACTTGTTGCTTTTTTCTTTCTTTGCTTTGTATACATATTGTATTATATAATAAAAAAAGTTTAAAACAAAAAGAGCAAAGGCACAGAAATGCATAACCAGTCTTTCAGAAAGTTTTTTCTCTCTTATATGTTTCAACCAACAACAGAGGAGCTGCTAAAAGTAAATACACTGAGACTTTTGCAAAGTGAGGTTATGAAGGACATGCACCACTCATGTTCACATGTTCACATATCCACTTATGTGTCATCTTGCCAGATAATCATTCAAGATGCCTGAGAGGTAGAAAACAAGTTTTTCCTGCCTTTGTTTCGACTCAAACTTGAGTGGTCTGATGTTTGTACTGAGAGGCTTAGAGAAGAAAGCTGCCTCCCAAGTTCACCTATCAAAAGCTGAGTGTGAATACTGGGTAAGGCTGACATTGTCTGTATTTTAGAACTTCACCTACACTATGAAACCAAGGAAGACAGGTTTATTTTGTCCAAAACCTAAATTTTCTGTAGCTTATAATCTAATTCAACCTGTCTGGATAGTTTATTTAAACAACCCAAACACATGGAGCCCAGAATGGGAATGAAGGCTTGTATCTGTAGCTTAAGGTAATATCCAGATACATCTCAGAGTATGCTGGGAAGATAATTTTAAAATATTGACAAACTCCCTTGAGGGACTAGAGAAAAATATGAAACGATTAAGCTTTACCACTGGGGAAACCCCTGATACTGTCTCAAATATTAGGGACTCTGAAGTCAGTAGGCCAAGCCCTTGATCTTGAGGCTTACTCTTATGAAGCTTATTTCTATAGTGAAGAAGCTAAAACTACCTTGAGTTATGCCTAGGAGTTAGTTCCAGAAAACCTCTTTTGTTGCTCAGATGTAGCCTCTCTGTCCCTAAGCCCAATACTGCAAATAAAATCATTCCGCTTCTCATTATGTGAGATATGACTTCAAGGGGTGAAAGTCTCCTGGCAATGTGGGATATGACTCCGAGGGATGAGCCTGGCCCTGGCACCATGGGATCAACACCTTCTTGACCAAAAGGGGAAAAGAAAATAAGGTATCAGTGGCTCAGAGAGTTCAAACGGAGTGGAGAAGCTATTCTGGATGCTACTCTTATGCAAGCTTCAGCTAGATATTGCTAATTGTCATGATTTGCTAAATCCCAACCAAAACCATCCCTGTTAACCCTAACAAACACCTAGTGCTCTATCTGAGATTCTCCAAAAGTTTCACGCACTAAGATTACTTTCCACAAACCTATGAACTCCAGATGGATTCCTAAGCCAGACAAGTCTTGAAATCCAGAGGGGCCAGCCTCTCCAAGAACATCAATTAATTCCATCCCCCTACCCCATATTATTGACACCCCTTTCCAACATGAGAAAGTTAGAATGGGCATAGCCTAAATACTCCTAAAGACTGGAAGAAGGATCAAAGGAGAAGAAGGAGTTATGACAGAGAAGATAGGATTTAATAAACGAGTATGACTGTTGAATCATTACATTGATATTTCTTTTTAGTTTCCAGTGTCTTGGAGCAGTTAGAAGGAAAAACCTAAAATTGTGGCACTCTAACCCATACCTAACTCTAAAATCTGTTCTATAATTATTTGTTAAAATGTACTTTGAGTTTATTGCTTTTTTGTATATATATTTCACACTTAAAAATGTTTTAAAAAAATCTTAGGGTCTTAAAAGACTGAGGAATGTGAGTTAACATAAGATCCCTTCTTTCCCCTTCACACTTCCACTCCACTGCCACTATGAAGCCTAGTGTTCCTGCAGCTACCGCCCCAAGTCTGGAATTCACCCTTGATGTAATAAGTACCAGGTAGTGTGCTAATATTTTTTCATAAAGGATTTTAGTTGAAACTGACTACTATGCTGCAGTTACTGAAAGGATTTTCACCATTTTTTCAGTTGGAGAAATTGAGTCTTGAAAAGTTACCTAGTGGTTTGCCCAAAGTCAGAGGTCCCATGTGAAAGAGCAGAGCAAAGATAAAAGGAGCCTCAGTTCTTGATGACGTTGTTTCAATACTTCACCAACCCTGGGCACTCTTCTTCCAAATGTTATGTGAAAAAATAAATCCCTATTCATTAAAAATAAATATATTTTCACAGTTAAAATAGCAGATTTATTTCTCACTCATGCCTCATGGTCATCATAGGACATTATCCTCACTCAGAGACAGAGGCAGACAGAATCTTTCGTCTGGTGTATTAGTTATTCTCTAGAGAAACAGAATCAACAGTGAACACTCACAGATATAAAATTTATAGAAGTGTCTCACATGACCATGGGAACACAGAGTCCAAAATCCACAGGGCAGGCTGTGAGCCGACAATTCCAATGGAGGGTCTGGGTGCCACAGGAGAGGCTTGCCAGCCGAAGTAGGAAGAGAGCCTGTCTCTTCTGAATCTTCCTTAAAAGGCTTCCAGTGATTAGATTAAGCATAACTCATTGCAGAAGACGCATCCCTTCACTGATTACAAAAGGAATCAGCTGTGGACGCAGCTGATGTGATCATGATTTAATTCTATGAAATGTCCTCATAGCAACAGACAGGCCAGCACTTGCCCAACCAGACAAACAGATACTACCACTTGGCCAAGTTGACACATGAACTTGACCATGACATCTGGGATGTTGCTAATTGCCAAGGCAGGAAGAAGGAAAATGGAAAATCATACATCTGTCCCTAAAAGTTTCTGCTTGGATGTGACACGTATTGCTTTTATTCACTTTTCATTGGCCAAAGTAAGTCACATGGTCCTGGCTAACTTAAAGGTGGTGGAGAGATCAATCCTACCAATGTTCTGAGGAGGAGAATATCTGGAAAGAGTGATATAAAGTACTAACAACTGGCAAAGGAGAGAGACCAGAAGAGTGTTTCAGACACAGTCAGCAGCTGAGACTTGATAAAGTTCCATAGGGATGGGGAACTATAGATACTTTGGTTTTGCTGAATAAACTGTAAAACTGTTCCTATCAGGAATCATTGGCAATGATAGGCTTATGCAAGGTTACAAAGCCCTTACAAGCTATTCTTAGAAGCTTGGATATTTATTCTCCAAGTCATAGGGAAACTTTGGGGGCTGTAAATGGAAGGATGATTGTCAGATTTTGTTTTAGACAGGTTATCATGGGGGAGGGCTATGAGATTCTTTGCAGAAGAAAAAGAAATGTCCTCATATAGACTGTGGTGGCAAAGGCATGGTTATGTGCTTATACCGGGAACCACTGATTTGTACTTAAGTTGGATTGTCCGATGTGGAAATAAAACTGTTTAAAAATGAACAGAAAGATTCAAGTGCTGGAGAAAATGTGGAGAAACAGATGTACCTATTCACTGTTGGTAGGGAAACAGAGTAGTGCAGCCACTCTGGAGGGCAGTGTGGTGGTTCCACAGGAAGCTAAGGGTGGGATTGCCCTGTGATCCTGAAACTCTGCTGCTAGATATATACTTGGAAGAACTGACAGTGGGGACACAAATGGACATTTGCACACTGTTGTTTATGTCAGCAGTGCTCATGATTTGCAATGGATGGAGGTGGCTTAAGGGCACGACTGAGGAATGTAAGGGGAAACAGTGGTGTATATATACAACAGACTATTGAGCAGCTTCAAGAAGGGATGAACTTATAAGGCATGCAACTAGGTGAATGAACCTTGAGGACAGTATGTTGAATGAAATGTCAGAAGTAAAAAGACAAATATTATCATGCCTCACTGATATAGACTAACTATAATGCACGAACTTGGAGAATTGAAGTCAAGAGTATGGGTTATCAAGAGAGCCTCTTTTGTTGTTCAGATGTGGCCTCTCTCTCCAGCCAACACAACAAGCAAACTCACCACCTTCCCCCTATCTATATGGGACATGACTCTCAGGGGTGTGGACCTTCCTGGCAATGTGGGACAGAAACCCTAGAATGAGCTGAGAATCAGCATCAAGAGACTGAGAAAAACCCTAGAATGAGCTGAGACTTAGCATCAAGAGATTGAGAAAACCTTCTCAACCAAAAGGGGGAAGAGTGAAATGAGACCAAGTGTCAATGGGTGAAAGATTCCAAACAGAGTTGAGAGGTTATCCTGGAGGTTATTCTTGTGCATTAAGAAGATATTACCTTGCTATTCAAGATGTAATGGAGAGGCTGGAGGGAACTGCCTGAAAATGTAGAGCTGTGTTCCATTAGCCATGTTTCTTGATGATGATTGTATAATGATATAGCTTTCACAATGTGACTGTGTGATTGAGAAAACCTTGTGTCCAGTGCTCATTTTATCTACCTTGTCAACAGAGGAGTAGAACATATGCAACAAAAATAAATAATAGGGGGAACAAATGTTAAAATTAAAATAAATTTAGTTTAAAATGTTAGTGATCAATGAAAGGGAGGGGTAAGGGGTATGGTATGTATAATTTTGTTTTCTGTTTTCATTTTATTTCTTTTTCTGAATAGATGCAAATCTTCCAAGAAATTATCATGATGATGAACACGCAACTATGTGATGATATTGTGAAATACTGATTATATATGTAGAACGGAATGATCAAAATAGGAATGTTTGTGTTTATTTGGTGGGGTTTTTTTTTTGGTATTTAAAAAATAAAATGAAATAAAATAAAATAAAAAAAAAGAGTATGGGTTATCAGGTTGGGACCTATTGTCCTAGTATGTAAGCTCTTACAGTAGTCACATCTATTCAGGAACTGTAACTGTTATGTCTAAATTCTGAGATGCTGAGCTATTTATTTATAACCTGGTAGTTCCCTGGAACTTTGGGTATCTGTTGACACATGAAACTCAGAGTTACAGCTCTGAAGCTATGAAAGTCAGCATTACCCCATACAGCAACTGTTAAAAAAAAAGTTGAAAAAGTGATCTGACTTCGACTAGAGATAGGAATGATGCTGATCTGAGTAGGAATAACGTCAAAATACAGGATAAAAGATGATATGATTTATGTATTAAAATTTTAACTTCTGTGTGAGACCAAGGGAAGAGATGCTTATTTAGTACAAAACTTATACTCTGGGTAGTGCATTATCTAATTTAATATGAATGGTCAGTTTATTCGAACACCATAATTGCATAGATCTTGAATAGGAAATGAGATCTTGTTGGTTTGTACATGTTAGTGTGCTGCCCCGATACATCATAGAGTAATTTAGGCAGAGAATAAAAAAATATTTTCAAAGTCCCCTTGGGGGACTGGGGAGAAAGGAGGAAATATTAAACTTCCTCAATTGGGGAAATCCTGATATTCTCACAAGCAATGAGGACAACCAATTCTTTGGCTGAGCCTCCAATCTTGGGGTTTGCCTCTTTGAAACTTATTCCTACAAAGGAGAAGCTAAGCCTACTTATAATTTTGTCTGTACCAGTTTGAAACTGTTTTGTACCCCAGAAAAGCCATGCCCTTTAATCCTCATTCATTATTGCTGGGTGAGTTCTTTTTTATCGTTTCCATGGAAATGTAGCCCACCCAATTGTGGGTGGTAATTTCGATTAAATGATTTCTGTGGACATGTGTCTCCACCCATTCAAGGTGGGGTTGTTTACTGGAGCCCTTTAAGAGGGAATCATTTTTGAAAAAAAGCTTTAGAATCAACAGATCTGAGAGAGCCACACAGCCAGATCTTTGGAAAGGCAGAAGGATAACACCTGGGGAATCCTTATGAAATGAGAAGCCATGAGAGGAAGCTATCAGACATCACCATGTGCTTTTCCAGCTGAAGAGATTCTGCACCCATTGGCCTTTCTTGAGTAAATGTATCTCTCCCTGGATGCCTTAGTTTGGATATTTTCATGGCCTTAGAACTGTAAACTTGCAACTTAATAAATTCCTTTTTTAAAAGCTGTTCCTCCAGAGACCCAGGTTCAATTCCAGGTGCCTGCCTAAGCAAAAATAGACTAAAAGCTGTTCAATTTCTGGTATATTGCATTCCAGCAGCTTACAAACTAAAATAATGCCTAAGAGTCATCCCCAGAGAACCTCTTTTGCTGTTCCGATGTGGCCTCTCTCTCTGAGCCAACCTAGCAAGTGAACTCACTGTCCTCCCCCGCTACATGGGGCCTGACTCACAGGGGTGTAAATCTCCCTAACAATGTAGGACCTGAGTTCCAGGGATGAAAATCAGGACCCAGCATCATGGGATTGAGAAAGTCTTCTTGACCAAAAGAAGGAAGAGAAAAATGAAACAAAATAAAGTTTCAGTGGCTGAGAGATTTCAAACAAAGTTGAGAGATTATTCTGTAGGTTGTTCTTATGCATTGCATAGATATCCCTTTTAAGTTTATGATATATTGGTGTGGCTAGAAGGAAGTACCTGAACCTATTGAACTGTATTCCAATAACCTTGATTCTTGAGGATCATTGTATATTTGTATAGGTTTTACAATGTGACTGTGTGATTGTGAAGACCTGGTGGCTGATGCTCTTTTTATCCAGGGTATGGACAGATGAGTAAAAAAAATAAGGACAAAAAATAAATAAATAATAAGAGGTGATAAAGGGTAAAAAAAAAGGGGGGTAGTAGATTATAATACCAGTGGTCAGTGAGAGGGAGGGATAAAAGGTTATGGGATGTATGTTTTCTTTTCCTTTTTTCTTTTTATATCTTTTTCTGGAGCGATGCAAATGTTCTAAAAAAGATCACAGTGATGAATACACAACTATGTGCTGATATTATGAGCCACTGATTATATACTTTGGATGGATTGCATGGTGCATGAAGATATTGCAAAAAAATATTTTAAAAAAAGACCTCCTTGAATTTATTTCAAATTCTACAGATTAGTAGATACCACCAGCCCTCAAAAACACTGAAATAACACCTTTGTAACCATCTGGCTCTGACTTGCTTTCTGATATCCCAATTAGCAACTTGCCTTTGTGAATTGAGGCAGCCCTCTTGTTTTTGCTCAGTTTTCAACCAAGTAAGCATTCAGCTTTTAATGAGGTCATAAGATTTAGGCCATAATACATACTGTAATGTAGAAGGAGATTATTTTTGCTGCTCTTCCATATTTTGATTCACTTTTAAATGTAACCACTATTAAGTGTTGTTCATTCCTACCAAGTTTCTAGCCTGATAAATTCCCTCTCAAAGCTGTGGTGATATGGCTACTCCTCTAGCCTAACCCAAAATGAGAAAAGTTTTAAAATTATAGTTCTTATTGGATATGAAATAAATTTTCAAATCATTATTGATGGCTGCTGTGAGTATTGGGGTGAAGAGGTTGATTCAGCAAAGTCCCAACTGAATGAGAAAGAATATGGGGATGAAAAATTGGTGTCTCTCATAGATGTAGGAAAAATAGGGCAAGAGAAACACTAGGTATTTACCCTTCCCCCTGTTGACTCACATTTTGAAAGGTATTTGACTCTGGGAGGACTAATTCTGTGCCTTAATTATCACCAGTGCTTTTCTGTCTTGTTTCATGTCTGGGAATTTTATCCCCTTGATGTGTCCTGTTCCTGAGTCAATCTTGGTAACCTTCAGTTAATTGGCTGGGTATTGCGATATGACAGGCATCTATCATGTTTGTATGATAATAAAGATTATGAGAGAAGAAAAGATAAAAAGCTAACACTTATTCATGTGCATGATACGTTTCAATTTGTTTTCTTCTGTGGTTTATCTATTGTTGTTATTTTTCAACTTGTTTTCTATATTAGGTTTTGTGGGGAGCTATAAAATAATTATTTTAGAATGCGTGGGCAGAAATAAAAGGGGAATTTATATAAGCCATAGACTGCATTTTTTCCATATGTAAAACAATCTCTATGCTTGAAGCACCGCATTTTAGTTATGTATTACATTTCAAAACAGCTTTGAAGTATTAAATGAAACTTCTAGGTGATTGTATGCTTAAATATTAATACTGTTTAGTCATTGAAACATTGATAGTCATTGCACATAAATCATATCATTTGGGCTAATGAAATAAGGGATAAAAAGTAAAAAACAAAATTGTTCTGTATAATAGTAAACAGGAGGACCAGTCCATATTCAAATTATCCCAATTGTCCCCCAAATTATTTATTTATTATCTGATTTTTTAGAAATGTGTTTTGTAGCTGATTTTTAAAATCTAGAATCTGATTAAGGATCACACTTCTGCCATTCAGTTGACCTGTCTTTTAGTTATCTTTAATCCAAAACAGAACCCCATCTACTTTTTGCCTTTCATGAAATTGACATTTTGAGGGAGTACAGTTTGTTGCCTTGTAGAAATATTCTGGATCTATCTGATTATATCCTCATAATTAGACAGAAAGCATACTATCAAGTGCTGTTACATGCATCCTTTTGCATCACTTCAGAAGGCATATAATGTTAACTTTGTGCCAAATTTGGTTCTTGGTTGAGATGATGTCTGCCAATTTTATTTTCACTTGAAAGATTCTTTTTCCTTCATTATTAATAAGTAATCTATGGCATGATACCATATGAAGACCAGGTTCCCCAGCACATTTTGTTTTAGCATACATTGATGACCCTTGTCTGAAAAACACTGGAGATTTTGATTTTCTAATTTTATTATTCTTCCTACCTGTATTTGCTGACCCTCTTCTATAAAGAAAAAACTTCCTCCCTTAGTGTCAGCATGGGTTGACTGTCCTGGTTTGAAACTATCATGAACCCTAGAAAAGCTAAGTTTTAATCCTGACCCAGTATTATAGGGGAAGTCATTTCCTTTAATCTTGATTCAATACTGTAGGGCAGAAACTTTTGATTAAATTATCTGCACAGAAATGTGACACACCCAATTGTGGGTGTGACCTTTTGATTAGATGGAGATGTGACTCTGCCCATTCAAGATGGGTCTTGATTAGTTTACTGAAGTCCTTTAAAAGGGGTAACATTTTGAAGAAACCACAGAGCAGATGCAGACACTTGGACAACAATTGCTTCGGAGCTGACAGAGCTAACACAAGACCCAAATGTTTGGAGAAGCAGGATCTAGCAGACTTCGCTATGTCCCTTCTCTTGAGATGCTAAGCAAGCCCAAACTCAGAGTTGTGTCTTGGAGGAGTTAAGTGAAGGCCTGCAGATGCCAACTGAGGAACCCCTATAGGAAACAAAGGCTGAAAACAATGGAGCACAGGAACAAGGGACTAGCAGATGCCAGCCATGAGCCTTCCCAGCTGACAGAGGTGTTCTGGATGGCATCAGCCTTTCTTGAGTAAAGGTAACCTCTTGGTGCCCTACTTTGGACATTTTCTTGACACTAAAACTTTAAACTTATAACTAATTAAATTTTCTTTTTAAAAGCTATTCCATTTCTGGTATATTGCTTTCTAGCAGCATTAGCACACTAATACACTCATATTTGTTTGTTTGTTTTTAATTCAATATCTCATAATCTACTACTTTCATTTTTTTCAAATGTGTTTTGAGATATATTTATATACCATACAATCCATCCACAGTATACAGTTAGTGGTTCACAGTATCATCATATGGTTGTGCATTCATTGCCATGATCAATCTTAGAACATTTGCATTACTCCAAAAAAGAAAAAATAAAACCCCAAACATCCCATACCCCTTATCTTCTCCCTTTCTTACTCTTAGTATTGTATTCTCCCCAATATTAAGACATACAATAAAGGTAAGTTAAATAAGATGGTGTAATATTATCAGAGATAGATAAATAGATCACTGGAATAGAATAAAACACCCAGAAGTAGATCCATACAAACATGGACAATTTATTTATGTATTTATTTATTTTTTGGTATAGTTATACAATCATTATCAAAGATCAGGGCTACTGGATAATAGCTCAACAATTTCTGATATTTCCTTCTAGCTATTATAATACATAGAAACAAAAAAGAAATATCCTATATAATGAATCAGTAGTCATAATCATTTGCTAAATCTAAAAAATGATGTATAGGGATGGCATCAAGATCTGAGTCCCCACCAGGGATAAGTTGGATAGGGAAAAGGGAGTGTGCTGGTTTGAAAGTGTTGTGTACCCCAGTAAAGCCATATCATTTAATGCTGATTCAATTTTGTAGAGTAAAATTTCAATTTTTTATTAGATTATCTCCACAGATAAATAGTGCTCCCAGTTGTGGTTGGCCTTTTGATGAGATTATCTTTATGAGGATGTGGGGTCCCCTATTAGTGGGTATGGTCTTTTGGTTAGATGGAGATGTGACTCCACCCATTAAGGGTGGGTCTTGATTAGTTTACTAAAGTCTTTTAATAGGGGAAACATTTTGAAAAAACCTCAGAGGTAGACCCTTGGAGAACAGTTGCTTCAGAGCTGACAAACACATGGATGCTTGAGATGCTTGGTGTGCCAATGGAGAGAGAAGACACTTAAATATGGACAGAGCCCAGCAAATGTCACCATGTGCCTTCCTATGAGATGCTAAGCAAAGTAGAACCCAGAATTGTGTCCCAGAGGAGATAAGTGAAGGCCCACAGATATTTAGAGAGGAAACTACTTGTATCAGAAGCTAGAAGTGATGGAGCCAGGAACGAGGACCATTTATTTAATGCCAGCCACATGCCTTCCCAGATCACCTTTTCTTGAGACAAGGTATCTTTCTCTGGATGTCTTAATTTGAATACTTTCATGGCCTTGGAAATGTAAACTTGTAACTATTAAATTTCCTTTTTAAAAACCATTCCAGGGATGCATGGTTGGTTCAGTGGTAGAATGCCCGCCTTCCATGTGGGGGACCTGGGTTTGATCCCTGGACCATGAACATCCCCCCCCCCCCCAAAATAAAAGAGCCATTCCATTTCTGGTATATTGCATTCCAGCAGCTTTAGTAAACTAATACCAATTTTGGTACCAGAAGTGGGGTGCTGCTGTGGTTTACAAATAACAAACATTTGGAAACAGCATTTTAAATGGAAGCTTTAGCAAACTAATGCAGGGGGACACAAACCTTCATTGGGTCTCTTAGATACAGTTTGCTCAATTGTCATAAATCCCAGGCCTATGCAGAGAAATCAATACAGTGAACAACAAAAGATATTGCTTCTGATGGTATGATTTGGTTCATGTAGGAGACTACAAAACTGAATAAATATGAGTTTTGTCATAGACTAAAAGCTTTGTAGACATGTACCAAGGACATGAGGCAGCAATTTTCATGCATAATGTGGTAGGTGGCACCACTTGTAACTCTGGAGAAACACCTCTAAAAAATGTTCAGATATCCAACTAGATGCCAATTGGATCTAGGTGACTCATTTACAGTACACGTGATGTCAAAATAGGCACACTCCCACCATTCAGTGATGAGGTGAGAAGATACTGGAATGGACAACTCAAATAATATCTACAAAAAGGCCATCAGGAGAAAAACTTACTGGGTGTTGACTCTACCTAAAGGTACTTGAATACTAAATACTGCAGTGTAAGAAAAACAAGGCACTGGGATGCATGTCAGGAAATATTGAGCTTTGAAGGAGTGGAGGACCAGGGAGTTCCCTATTTAGGCCACAAATGTGAAATACCAATTTCAATATATTCAACTGGTCTACTTTGTCAGTGGAATGCATTTGCCATAGGTGGGCTGCAATGGTATTGCCAAAAAGACTCCCCATTTCCAAATTGGAAGTGATCTATTTGCCTTCCTCCTGAAAATTTAACATTCTGAACATTGGCATTCTGAAAATTAAACACTCCCTATGCCTACAATGTACTTCCTTTTCCTTATTTGGTGTGAGCTCTATGTTCTTGTTGACAAAAGCCTTTTTGCGATAAAATACTAATGTATGGAATGACACACTGACAGATTCTGGATTCTGGGGAATTTTCTGGCCAATGATCCCACAAGTCTCCATGACATGTTTTGTGTTATTTAAAGAGGTTTGTTTTTAATTCCTTTCTAAATGTTGATGAAAATATTAAATGGTATTTTTAAAGAGGAATATTTATGTATCATAAGATACTACTTCTAAAGTGTTTTTATTTATCTGTATTTGTGTTCATCCTTGCCATGAACATATATACTATGATACTAAGATAACAGTTAAGAATCATAATTTTGTGCTCTAGATGTTTGCATTAGCAAACAAAGATTGATTCGAATCTTTGTGTTCAGAACAGCATAAAAAGAAAAGTAGTATGTGACCAACATATTAGATTTTCAGCACGAATATTTCTTGCTTACATATATGTAAGTACTGATCTATTGAATTAATGTTGTTTCATATTATTTCTTACAAAATTCATCATTCAGTGTACCCATATCGCTTTACACTTCTACATTGCTATCCTACATAATTTCATTAGTAATCTTGTTCAAAATCTTGACACTTTTCTGAATTTTGTACTAAAGGGGCTATATGAAGTATTTCTTTAATATGGGTTTTGGAAATACAAGGACCATTAGTTGAAAAGAATCAAACTGACATTCTAGGAAAATCATTTGCAGGCTTTCTCAGTGACCCTGTGCACATCTATAGCCAATGGTGATAAAGAATAACATTGCTGTCATCACTCTCCAATGTTTCTACTCCAAGTCCTCACAGCCATGGTGAATACAAGCAGTCTTGGTCCCTGCATTCTTTTGCTTCAATGGTCCAAAGCTTAGTGTTCTCCTCTTGACTCTGCCAATTGGTTTCAGGACCTCTTGGGCTGCCTCTCTTTGCCCCAGTGTCCAGTTATTTATAAGAAACAGGGTTGATTGTCTATTCTTAAATATGTTCTTGGCCATCTCTACCATTGTGCTATGGTTTCTCCACCAGTTATTGTGAACCTCCCACATTTACTGGGCCAACTATCACCTAAGTCTAGCCACAGGCTTCCTGGAACATGGAGAAATCCCATCCTTGCCTTGCAAAGTCAATAACCTTCCTGGCCATTACTTTTTAGTTCAGCTGATCAACCCATGGCTGCCTGTTATGCTGCCTGGTCCCCACACAGCAATCATGTGTCACGGCTGCCTTCACAGTGAATATTTGTTCTGATCTTGCCCTCTCTGCTCTATAGACACAGACAGACTATGATGAAATGAAGTCTCATTGCCTGTTTGGTCAAAACCCTGGGACAGTGGGGTATCCTCACTCCATAGTTTCAAAACAGAAGAGAAAGTTTCCTGACAGATTACAGCTAGAAAGATTCTATCCTATACAGACCCTAATGGTCTTTTAATTTCACTTTTAAATGTCCCATGTAGTAGCTAACTGACAGAGAAATGAGGCAATCAATTGAATTAAGCCCTGGAAAATTTAGAATTCTTTAACTTTTCTTCTTTGAATGACAAATTTTAAAACTATACCTTGCAATATTTTTATCATTTTGCTTTTGTTTTTGAGGTACTGTTCTAGTTTGCTAGCTGCCAGAATGCAATACATCAGAAATGGAATGGCTGTTTAAAAAGGGGAATTTAATAAGTTAAAAGTTTATGGTTCTCTGAGAGATCCAAACAGAGTTGAGAGGTTATCCTGGAGGTTAATCTTACGCATTAAGTAGATATCACCTCGTTATTCAAAATGTAGTGGAGAGGCTGGAGGGAACTGCCTGAAAATGTAGAGCTGTACTCCAGTAGCCATGTTTCTTGATGATGATTGTATAATGATATAGCTTTCACAATGTGACTGTGTAATGGTGAAAACCTTGTGTCTGATGCTCCTTTTATCTACCTTGTCAACAGATGTATAGCACATATGGAACAAAAATAAATAATAGGGGGAACAAATGTTAAAATGAATTTAGTTTGAAATGCTAGTGATCAATGAAAGAGAGGGGTAAGGGGTATGGTATATATATAAATTTTTTTCTGTTTTCATTTTATTACTTTTTCTGATTAGATGCAAATGTTCCAAGAAATGATCATGATGATGAATATGCAACTATGTGATGATACTGTGAATTAATGATTATATATGTGGAACAGAATGATCAAAATAGGAATGTTTGCATTTGTTTGCTGTTTTTTGGTATTTAAAAAAGTTTATGGTTCTAAGGCCATGAAAATGTCCCAGTTAAAACAAGTCTATAGAAATGTCCAATCTAAGGTACCCAGGGACAGATATCTTGATTCAAGAAGGCCGGTAAAGGTCAGGGTTTCTCTCTCAAGGCACATCTCAAGGCACATGGCACATCCATTGCTTTTTCTCTAGGCTTCTTGCTTCATGAAGTGACCCCAGGGGCATTCTCCTACATCTCCAAAGGTCACTGGCTGGAGGACTCTGCTTCTTGTGGCTATGTTGTTCTGAAGGTTTCTCCAAAATGCTTCCTCCTTAAAAGGATTCCAGTAACCTAATTAAGACCCATGTACAATTGGTGGAGTCAAGTCTCCATCTAATCAAGCTTAATACCCACAATTGATTGAGTCACATCTCCATGGAGATAACCTAATCAAGTTTCCAACCTATAGTACTGAATAGGGACTAGAAGAAACCCTTGCTCCCACAAGGTTGATTAGGATTAAAACATGGCTTTTCTAGGGTACATAAATCCTTTCAAACCAGCACAGGCACCATTGCAGCAGTGGTCCAATGTATTTGGAATCTGTTAGGGAGCAAAACTGTTTATGATGCACTCTAAAAACACTAAATGTTACTTCAGTTTTAAACATTAATTAGAATTTATTTTTTAATTTAAGTTTGCAACTTCTCTTAGAGCTCAAAAAAATCTCAAATCAATGTCTAATTTATATGCAAACTAATTTTTTCTCACTAAGTCCAGCCAGATTTTGTGATATTAATTCTAATTATTTTTAGACCCTTATCTGGCTAAAGAAATAAAAATTGTCTGTGTTGTATGTTGAATACTTTATGATCCTGACTCTCCCTTCAATGTAGAGATACAAAGGAGTAAGACATTTTCCCTGCTGTCATGAAGCTCAGTGTAGTGGGTGAATCAACACATAAAGTTATACTCACAGCAGGCTTGCAGAGACAGGACTAAAAAGAGAGCCCAAAGGAAGAACAACTGCCAGAAGGGTGAAGGGACAAGCTGTCCTGGAGGAGGTAACCACTGAGAAAACGATAAGCATGAATAAGAGATGGCCAAGTGAAGCTGGGAAGTATCATGGAGGAGAAGCTAAGACAGTCCATGTAGATGGGAGAAATATAGGCAAAATACTGAGACAGGAAAAGGAATTGTATAAGAATGATTTTGGAAAAGTAAACTAAAAGGCATGGAAGAGGAGAGGAAACCTGAGGGGTTGTTTGAAAACCAAGGAAGTCACTGGAGACTTTATCTCCCGCATTAAAAATGTGACCATTATTCTGTAAAACAGGAAGTTCTGCACACATCTGTTGAGGCTTCATTATATTCCCTTTCCCTAGGCTCAGAAAAGTAACAGTCACCTTCCTGGAGTGATGGGGACATTGGTTTTGAGGAGGTCAAAATTGCCCCCAGGGAGGCTCGTTAGAAGACTGTTTTAAGAATTCAGGGAAGGGTGGGCCACGGTGGCTCAGCAAGTAAGAGTGCTTGCCTGCCATGCCAGAGGACCCAGGTTCAGTTCTTAGCACCTGCCCGTGCAAAAAAAAAAAGTTAAAGGAAACTTATTGACTCAGGTACTTGAATAATATAGAGAACGGGCAGACTTCAAGAATATTTTGACTTGGGTATTCATGATATGATCCGAGTTGTGGGTGATTCTTGTTATTTTGTGCTCCTCTAGGCATCAGGCTCATTTTAGGCTTGCTAAAAGCCCTTATGATAAATGCCAGAATCTTCCAGTAGGATCACATCCTTCCTCATTCATTTCCAGAGAGGAAGAAAGAACTTCTTGAGCAGCCATCAGTGAAAAGTCCTGAGCTGCATTCTGATCAGACCAGCCTCAGACACGTGCCTGCCCTTGAGCCATTTGCTATCACCAGAGGAGAGTCAGATACTGATTGGCTTTGGCTTGAACTCTGCACCCATCACTGTACCAATAACTCTGACAAGAAAAATGGCATTATTTCAATTGGTTCAGATCAATCAGGGTCCATTCCTGGTAAGACCATCATATAGACTTGGAAAGTCTGCCTAGATAGGGTGGTGATTTGCAGCAGAATCCAGCTCACACTCTGGCTCTTCAAGCTGTACACTGGCATCAGGCTATATTCTTGGAGGAAAGGTTTTGTTTTGTTGTAATAACTCACAGAAGCACAATGCTGTATATTATGGACCTGTACCTATCCAACGGGGGCAATTTTTTCCCCCTAATTCACATAGATATGATTGTGGGTTAGCAGTGACTATCACCCTGGAATTGAGGGATCAATTCCAACTGCTTTTGGATCTTTTTTATTTGCTCCTTCAGATTCAGTCTCTACCTTATAGATTCTCAAGAATCTGATCTACATTCTCGGGTTCCCTTACCCTCTGGACCCTGGGGAGGAGCTCAGGGAGGAGCCAGCTGCATCCCTCCACTGTAGGGCAAGTTCTTGCTGGCAGCCTTTTCCACAGGCCTCTGTCTCTAGTTTCTGGTAACTTCCTTTTCCCCTATCCCTCCAGGCCCAGGATGGCACCACTCACTTGTCCTCAGCCTGCTGTGACTAGCTTCGGGATACTTATGGCTTCTTCATATTGCCCTCACATTCATAAGTAGTCTCTCTACTACTCTCTACTCAAAGGACTCAATTTGAATGTGCCATCTACTTCTTGCCAAGACCAGTAATGTTGCACCAACAACAGTGCACAGCTTCTTTACCCCATGGAGGCATACTGTACAGATTGCTGGGAATAAAGTTGTAGTTCCACGATGTCTAAAAGACAACTTGGTTCTCAGCTGGTTCCCTGTAAAACTTAACTTTGCTGGTCTAGGTATGAAGGATCAGACAAGGAAACTCATTTTGTAATGATCGCTACAGAAAATACAATAGTTTTGAAACTTTGAGAAATCTAAAGAAAAGCATTATTCTACATCAGGACAAACTCTAAACTTGGAGACATATGCATCTTTTAAAGTGTGCAAGTCAGAATGCTGAAATATTCCAGATCATTTCTGGTGGGAGATCACAATATTTTATAAGGCCAAAGTAAGAAAGAAGGAAATGAAAGAGCTCAGAAATCCCCAGAGAGCCCATTCAGTACTGCTTTTATCTTAGTCTGCTTTTGCAGGCAACTATGTTAATCAGGATTGGATACACCTAAATGCAGGAATTTTTAAGTGAAGGTAATAGATGCCACAACAAAGAAAAAGAATGCAACATGAATTTTGTCTTGAAGTCTATTCTGTGACACACAACTTATTTAAGCCAAAATCCTAACCTTGTGAGAAATCAGTTCAGCTCTGTCCTTAGCAGAGAATCATTTAAAGATAAGAAATGGCTCAGACTTTCCAGGGCCTTGACTCAGAAGCAACTCTGGAATCCCAACCAAATCTGCATTTGGTTAAGCAGTTTGGCACATTTTTCTATTTTGTGGCATTAAACTATAATTACAAGTCATTCTTATTTCATTCCAAATAAATGTCCCTACAGGATATAAAACTGGGGAAGGTTCTTCCTTGTCTTTAAAGGAAAACGGAAAAAGAAAAAAAATTGAAAAGAACAAAAACAAATCAAAACTTCGTCAAGCTGGAAAATTGTGTATATGGTATGTTTTATAATTTGATCAATATACAAAATTGATTTTGCTAGCACTCAGAAAGATTCAAGTACTCAACAGGTAATCTGATGCATGAAGGAATGCAACTAGAATTCTCTCATATGGAGAAAAAAACAACTAAAGTGCTCTGAAAATCCGTGTAATCAAGCAGTATGAATTTCATCTTCTTGCAAGATTTTCTTTGATTAAAAAATCCTTTTATAGACCGGTCATGGTGGCTCAGTAGGCAGAGTTCTTGCCTGCCATGCCGGAGACCTGGATTTGCTTCCCGGTGCCTGCCCATGCAAAAAAAGAAAATCCTTTTGCAGCTTTGCTCTAATATTTATTCTAAATAGTTCAATAAGACTGGTGTTTTCTTAGTTGAAAATGTAAGCTGAGATGTGTGTTGAAGAAAGGAAGGGCAGAGGTATATTGATACTCAACAAGTTAAAAAAATAGTCTGCAAATCAAAATGAAAGGAAGAAATAAAAAAAAAAGGAATATAGGGCTTGTGGAGAGTGACTGTTCTGTGCCCCACTGCACTGAGGCCAAGAGCAAATCCCACTATAAATACTTCACATCCCAAAGAAAAAGGTTTCTGTGCTAAATTATGTGTCTCTCTGAAAACACGATGATGGATTAGAAAACATCTCAAATCCTCCAAGAATTATGATTAATTCATTCTGTGCCATTTCTGTCTAACTATCAGGGCATCTGTGCTAATTTCTAAGGGGGGAAGAGTAGGAGAACAAAATGCTGTCATATAAAAGCACACAATGTAGACAGGTACCCACACACTGCTCAGGTACACAAAGAAAATGTAGCTTTATTTTCTGTCTAGTATTCCCATAAACCCAAACTCTCTTCTTCTCTCTATCCCTACCTTACTCCTCTGGGTATCAAGGAAGATTAAGTATTGCCAGCTGCAGTGGTTTGGAACTGTGTGTTCCCCCCCCAAAAAAACATGTTCTTAATCCATTCCTGTGAGTGTGAACCCATTGTCAGTAGGATCTTTGGATGAGGTTACTTCAGTTAAGGTATGTTCCATCTAAATCAGGATGGGTCTTAATCCTATTACTGGAGTCCTTTATAAAAGAATGAAATTTCAGACACAGAGATAGAAAGCTGCAGAAGCAAGCAGCTGAAAGGTAACCCAGAAGAGAAGGAAGAGACCAGGAGATGCCACCATGTGCCTTGCCATATGATAAGCTAAGGGCCAGGGATCACCATCAGTCACTCCCAGAATGCCACAGTCTTGGGACGAAAGCATCACCTAGAAGATGCCTTGATTTGGACATTTTCCCAGCCTCAAAACTATAAGCCAACAAATTCCCATTGGTTAAGGCAACCTACTTCACAGTATTTGCTTCAGCAGCCAAGGAAACTAAAACAAAATCCTCCCCCAGTGTAAACAGTCTGTTTTTATTTCAGTTCTCTTTTTGAAGTAGATATTCTTTGAACTGTATATTCAAGCCCTTATCATGAAGTCTTCTCACTTTTCCTTTTTCCTTCCCCAAATGATGTCTGTCCATATTTGCACTCCTCTTGGCTTTCGAGGGAGGCATCAGCTCCAGGTCATGTTGGATTTTTGCTGGTTTCCATCAGGGAGAGGCTGGTTCAGTCATTGAAACGGGGTGGGGAGGTGTCCTGGTTAGCTTAGGTGTGCTTTGTAGAGCCATGTTCCCGAACATGAGGTTGAAATTTGCTATTGAATTCAGATTTGATACATATTCTTTCTAATGTATGTTTATGGGATTTCAAGAGGGTTGCAGGGTGCCTGACCAGAATAGTATTTGATAAATTTTCGTACTCTGGAATTATCAGTCATTATAATTTGTTCTAGTTTTTTTTTTGATTGAGAAGTCATATATTAAACACTACATAACAATATTGCATAGTAGGCATTCAGAAATACTGGTTTCTACTCCGCCTCCCAATCTTTATTGTAATTAACTGTTGAAACAGTTAACCCTACTGCTTAAGTGGAAAAAAAAATTAATTAGTTCTCTTCTCACTTCAAAGTCATGTGTGTAAAATGAATGTTGTTTTAGTTAAAGTGTGAGTACAAGCAGAAAGGTAGTAAAAATTCCTCTAACAATCTAACCATATTATCTTATTTTGGGAGGGTGCTGTCACAAATAACACACAATTGTTTGGCATAAACAACATTTACTGTCTCCGGTTTGTGCCCAGATGAACCAAATGAAGATACAGGCAAGGCTTGCTTTCTTTGAAGTCTGTAGCTTTCTGGTGCTGGCTGCCAGTAATCCTTGAGGTTCCTTGGCTTGTTATCTCTGTCTCCTGTCACAGGGTGAAGTCTTCTCCTTGGCTTCTGTGACCTCTGGGTTCTCTTTATTAGGCCTTCAGTAATATGGATTAAGACCTCCCCTGGTTCACTTGGCCACACACTAAAAATATCTTCAGAAGGTCTTATTTATAATGGGTGAATGTCCACAGGGACACTGATTAACATTAAGAACATGGGTTTGTTGAAGTACATAATTGAACCTACCACAGTGATTTAAACCATCAGTTTGTTCAAACACAGTATGTTTGATTACTTTCAGCATTATACGTCACATGTGTGTTCATGTTTTATTTTTGTATTTATTCTTTTTTTTTGGTATGCTGTCTGGTGCGGGTCACATTTCATTCTTTTTCCATGTGACTATTCGTTATTACAGTACCATTTGTTGAATTTTTTTTGGGGGGGTGTCACTGTATGGACTGGGAATTGACCCTGGGTGTCCCTCATGGCAGGACAGATTTCTACCACTGAACTACCTTTGCACCCTCTGAGTTTACTCTTTAGACATCAGTGTAGACTACTATAAAAAAAATTTACTCCAGACAAAACCCAATTGTTTCCTCCTAGTTTTCTTAATGTCTTTAATCATTTAATTAAATAAAATACTTATAAGTAAGTGTTTTCATGAAGTAGCAGTAGTATGATTTCCATACTCTTTTTTTCTCTTAATGTTAAACATCATTTTCATGTGGCCAATCATTACAGGCATGATTTTTTTAACATTATTATTCTTTTATTGTGTGATATAACATATATAAAAAAAGCAATAAAGTTCCAAGTATATTTTAACAAGTTATTATAGAACAGATTTTATAGTTTGGTATGGGTTATAGCTTCACGATTTTTCTTTTTCTCATTGAACAACTCCAAGACATGGGAGACCAACAGAAATATCAATATAATGATTCAGCAGTCATACTCATTTTATATGCATAATATCAATAATGATATAATATTCTACCAATTAGACATTTCCCTATGAGATATTTAAGCCATTTCTGAGTTTTTCAAAATTATACATAGTATTATAACAACATTTTTATAAATATAGTAGAGATTATCTTCCTCTTGACTGATTTTTTAGCACTTATATCTCCAAGAAGAGGAGGGATTTCAGAGAACGAATGTTTGGAGGTACATGTCTGGTTTGTGTCTGTAGAAGGCCCTTCATCCTTGCGATGGAAAAGCAACGCCTGCAGAGCCCTGCTTTTCCGTTGTAGCCTTAGCTGCCGATAGTTCAAGTTTCAAGGGTAATTCTTTTTTCTGGCGTGACTGAGTCTTCTCTTAGCAGAAGTTTTCCATCTCAATTCTAAGTCAGATTCAAAAGCTGTTTCTTCCACTGTTTGCACAGTTGTTATTTAAACTGAAAGCATTACTTTAATCATAGCAAAGAAAATTAATGTAATTTTTATAGAAAATGAAAGTTTTTTAAAGCATACACAGTAAACCTGGAAGCAATAAGTACAGCAGATTCAGCATTTACTATTCTCTGAGCATGTTATATATATTAATTTGTTGAGACTTCAGAACGACTCTAAGCTATTCCCACTCCACAGATGAGAGCAGGAAGATACACAACAGTTAAATAATTTGTCCTCCATCACACAGCTGGTAAGTGGTAGAGCAGGGATTCCAACACAGGAATTCTGATTCCAGAGTCTACACACTAAATCACTCTGTTGGTTTGGAAATGATAGCAGCAACTAATGTCTACTAAGAACTTCTAGGGAAGACTTGTCTTTTTCTTAGGAATTTCTATTTAGAAGGGAAATCAGCCAAAAAAAATTTTTAAAGTTCTCTCTTCATCCTCCAAGGGCAGAATGGGGAGGTCTAGAATATAAAAGATTTTAAAAACCACTAACCTCTCTAGCCTCAATAAACATTCATTCCATCAAAGTTAACACAATATTTTATTGTCAAAATATTTATTATCAAATAAACAATTTTTCTGTGAACATTTTTGCGCTAAAACCTGGTATATTTTTTAGAGGAAACTAAAATTACCATGTGATATGCATAACAATAATGTTATGCTTCATCTTTTTCCTGAAGTCCACAAAGAAGTTCACAATTATTAGACCCAGGAAAGTTGCAAATTATTTACTTTTTGAAATTACATTTATTCTGTTCAGGAATTACATATGCTGTCTTTGAGATTGTTACTTGAATCTTGTTGATTTATAACAGATATGCACTTTTATACAAACATCTAATTTTTTTTTTTACTATTAGATCTGACCAATTATCCTTTTTGTTTGTAAGTATTGGTATTACCATTCTACAAAGAAAGGAACAAAGCACAAAAGAAATAAGATATTAAAAAGAATGAATTACTTAAAGAGAAAAATCACTCATAATAAAATGATATTTCATGTTTTAACTTTTAGAATGTATTTCCTTACTTTCTTACTTATGTCATTTTCAGGTCAACACTAGGAGATAACTTCAGATAGATATTAGTCTGTCTCATTCATTTTATTGATTAATAAACAGAAGCAAAAAGAAGTCAAAATCATGAACTTAAATGACTCAATCCCTTTTGTGCTCTTTCACTAGCTTAATCCAGTTAGCAAGATGAAACAATAATGTCTAGTCTACACTTACCCTCTTGATGACTCACAACATAAAAGATATAAAAAGAGTATTTTAGGAAAATTTTAGGCTTCAGATAGATACTCTGTTAAGTAGTTGCTGTCTTGAGTTGCCTCAATCTGCAATTTGGCAGCTGTAGCCAATTTTCTGAAGATTCATCTCTGTCATCTCTCGCTTTCTCATCCAGGTGATAGAATGATAAGTTTACTCCTACAAATCTACTCGTTTAGTTCGCTGGTATCTAATTAGAGAAGAAGTGACCTGGTCCTTCTCTCACATCAGAGGTGAACTGACCAGTTTATGGCTCCTTCAGCCACGTGAGCTCTCAATCCTGTTTAGCTGGCTTTTCTTGACTGAGTCCGCCCATGTCTGGGGGCACTAACGTTCACTTGGGACCTCACAGGAGTGCTATGGTTTGAGATGGCCTGAGACTCAGCTTCTGAGGTTTTAGCTGCTGGTAGAACTATTGGCAAGCTAGTATTAATCAGACATACACTTTTTTTGTGTGTTTTCTTTTAATTTTTGCTTCCTTTAGAGTCCAATTCAGCTAAGTTGTTGAAGACCCAGCCTCAATATCCCTAATGAAATTTTGTTTGGAATAATCTGACAAAGTTGAACTTTCTTTGTGCTTAAATTGGGCCAGGATGCCATTTCAACAAGTTACACAGTGACTTGAAACTTTGCTCTTGACAACTAGGGTGGGGATAGAGGTAGATATTTTATCTAAAATGTTTTGAAAGTGGACAGACAACTCTCTTTCCAGAATGGCACAGGTGGACTGGAATAAATATCTGATTTAAGATTATTCTAGCTTTTGTTATTTGTTTTGTGTTGGTATTATTGTTTTTTTTTAACATAGCTGGACACTTACGTGTATGTTTTCTGGCACTAATTCCTTGGTGTTTGTACATTTTCCTCTTGTCTAATGGATTTAAGGAGGTTATTTTTGTTTGTTTTTTCTATCCAATGCATTTTCATGAGACAATTTTAATTGTCTAATCCTTATCCTCAATCATTTTTAGCCATGAACTTCTGCCCCTTTGCATATATGGCTTCTGTTGTGGTTAAAATGACCAAAAGTTGATAATTCAGGATACATACTTTTTGCATATGATTTGGTTAATGATTGCAGCATGAATTTTACTCTAAAGAGTAAACATATCTTGTTGTTGATTTAGTCCTATAGAGCAGGACTTCATTTTGAAATGATTCTTCATTTTGAAAACATTCTGCAGTACTTTGCATTCTATTTTAAAAACACATCTTGCTTTTCAAATGTATTTATGATGATAACAGAGGGAAAATGTCTTTATCAGTTAAAGCTGTATATTGAAGTATTTACAAATCAAAAGACTTGATATCTTTGATTTGCATTTAAATACTCAAGAAAGAAAAGTTGACGGGAGATTGAAAAACAAAAGAGAGAGATTGGTAAAATGTTGGTAATTGTTAATGGTGGGTGAAGGGTGCAAGAGGCTTAGTTAATTATTTTATGCCTTCTATGAGGTTTGGAATTTTCCAGAACAAAAGAACCATGTTTACCATTTCAAAGTCTTCCTCTACTTTTGCCTCCTGCTTCAAGGAATCACATATTTTCATTGTTAATCTGTTAATGGAAGAGAACTAGTCATTTTATCATTTCATGCCTCCCAAACTTATTTTTCAAATACTCCCCTAAACTGGGAGAGAGTAAAGACTCTAATTTGAAACTTCATTCCACAGTTACTGACTATGTTCTTGGACGATTTACTTAACCACTCTTCATTTCAAGCTTTTCATCTGTAACATGGTGATAATGTTCTCATACCCTGGCTATGAAAATTGAATGAGATTAGTGACTCACATTAAGTGTTATCAATTTTTAATATTTAATATATGATCATTTTAATAAAATATTCTGAATGGTTATTAGTAATAAAAGTAGTATTAATTGGGGCTGGATTTTTGTGGACTTGAAATCTACTGTGGAGGACTGATTTCTCGCAAGGTAATTTGTAGCAATCATCCATTCTTAGATGTGTTTGATTTTCCTACGTAGACTTCCTGTTTCAGCTGTGCAGTGGATTGCCTCAGAATCCTATGAAGACTTTGGTGGAAAAATTACAAATTTCTGTGTGAAAGCCTGTTTTAAGGCTAGCTTCTCTCTGAAGGTTCCCTGGACTCCTCCCGGAAGCATTAAAACTTCCTCTTGTATGATCTCCTGGTGCTTTATTTGTATATTTAAGTATTTGCCCAACATTATCACAAACATTTAATTTGGGGATCTGACTTTCGAAGCACATTGAGCTCTTAGTGTACCTTATCTATTTTTTCATGTTTCGATTACTCTCCATTCCACCTTTTAGCATTATCCCTCATAAGCATTAGCTGCTTAAAGCATGTATGATGATTTCCTGCCTGAATGACTGAGAGAATGGCCCTTCTCATTTATTGTGAAGTTCTGTTTTTGTTTTTTGAGTTTGTCCAGCAGCTCTGTCAGGCCTGAATGAGTCTCAAAGTCCACAGCTATTTCTTATGTCCTATTTATATCACTCAATACTCATGTTTTATGACAGTCTATAGATTAGTCTTCTTACATTTCTTGGAAAGTCATGCTGCTGCTATTTCATCTTTGTAAATGGCCAGTGGCAAACTTGAATGATTGAATACCATATTATTTACCCAATCTTCCCCCACATATGCTGAAAGACAATGCTTAGGGGCAGAATATACGTATCTACAGGTGAAAACGTTAATACCATGAACGGGCACAGTTTATATTGGCAGGATAATATTTTTGTGACATGAATTCAAATGCAAAGAATAGTAATTTTAATCAAAATAAGTCAGCCCAATCTTCCTGTACTGTTTTTCCCAATAATTTGGTCCATTTTTCTAGCTGTATTGTGGGTTTTTTTTCTTTTTCTTTTTTTTACACTCAGCTTCCTGTCATTTGAATAGCCGTAATGATAAATTAATAAACTACAGCACAGGATACATCAAGATAGCTCCAACTGTTGTTAAATGGAACTGAAGATACCAGAAGCCTAAGATAAGTGGAGGTTTGCTGGATGGTAACCTAGGAACACCTTTTATTTTCTTTGTCAAACCTCTTGTGATGTCATACACCTTATGAATCATTTTGTAGATACTGAAGGAGTGCACCTTCATTTACAACATCACGAAGATTCTGGGAAGGGAATAAGACATACTCGGTGGCATCCTAATTTGAAAAATCATGGGTAGAGGATAATGGCATTGGGAAAAATAAATACAATACTTCTGTTCTCTTTGGAAGTGAGTAGTCCATATAACTTGCTTGTTAGTAAACTGTGTTCCTGTCTTTAGTTTTCCTATATGCCTACTGGACATCTGGTTGTATTTGTTATGAGAAACTCTTTCTTTACAATATTATGGTAAACACCAGGATTTGGATGAAAATAAAATCATTTTCAGGTTCTCTGAATCATATAAAATGACGTAGTGGGAAATACACCCATTCATTTTCTACTGAAATGAAGAGGAACAAATGTGAATTTGCTGATGTACTTTTACCTCTTCATTCCTTCAACAAATACTTTTTAAGCACCCACTATGTGCCAGAAACTGTGGCTTATTATAGGAACACAACAGTGAGCAAAAAGGATGTCAATCCAGCTCTCACAAGGGCCTAGAGGAAGAGACTATCAACAACCAAATGAACAGACAATAAAATTATAAACAGAGTGGGGGGGGGTGAAGAAGGAAAAGCCAAGAGAACCATGAGAAGGGAGGGTGGTGTCAGGAAAGGCTCCCAAAAGTAACTAAAGTATGAATTACCAATAGTGGATTGAAGGAAGGATATTTTCAATAAAGGGAATAACACAGGAAGGTGCACTGAGAAGAGCAATAATTTAGAAATACTTAAACTATAATTTAGAAGGTGTTCAAGTTGCTAAAAGCGAAGGAGATGGCAGGAAGTGAGGTGAAAGGTTGTGTAGAGCCCACTACTGAAGGCCTTCCTAATAAGAGAGAATAGTATAATGTGGGAAGCTCTTTCCTTGCAAATATCTACTTGATATACAGTTATATACTTTTATGCATGTAAAAAGTATAATAGCAGTCATCCCACCTGTGTCCCACTGTTCACTGGGGAATTCTGGGGCCCTAGGGAAGGCCCTGTGCCAGGTAAGAATTTGCCTCACCATGTTTTGCAATCATGTTTTACTCTCCAGTATACTCACACCAGTTCATTCAGTCAACAGTTATATATTGAGTTTTCTCTACGTAGCAGATATGGAATAAAAGAGAGGCTAACAGGGCAGAAGGAATGAAACTGATGGGAGAGGGAAGGAAAGCTGCCAGTCATTTCATAAACATTAGTTGATTTACAATTTCCAGAAGTTCTTTGTGTGTCACTGGGCACATTTTAAAGATGAGAAACCTAACATTCATCAAGTTTAAAAGATTTATTCATATAAATAGTGCAGCCAGGATTCTGACCAGTTCTCATCAACTCCAACCCCACTTAACTTTCCATTATTACACTGTGATCCCTGCACTCGAAGTGCAAACTATTTACAGTGAGCTTCTTAAATTGCGCATAAATGAGCACAATAATCGCAATAGCTACTGTGCCCTGTCAACTCTCTGGGGCCAACAACTTAAGTTTGTCAGAGTAGGAGACAATTAGAGAAGTCACCAGAAAAACAGCAGGAGTCATGCTTGGGTGGATCAGGGCAGAGAGAGAGAGATTAGACCTCCACCATATGTTCTCTGAGTCAGACAATGCCCTTTAAATTAAATATCCTAGAGCACACTGGCTATATTAGTGTGCTATATGCATAGTCCCATATTATGCCTTATATAGCACACATACCTCAGGGAAGGGTCCTGGAAAAATAACTTGAGGTCACAAAGGAGGGTAAGGATCCACCAAAAATGTAACCTTAAGAAAGAGGAAAACCACTGATAGCAACTCTCAATTAACAAATGTTGATACACAAAGATTAGAGGAATGTGGAGTCAAGAATCAGCAGAAGGTCTCTGCCCTCACTCATCCCTCCTTTAGATGTCTGTATGGCAGGACTGAGGTGTGGTGTGGAAAAGGAGTTAAGACATTTTAAATCATGGAGGCATTGAGTTCCTGGAAGTGACTCTTAGTTGAAGATAAAGGGTGGGAAATGTTTGGTCTCTTTGGACTGGAAAATCCCAAACCTAGAGGGCTGATAGCCAGGGTGACTCACCCACTAGATGCCTTTGGGAATAGGTGGTAAACATCTATATGTTTAGGAAAATTTTCCCATTTGACTTGGTTTTAAAAAATATCAGTCTTTCGTAGAATACGTTTTAATTTCTTTCTTTTTCTCACAATTATTTCTTGGAGAGACCCACACACTGCACAGTATCTATATATAGTCATAGAACTCTTCCACTTTTCTGATAAAGTGAAATATCCACAGTGATGCATATTACTCATCTAGTTTTCATTACAAACAAAACAAAACAACAACAAATAGCACTAGATGTTAGTTGGTGAGACCTATAGAAGGCTGTCAACAGGCGTAACATAGATTTACTCTATTTCTTTCCTTTCCTTCTTGATGATGCTGCCATCTAACCACAGAAGTCCTTTCCACCCGGAAGGAAATTCCACCCGGGAATTTCCTAATGCCTCTGAAGGCAATGAAAGTGGAGGCATTTTGTTTTCAGTATCGCTTTTGAGTGTCTGTTGTCTTTTCATTCCTTGATTATGAATCATCTATATGAATTCTCTACCCTCCTCAAGGAAGAATGTGCAGGAATATTTTCCTCTATGATGCATGATGTCAGAGAGGACAGAACTTCCCCCAGGCACAATTAACTACTTGGCCATGTCCCAAGAGGTCGATGAACACTTAGGATGCCAATATTGCCTCTGAGCCTGGCAAGCCTTCCTTTGTATTTAAACTTTTCCCACAAGAGAAAAGAAAGAAGGATCCATTCCCCTTGATAAGACAATCCATCTGCTAAAGTACAGGTCCCAAGCCAATGATTTTTCAAATGTGTTTTAGAGCCCTCTATGCATTTTTAGGGTGAGTGTGTGAGAACATTTTGAAAACCTGCATTTTCAGTCCCTATCTGAAATGTCCCAGTAGGGTTTTAAGTTTTATGACATTAAAATATAAGATAAAAAGATTTTCAAAGCCATGTAGAAATCACCACAACAGAGAACATCATTTGTTCTTCCTCTCTCTTATGTAATTCTAGTTATTGCTTCAAGGTTCACTCCCATAGCCTAATGGGTTTGTAGTGTTATTCAAGGGAAAGCAATTATCATCCAGGAAATCTATGGAATGTCACAGTTGCATGCAGGTACAAACACAGTAGTGAACCTGGTTCCTTGGCTCATAGTCCAAATTCAATAATTATAAATACAAAAACGCTGTAATACACTTGGAAAAAAATTAATTCATTTTCATTCATCTTCAAGATGAAAAGTGATTTAACATATTATTATAAGTTCATCTATCCCCAAAATACAGTAGCTGAAATACAGAAAACCTTTTCTCTATGAAGTTGTTCGCTGGATTGTTATTTATGAAAGAAAAAATTGAAAACTGCCTAAATGTTCATCAATAATGCAATATTTAAGTTTTGGCATATTTACATTCTGGGAGTTTAAAATGATGTTCTCATAATACTTGCAATCAAATGCAGTAAATGCTAATATTACAATAGTTCATGAACAAAAGTGGAATAGAGATTATATATAAAATAGAAGCTCACCTAGGTAAATCAATCTATACATCGAAAAAAGTAGTGAACAAATTTTAGTTATATTTTTTCCATTCATTTAAATCTTTGGTAATTTCTATGATGCAGATATACAATAAAAAGCCCTTGTGTTCAAAAGATACCTTTTTAAAGATACTAAACAATTTTTTTCTCTAAACAGTCTGCTCTTTTCTGTTTCACCCAGCCATTCATCATGGTCTAAGGTAAAATTGTTTTATTAATAGACAGAAATTCTATTAAACTTATCAATTTCCATCAGGCAGCGTCTCCTTTTTTGATGACTTCGTTTTTTATGCACACATATGCTCAATATTTCCATGTACAGCATCCTGTATTTATTAACAATCTCTGAAACATTCGTCTCTAGGCAGTTGGCATGTCTAAAGGTTTTCTTTGGTTTGCAATCAAGAGATAAAGATTAAACCTTTAGTAGCATAATCAGCTCTGCCTTTAGCAAGTCTATTGTATACCTCACATGAATCTTCCTCAGGCTGCAAATTTCTCCCTGTGCTGAGTGGAATTTGATGTTCCCGGGCTGTGCTGTGGGTGGCTGGCTCCTACTTACTCTGGGTCAAAAGGAACAGGGCCCCAATCAATTCTCAGTCAACTTTCCCTGTGAAGAAATTTTTATGACTTCCAAAGGTCACTTGAATTAAGAGACTGGCTGAGGTTTTTATTTGGAAAATGGTGATATAATTGAAAGGTCATATTTTTTTCTTAACTAGTCGCCTGACATAAAATGTGCTTTTATAAGCCCTATTATGAGGACCTTGTGACCAAGCGACATTAGAAATAGTCCTGAGAGTTAAAAGAACCAGGACTTCCAAATAAATCCTGCCATTGAGTCACTGGGTAGGTCTGAGAAAATTTAGCCATGAGCACCTCAGTTGCCTTTTCTAAAAACTGGGCTATTATTATATTACAATTGCTAATCAGTTAACATTGTAAAGAGCCTAGAAAACAAAGGATTGTATGAATGTATTGAAATATATTCAATACATTTAACCTAAGTTATTGTCTGGAATACTTTTATAAAACTTTAAATAGGACCTATTTTACAAAGAACCTCAAGAATCATTTATATCATTTAAGTACAGGAAGAATCACGTACTATGACCTTTATATTTTAATTTGATGTCTTAATCGATTTCTAATTTTTATTGCCACATTAGAACATGGAGCCATTCGTGCAGTTAAAACAGCATGGTGTGTTGTTTTAGTCTCTCAATGAAATGCAAACAGGAAGAAAAAAAACTTAAAATGTACTGAACTTTTCTACTTAAATGGGGGACATTTAGAAGACCTGTTGTACCAGGGTGAATGTGCAGTATCCAAGGTTTTTATCATTCAACATGCAATATTCCTGTACAACGTTAGCCTGGAAAATAACCAGTGTAGCTGTTAATCATTAGCCAGCATGCAGCCTTTGACTGAATCATTTTGCAAAGCCATTCTATAGACCTGTAATCAAAAACAGGGATATTTATGAAAGAAAGGGATGCTAAGGAAAAAGGAAAAAGCTTTGCAGATTATCACCTTGAACCTAGCCCATGACAAACTCTGGAATCTGTTCTGTAACTACTTGTTGAAGAGTGCCCTGAAGATTATTGCTTTTTTCTTTCTTTGCTGTGAATATATACTATATTATACAATAAAAAAATATTATCACCTTGAACCATTTTCATACAACATCTTGGTGCTTAGTAGATTTTAATGCTCACCTTCACTGGTCTTCAAGTCATTTTCAGTTTGAAGACGTTGTCCTAGAAAGCATTTTCTTGCATCTTCCCAAGCAGTGAATGTGAACTGAATTACTGCACAAAATTAGTCAACTTTTTCAGAACAAAAGAGTTCCTCAGATTATGTCTTTAAATTTTTTTTCCTTAAAAAAAACACTCACAGTGTAATGCAAATAGGATAAAAATATATATATAGTATTGGAACTTGACTGGAATGGAATATCAAAAATATTAATGGTGCTTGCTTTCAGATCATATGGTAAATGTCTTTAATTTTCTTTTTAAAGCTTTCTATAGTTTTCTGTTTCGTTGAGATATAATTCATATGCCATTAAATTCACCCATCTAAAGTACAAAATTTAAGGGATTTTAGTATATCCCCAAGTTAGGTAACCATCACCTCTGTCTAATTTTGGAATATGTACATCACACCCCAAAGAAACCCTATCCCATTAGCAGTCACTTGCCATTCCTTTTTTGCTTCAGCTCCTGGCAACCACTAAGTTACTCTCTGTCTCTATGGGGTTGAATATTCTGGACATTTCATACAAATGCAATACGTGGACTTTTCTATCTGGCTTCCTTCATTTAGCATGCTTTCAAGGTTCATTTCTTCTTAGGGATGACTAATTGTATATGGATATACAATATTTATTTATACATCAATCATTTGATGTCCCCTCGCCCCCCATATTAAGAATAAATTACTCCTCTTTTGTTGCTCAGATGTGTCTTATCTCTTTGCCAACATGGCAAGCAAACTCACTGCCTTCTTCCTCTCTATATGGGACCAGACTCCCAGGTGATAAACCTCCCTGGCAACGTGGGACAGAAATCCTAGAATGAGCTGGGACTTGGCATCAAGGGATTGAGAAGACCTTCTCGACTGAAAGGGGGAAGAGAGAAATGAGACAAAATAAAGTATCAATGGCTGAAAGATTTCAAATAGAGTCAAGAGGTTATCCTGGAGGTTATTCTTATGCATTATGCAGATATCCCCTTTTTAGTTTAAGGTGTATTAGAGAGGCTAGAGAGAAGTGCCTGAAACTGTAGAGCTGTGTTCCAGTAGCCACGTTTGTTTAAGATGGTTGTATAATGATATAGCTTTCACAATGTGAGTATGTGATTGTGAAAACCTTGTTCTGATGCTCCTTTTATCTACAGTATGGACACATGAGTAAAAAATATGGATTAAGAATAAATAAATAATGGGGGGACAAATGCTAAAATAAATTGGGTAGAGGGAAATACTAGTGGTCAATGAGAGAAAGGGGTAAGGGACATGGTATGTATGAGTTTTTTCTTTTTCCTTTTTCTTTCTATTTATGGAGTGATATAACTATTCAGAGAAATGATCATGGTGATGAATATACAACTATGTGATGATATTGTAAACCCTTGAATGCACACCAAGTATGAAATGTTCATATGTTAAGAATGTTCATGTTGTATGTTGATTGGTTTTATTAATAAAAATTAAAAAAATAGTGGAGAGAATAAGGAAAAAAAGAAGAAATTACTACATGTAGCCACGTACAATGACTAAGGCTAAGGAATTAAAGTTCAACAGATGTCTTCAGGGAGGGGTGGAAGAATATAAACCTAGATAGATGGTTCGTAAACAAAGCATTAACAAACCTCCAAATCCATGTATTACGAGACCGTGCTGAAACTCTGTTCTCACACCCTTGTCCTTAACCCTTATCCCCTTGCACTCCCTCCAACCCCTTTGTGGAGCTCTGACTTCCTATTTCCTGACTGGACACCCATCAGGAAGAATCCTCTCCTGTTCCGAAAGTCCCGGTAAAATTCATGTATAACTCTATGCCTGATGTGGCCTTTGGTCTTTGGGCTGCCCCAGCTCAAGGTCCTCCAAGAGCTGGGTTGGAACAGGTTGTTTCTACATTACCATTATGAATAATGCTGCTATGAGTATTTGTGTATAAGTTTCTGTGTGCACATATGCTTTTGAGAAAATAGCTAAGAGTAGAATTGCTGGGTAAATGCTATATTTACATTTTGAAGAACTACCAAACTGTTTTCCACAGTTTCTACACCATTTTATATCTCCACTAGCAATTTATGAGGGTTCTAGTTTCCCTACATCCTTACCAATATTTGTTATTTTCAGTCTTGTTTATTCTAATCATCCTAATGGATATGAAGTTGTATAAAGTGGTTTTGATATGCATTTCCTTGATAACTAATGATGTTGAGCCTCTTTTCATGTACTTATTGGTAATTTGTGTAATTTCTTTGGAGAAATGTCTATTCAGATTCTTTGTTCCTATTTAAATCAGGTTCTTCATCTTTTTTATTATTGGGTTGTAAGAGTTCATTATATATTCTAGAACAAATCTCTTATAGGATACATGATTCCAAAATGTTTTCCCCCATTGTGTGGGTTGTCTTTTAACTTTCTTTTTTTATTTAAATTTATTTATTAATTTAAAAAGTTAAGAACAAACAAAAACATTAACATATAATTCTGTTCTACATATATATTCAGTAATTCTCAATATCATCACATAGTTGCATATTCATCATTTCTTAGAACATTTGCATCAATTCAGAAAAAGAAATGAAAAGACAACAGAAAAAGAAATAAAGCAATGACAGAAAAAAAAAGATTATACATACCATACCTCTTACCCCTCACTTTCATTTATCACTAGCATTACAAACTAAATTTATTTTAAAATTTGTTCCCCCTATTCTTTATTTATTTATTTATTTATTTATTTATTTATTTTTTTTAGAGAGAGGGAGGAAGGGAAGGAAAGACAGAGAAGGAAGGAAGGATGGAAGGAAGGAAGGGAAACATTTTTAAACATTTTCTTGTTTTTTTTATTATATTTTGTTTGTTTATTTGTTTTTTACATGGGCTGGGGCCGGGGATCGAACCGGGGTCCTCCGGCACGGCAGGCAAGCACTCTTGCCCGCTGAGCCACCGCGGCCCGCCCCGTATTCTTTATTTTTATTCCATATGTTCTACTCGTTTCTTGACAAGGTAGATAAAAGGAGCATCAGAGACAAGGTTTTCACAATCACACAGTCACATTGTGACAGCTATATCATTATTCAATCATCCTCAAGAAACATGGCTACTGGAGCACAGCTCTACATTTTCAGGCAGTTCCCTTCAGCCTCTCCATTATATCTTGAATAACAGGATGATATCTACTTAATGCATAAGAATAACCTCCAAGACAACCTCTCGACTCTGTTTGGAATCTCTCAGCCATTGATACTTTGTCTCATTTCACTCTTCCCCCTTTTGGTTGAGAAGGTTTTCTCAATCCCTTGATGCTAAATCTCAGCTCATTCTAGGGTTTTTCTCAATCCCTTGATGCTGAGTTTCAGCTCATTCTAGGATTTCTGTTCCACGTTGCCAGGAAGGTCCACACCCCTGGGAGTTATGTCCCACGTAGACAGGGGGAGGGTGGTGAGATTGCTTGTTGTGTTGGCTGGAGAGAGAGGCCACATCTGAGCAACAAAAGAGGCTGCCTTGGGGGTGACTCTTAGGCCTAAATTTTAAGTAGACTTGACCTATCTTTTGTGGGGTTAAGTTTCATATGAACAAACCCCAAGACTAGGGGCTCAGCCTATAGCTTTGGTTGTCCACACTGCTTGTGAGAATTCTTTTAACTTTCTTGGCAATGTCTCTTGAAGTACAAACGGTTTTCTTTTGATAAAAACCAGTACATCAAAAAAAACAAAACAAAACAAAAAAAAACCCAGTATATTGGGTGGGCCTCGGTGGCTCAGCAGGCAAGAATGCTTGCCTGCCATGCCAGAGGACCCAGGTTCAATTCCCGGTGCCTGCCTAAAAACCAATACATCTATTTTTTTTTCCTTTTGTTGCTTGTGCTTCAGATGTCATATCTAAGAAATCACTGCCTAATAAAAAGTCACAAAGATTTATGCCTACACTTTATTTTAAGAGTTTTATATTTTAGCTCTCACATTTAGAGTTTTACATTAATTTTTATATATGATGTGAGGTAGGAATTTAACTTCAATCTGTAGCATGTGACTATCTAGTTGTCCCAGCACAATCTGTTGAAAAGATTTTTCTTCCCCCATTATATTGCCTTGGCACCCTTGTCAAAACTAATTGATCATAAATATAACAGCTTATTTCTGGACTCAATTCTATTTCCTTAATACATATGTCTATCTTATGACATTACTACTATCTTTATATTGTAGTTTTACAGTAAGTTTAGAAATAGGGAATTGTGAATTATTCAACTTTGCTCTTTTTCAAGGTTGCTTTGTTTATTCTGGACCCTTTGAATTTTAACATGAATTTTTGGATCAGCCTCTTGAATTCTGCCAAAAAAAAGGAAGCTGGGATCTTGACAGCACTGCATTGAATCTACAGGTCAATTAGGAGAGTATTAAAATCTTAACATCTTAACAATATTTAGCTCTTCACTCCACTTCATCTTATTTAGGTCATCTTTAATTTCTTTCATTGACATTTCTATTTTTCAGCATACAATTCTTGAGCTTCTTTTGTTAAATTATTCCTAAGTATTTTATTCTTTTAGATACTATTGTAAACAGATTTGTTTTCATGATTTCATTCTCAGATTATTCATCACTAGTGTGTAGAAATAAAATAAATTTTTGTATACTGACTTTATAATCTTATAAGATCTTATAATCTGCAAACTTGCTGAACTCATTTGAGTGTTTGCGTGATTCCTTAGAATTTTCAGTATAAATGATAATATCATTCATCCAGGATGAAGATGGTTTTTCAAGTTTAGATGCCTTTTGTTTTCTTGCCTAATTGCCCTAGCTAGAACATCAAATTAATGTTGAATAGAAGAGGCAAGAATAGGTATCATTGTCTTGTCCTAATCTTAAGGGGAAAACTTTTAGTCTTTCACCATTACATTGTTAGGCATAGGCTTTTCATAGATAACCTTTATCAAATTGAAGAAGTTCCTTTACATTCCTAATTTGCTGTTTATTTTTTATATTTTTTAATTTAATTTATTTTGTATTATCAAGCCAAAACAACATACAAACATGAACATTCTTTTTTAAAAATTTATTTATTAATTAAAAAAATTAAGAACAAAAACATTAACATATAATTCCATTCTACATATATATTCAGTAGTTCTCAATATCATCACATAGTTGCATATTCATCATTTCTTAGAACATTTGCATCAATTCAGGAAAAGGAATAAAAAGACAACAGAAAAAGAAATAAAACAATAATAGAAAAAAAAGATTATACATACCATACCCTTACCCCTCACTTTCATTTATCACTAGCATTTCAAACTAAATTATTTTAACATTTGTTCCCCCTATTTTTTATTTTTATTCCATATGTTCTACTCGTTTCTTGACAAGGTAGATAAAAGGAGCATCAGACACAAGGACAAACATGAACATTCTTAACATACAAACATTCCGTGTATGATGTACAGTCAATGGCTCACAATATCATCACATGGTAGTATATTTATCACCATGATCATTTTTTTTAGAACATTTGCATCACTCCAGAAAAAGAAATTGAAGGAAAAAAGTAAAAACTCACACATACCATACCCCTTATCCCTCTCTCTCACTGACCACCAGTATTTCCATCTACTCAATAGATTTTAACCTTTGTTCCCTCGATTTTTTTTCTATACCCGTTACCACTCCCTTTCATTATTCATTAGTATTTCAATCTACTAAATTTATGTTAACATTTGTTCCCCCTGTTATTTATTTATTCTTAATCCATATTTTTTACTCGTCTGTCAATATAGTAGATAAAAGGAGTATCAGACACAAGGTTTTCACAATCACGTAGTCAAATTGCAAAAGCTATATCATTATACATTCATCTTCAAGAAACATGCCTACTGGAACACAGCTCTACAGTTTCAGGCACTTGCCTCTAGCTTCTCAAAAACACCTTAAACTGAAAAGGGGATATCTAGGAAATGCATAAAAATAACCTCCAGGATAACCTCTTGACTCTGTTTGAAATTTTTCTGCCACTGACACTTTATTTTGTCTCATTTCTCTCTTCTCCCTTTCAGTCAAGAAGGTCTTCTCAATCCCTGATGCTGAGTCCCAGTTCATTCCAGGATTTCTGTCCCACATTGCCAGGGAGGTTTACACCCCTGGGAGTCATGCCCACACTGAGAGGGGAAGGGCAGTGAGTTTGCTTGCTGTGTTGGCTGAGAGAGAGATAGGCCACATCTGAGCAACAAAAGAAGTCCTCTGGGAATGACTCAGTCCTAATTTTAAGTAGGCTTAGCCTATCCTTTGTGGGGTTAAGTTTCATATGAACAAACCCTAAGATTGAGGGCTCAACCTATTGATTTGATTGTCCCCACTGCTTGTGAGAATATCAGGGATTCCCCAAATGGGGAAGTTGAATTTTCCCCCTTTCTCATCATTCCTCCAAGGGAAATTTGCAAATACTTTCTTATTCATTGTTCAAATCACTCTGGGATTTATTGGGGCATCATCCTGGACAAATCTACAAAATCTCATGCCCTATTAAAGGTTCCATGTACTTATGATGTTCTGTTAAACTGTCCATATAAATTATATTAGGAAATGCACTTGTCAAAATATAAATTTTGTACCAAATGGATATTTTTTGTTTAGTCTCACACTTAAGTTGAAGTTATAAAATATGAATTACCATCTATTTTCAACACCTTGCAATATTGGCATTCCTTTGTTCTTCCTCATACAAAAACATTTTTTAATTTGTACATTTAGTCATTATCATTGTACACTCTAGGCATTCCTAGATTATACCATCTCAGTCTTTATCTATCTTTCTTTCTGGTTTCATTTGTGCCCCTAGCCCTCTTCCATCATTCTCACAATCAGCTTCATTCAGCACACTAACATTATTGTGCTACAATTAGGTAGTATTGTGCTATCCATTTCTGAATTTTTACAATTAGTCTTGCTGTTTATTTTTATAAGAAAGGATGTTGAATTTGTCAATTTTTGTGTGTGTGTCTCTTGAGATGGTCATGTGGTTTTTGTCCTTTATTATATTAAAGTGTTTATTATTCTTGTGATGGTCTGAAGCTGTTTGTACCCTGGAAAAACATGTTCATCACTAATCCATTCCTGTGGGTGTGAACTCATTCAATTAAGGTGTGACCCACTTCATTTAGAATGGGACTTAATCCTTTTACTGAATACCTTTATGAAGAGGATGAAGAGAGAGTGAAAGACTAAAAGCCATAAAGCAAGGAGTGGAAAATAATCAACATGGAAGAGAAAGGAAAGACTAGCAGTTGCTGCCGTGTGCCTTGCCATGTGGCAGAGAAGCCAAAGATTGTTGCCAGTCAGTTTTTGGAAAGAAAGCATTAGCTTGATGATGCCTTTATTTGGGCATTTTCCTCAGCTTCAAAAGTGTAAGTGAATAAATCCCCACTGTTTAGGCCAACCCATTTCATGGTATCTGCTCTAAGGAACCTGGGAAAGTAAAACATCTTCTATGATAGTTTTATTTCTGTAAGTTTAATGTAATGCCACCTCTTTTATTTTTTATTTTAATAACTTGAGTCTTCTCTTGTTTTAGTCTTCATCTGTCTAGCTAAAGGTATGTCAATTTTGTTGATCTTACTGAAACACTAACGAACTTTCTCTATGTTTTTTCCTTTCTCTATTTCATTTATTATCGCTCTAATATTTATTACTTCCTTCCTTTTGCTTTCTTTGGATTTAGTTTGCTTCCCTTTTGCCAGTGTTTTCTGGGGTCAGGTTAGGTTATTGTTTTGAGATATGTCTTCTTTTTAGTATAGTTGTTTTTAACTACAAATTTTCCTCTAAGCATTGCTTTGGATGCATCTAGTAAATTTGGTATGTTGTGGGTTTTTTTCATTCATCTCAAAGCATTTTCTATTTCTTTTGTGATTTCTTCTTTGAGCCATTAGTTATTTAGGAGTGTTTTATTAATATATGCATACTTATGAAATTACCAAATTTCTTTCTTTTGATGATTTCTAATTTCATAACACTGTGGTCAGAGAAAACACTTTGTGTGATTTTAATTCTTTCAAATTTATTGGCACTTCTTTTATATTCTAGTATTGTGTATCCTGGAGAACATTTTGTGTGCACTTTTAAAGAGTATGTATTCTGCTGTTGTTGAATGGAGTGCCTTACATGCATCTATTAAGTTAGTTGAGTTTTAGTATAGTTTGTCATCTATTTCATTGTTGATCTTCTATCTAGTTCTATTCATTATTGAATGTTCTATATTTAAGTCTCCAACTATTATTGTTGAATTGTATATTTATTTCTCTCTTTAATTCAGGTTTTTTTTTTTTTTTTTTTTTTGCATAGGCAGGCTCTGAGAATCAAACCTGGATCTTTGGCATGGCAGGCAAGAACTCTGCCACTGAGCCACCATTGTCTGCCCACTTTAATTCAGTTTTGTTTCATGTACAAGCACATGCCATTTTATTGTGCTTTGTTTCATTGTGTCAAACATAATATGTTTGTTTGTTTTTGTAGTCTTTTTTCTTTATTAGAAAAGTTGTGGATTTACATAACAATCATGCATGAAATACAGGATTCCTGTATACCACCCACCATCAACACCTTGCACTGGTGTGGAATATTTGTTATAATTGATAATAGGACACATGTATAATTGCACTATTAATTAAAGCCCAATATTTAACTTATAGTTCACTGCTATGTAGTATAGTTCCATGGATTTTCAAAAATTATTATTTTACCATTTATACAATCTAACATTTCTCCTTCTAATTATATTTAGATATAAATTTCAGTGCTGTTAATGGTGTTCATGCTGTGCTACCATCACCTCCATCCATTACTAAAACATTTACATCATTCCAAATAGGAACCCTGTATATTTTAAGCCTTATCTTCCCATTTCCTACTGTTCTAGTTTGCTAGCTGCCAGAATGCAATATACCAGAAATGGAATGGCTTTTAAAAAGGGGAATTTAATAAGTTGCTAGTTTACAGTTCTAAGGCCGAGAAAATGTTCCAATTAAAACAGATCTACAGAAATGTCCAATTTAAGGCATCCAGGGAAAGATACTTTGGTTTAAGAAGGCCGATGAAGTTCAGGGTTTCTCTCTCAAGTGGAAGGGCACATGGTGAACACGGTCAGGGTTCCTCTCTCATCTGGAAGGGCACATGGTAAACACAGCATCATCTGCTAGCTTCTTTTCCTGGCTTCCTGTTTCATGAAGCTCCCTGGGAGGCATTTTCCTTCTTCATCTCCAAAGGTCTCTGGCTGGCGGACTCTGCTTCTTGCGGCTATGTCATTCTGCTCTGCTCTCTCTGAATCGCTCCTTCTCCAAAATATTTCCTCTTTTATAGGACTTCAGAAACTAATCAAGACCACCCAGATGGGTGGAGACATATCATCACCTAATCCAGTTTAACAATCACTCGATTAAATCACATCTCCAGGGAGATGATCTAACTACAGATTCAAATACAGAATAGAATAGGGATTATTCTGCCTTTACAAAATGGGAATTAGATTAAAACATGGCTTTTCTAGGGGACATATACCCTTTCAAACCAGCATATTTCATCCTCTGGACCCTAAAAAATACATGTTTTCCCCATATACAAAATATATTCATTCCATAACAATATCAGAAAACTTTGATGCATTTCAGTAACAATCAAATGTAATACAAGGTTAAAACTAGTGCAAAGTCTCATCAGAGTTAGTTACAAGCATGGTCTGTACTCAGGCAAATTATCCTCTGTCTCTGGACCTTTGAAAACTCATAACAAGTTATTTGCTGCCAACATACAAAGGAGGAACACTCATAGGATACATATCCACATTTCCATAGGGAGGAAAGAACATAGGGGTCACTGGACCCAAGCAGTTTCGAAAACCTGCAGGGCAAAGTCCATTAGATTTCAAAGTCTGAGAGTCATTTATCTTCAGGGCTTTTGAAAGTGGCAGTCCCACCCTTTCCAAAGGTCTATGCAGAGGTCTGCCTCTCTCTGAATGCAACCTCAGGGGACACTGGGGAGACCACCTTTTTCTCAGCTCCACCCTCTCCAAGCATTAGGGTCATACCCAGGCTCTCTGTCATCTCTGGGGCACACACTCAACCCCTCCATGTGGTGGCAGCCAGGTTCTCCCCAAACCCCAAGGAATGTGATTCACCGTCTCCAAGGCCTCAGGTGGCATGACTCTTCCACTGCAATGAGGTAGAAGACCCATCCTCTGCCTTTGGGGCAAACTCACCCTTTCCACAGGCTTGGGTGTGTTCGCTCTCCTGGCTTGAGGCTTCTTGACTTCAGACCTCAGCCTCCATCATTTTCCCTCTGAAGTTATTTTTCCTCCAATGTGTCCCTTCTCTGAAACCCCCCAGACTGGCAGCAGCTTTGTTTATACAGGTCCCACAGCACTCTCATTGGCTTTCTATGCAGTAACCTTGGATTGTGCTCATCAGACATAAGGAGTTTCCACAAATCCTTCCTGGTTAACTCCATGTCCAATCCTGGCTTTCTCTGAAATGGCTGACTGGTTCCACATCTGGCCAAATCCTCACATGGAGCACTATTCTCTGGGGTCTCCCTTCCTGGAAGCCCAGAATTTTCCAGGACATCAACTTCTGGTTTGTTGGTACCCAACAGTTCACTTTTCAGCTTCTTTCTCTCCTGTCGCATTTCACTATAAGCTGTGAGGAGAAACCAGGCTGCACTTTCAATATTTAATTTGGAGATCTCTCCTGCTAAATATCCAAGTTCCTGGCTTTTGAAATCTGCCTTCCAGTCAAAGCCACCAGTCAATTTTGCCAAAGTATCTGCTATTTTAAAGCAAGGATTACCTCCCTTCCAGTCTGCATGTGTTAACGTGCCTCATTTCTGTCTAGAGCCTGGTCAGAAGTATCTTTAGAGTCTACATTTCTACCAACAGTCTCTTCAAAGCATTCTAGGCCTTCTCTAACAGGCTTCTCACAACTCCTCCAGATTCTTCCCCTTATCCATTTAAAAAGCTGTTCCAACATGTTTGATATTTGCAGCACCCCACTCCTCAGGTACCAAGATCTGTGCTAGTTTGCTAGCTGCCAGAATGCAATATACCAGAAACAGAATGGCTTTTAAAAGGGGTATTTAATAAATTGCTAATTTACAGTTCTAAGGTTGAGAAAATGTCCCAATTAAAACATTTAACATCATCTGCTAGCTTCTTCTCCTGGTTTCTTGATTCATAGAAGCTCCCCGGGAGGCATTTTCTTTCTTCATCTCCAAAGATTGCTGGCTGGTGGACTCTGCTTCTTGTGGTTATGTCATTCTGCTCTGCTCTCTCTGAATCTCTCCTTCTCCAAAATGTTTCCTCTTTTATAGGATGTCAGAAACTTATCAAGACCCACCCAAATGGGTAGAGACATGTCATCACCTAATCCAGTTTAACAACCACTGTTGATTAAATCACATCTCCAGGGAGATGGTCTAACTACAGATTCAAACATACAATATTGAATAGGGATTATTCTGCCTTTACAAAATGGGATTTAGATTAAAACATGGCTTTTCTAGGGGACATACACCCTTTCAAACCAGCACACCTACCCGTACTCGATCCTCTTATAACCTATATTCTAGATTCTGACTTGATGAGTTTGCTTGTATTAATTATTTCAAGTCAGTGAGATGTTTGTCCTTTTGTGTCTGGCTTATTTCTCTCAATGATGTCCTCAAAGTTCATCCATGTTGTCTTGCATCAGAATTTATTCTTCTTATAACTGAATTATACAAATTGAAGATTTGTGGTAACTCTGCATTGAATAAGTCTAATGTCACCATTTTTTCCAACAGTATGTGCTCACTTTGTGTCTCTGTGTCACATTTTGGTAATTTTTGCATTATTTTGAACTTTTCCATTATTATTACATCTGTTATGGTGACCTGTGACCAGTAGTCTGTGATGTTACTATTGTAATTGTTTTGACGCACCACCAATTTGCACCCATATGAGAAGATGAACTTAATCCATAAAAATGTTGTGTGTGTTCTGATTGCTGCACTGACCAGCCATTCACCCATCTCTCTCTCTTTCCTTGCGTCTTCCTATTCCCTGAGACGTAACAATATTGAAATTAGGCCAATTAGTAATCCTACAATGGCCTGTAAGTGTTCCAGTGAAAGGAAAAGTCACATATCTCTCACTCTAAATCAAAAGCTAGAAATGATTAAGCTTAGTGATGAAGATATGTCAAAAGCCAAGACAAACTGAAAGCTAGGCCTCTTTCACCAAACAATTAGCCAACTTTTGAATGTAAAGAAAATTTTTATGAAGGAAATTAAAAGTGCTCTAGTGAATACACAAATGATTAAAAAAACTGAAACAGCTTATTGCTAATACGGAGAAAGTTTTAGTGGCCTGGATAGAAGTGAAACCAGGCACCACATTTCCTTAAGCCAAAGCCTAATCCATAACAAGGGTCTTAACTCTCTTCAATTCTATGAAGGCTGAGAGAGGTGAGGTAGTTGCAGAAGAATTTGAAGCTAGCAGATGTAGGTTCAAGAGGTTAAAGGAAAGACGATATTTCCATATCACGAAAGTGCAAGGAGAAGCAGCAGATGATAAGGTAGAAGCTGTAGCAAGTTATCCTGAAGATCTAGTTAAGATAAATTATTAAAGTGGCTATATTAAACAACAGGTTTTCTATGTAGATGAAGCAACCTTATATTAGAAGAAGATGCCAACTAGGACTTTCATAACTTGAGAGAATTTAATGCCTGGCTTCAAAGCTTCAAAGGACAGTCTGACCCTGTTTTTAGGGGCTAATGCAGTTGATGACTTTTCAAAGCCAATATTCATTTACTATTCTGAAAATCCTAGGACCCTTACGAATTATGCTAAATCCGCTTTGCCTGTGCTCTATAAATGGAAAAACAAAGCCGGGATGACAGCACATCTGTTTATAACATGGCTTACTGAGTATTTTAAGCCTGTTGTTGAGACCTAATGCTCAGAAAAAAAGATGCCTTTTAAAATATTACTGCTCATTGACAATGCATCTAGTACCCAAGCATTCTGATGGTGATGTATAGTAAGATTACTATTTTCATGCCCGTGAACACAACATCCATTCTGTACCTCATGGATCAAAGAATAACTTTAAATTTCAAGCATTATTATTTAAGAAATACATTTTGTAAGACTACAGCTGCCATAGCTAGTGATTCCTCTGATGGAGGAATCTCTGATGGGCAAAGTAAATTAAAGACCTTCTGGAAAGGATTCACCATTCTAGATGCCATTAAGAACATTTGTGATTCATGGTAGGAAGTTAAAATATCAACATTGACAGGAATTTGGAAGAAGTTAATTCCAACTCTCATGAATGACTTTGAGTGGTTTAAGACTTCAGTGAAGGAAGTAATTGCAGATGTGGTAGAAATAGTTGAGAACTAGAATAGAAGTAGAGCCTGAAAATGGGACTGAAATGCTGCAATCCCATGATAAAACTTAAATGGATGATATGTTTCTTATGGATGAGCAAAGAAAGCAGTTTCTTGAGTTGTAATCTACTCCTGGTGTAGGTGCTGGGAACATTGTTGAAACAACAAGGGATTTAGAATATTAATTAATTTAGTTGTTAAAACAGTGGCAGAGTTTGAAAGGATTGACTTCAATTTTGAAAGAAATTCTACGTAGGTAAATGCTGTCAAACAGCATCACATGCTACAGAAAAATCTTTTGTGAAAGGAAGAGTCAATCAATATGGTAAACTTCATCATTGTCTTATTTCAAGAAATGACTGCAGCCACCTCAGCCTTAAGCAACCACCACCCTGATCAGTCAACAGCCATCAACTTTGAAGCAAGGCTGTCCACCAGTGATTATGATTGCTGAAGGCTCACATGGTGGTTAACATTTTATTTTTAGCAATAAAGTATTTTTTAATTAAGGTATGTAAATGATTTTTTTAGACATAATGCTATTGCATGCATGATTGACTATAGTATAGTGTAGACATAACTTTTATATGCACTGGGAAACCAAAAGATTCTTGTGACTCACTTTATTGTGATTTTTGCTTTATTGCAGTGGTCTGGAATCAAGCCCACAATATCTCTGATGTATGCCTTTATTATAGGATTTGAGCTCTTCAACCACAACAGCCAGCTTAGAAATGTTCTGTTCTTTCTTTCTTCACACTAGCCTTGCTTACTAACTTCTAGGTGATCACACAGTGATCACTTCATAACATCTCTGGCTTGAAAGAGTTGTAATCGAGGCTATGCATAGTAATTTAAATATTCATAAATATGATTTCTTGGGCATGGATTCTTTTAGAAAATCCACAGGAGAAAAAAAAAAAAGCAAAATGTCCTAGTAATCATTCAAGTCCTAGCAGAAGCCTGGAAATTTTTTAGAATTCTTGAAATTTTTTAGCAAATTAGACCACTTTAAAGTACAGACAGGGAGTTGTTATTTAAATATATCCTATTCTGAATCCTATTATAAAGTGAGGAATCATGTCTGTAGCTATTTTACATAAATTCAAAATTTCCATATAGTAGGCTTTGCTTAAATAGAATTACATCTATATCTCTTACTGAAACTGAGTTTAAAAGCCAAAGTGTACTCTTGGGTAAAATCTCATATGGGCTTTATCTGCAGGGTTGCTGTAGATCACTGTTTATATTTTAAAGTAATCTTAAGCCAGCTTTGAAATGGTTCTGGAGAATTATATTGCCTTTCATCTATCACCTTCATTTCCAAAAAAGTTGTGAAGTTCTCATGAAATTCATTTTACAGGGCAGCATTTACAGGAATCAGAGACAATTTTTGTTCCAGTAACACAGACACTTCTAGCCTCCACACAGAACTCAGATCCAGACATTTGCTTATCTCTCAGTTTCCTGGTCATTGTTGAAATGTCTTAATTGCCTTCTCTCACAGGCAGTTCTCCAGGGGTAGAGAAGGTATGAGATGGGTAGTAAGTTTATGTTTGGGGCTGACTGTACTTTCTGGAATAATCAACCATCATAGCAAGGATGCTTATTCAATGCCAATCATTTTTCATGCATTATTCCTTTCCTTGAAAAAAAATGTAATTTTATCGAAAGATATTCACACACTGTATAATCCATCCAAAGTATACAATCAATGGCTCACAGTACCCTCACACAGTTGTGCATTCACCACTACAATTAGTTTTAGAAATTTTCATTACTTCTCTCAGCAAAGGAAATAAAAATAAAAAAGAAAACCCAAAATATCTCATACTCCATATCTTCCCCTATAATTTATTTTTAACAGTTTTATTCACACACCATACAATCTATCCTAAGTAGACAATCAATAGCTCTTGATATAGTCACATAGTTATTCATGCATTATTCCTTTTAATCTCATAAACCTATAAGATAGGTACTATCATTATACCCATCTGAGAAAAGAGAAAATGAGGCTTGGAGACATTAAATAATTTGTCCAATGTACTAAACTAGAAATTAGTGCAGCTAGGAGTCAAACCCAGTTTACTCTGGAATCAAATGCACCCTTACTTTAGTTTCCTGGTTGCTAAACCAAATACCATGAAATGGATTAAACAATGGTAATTTATTGGCTCATAGTTTTGAGGCTAAAAGTCTAAAATCAAGGTGTCATCAAGGAGATGCTTTCTTTCAGAAGATTGTGGCATTCTGGACGTGGCTGCCAGTGATCCTTAGTTGTTGACTTTTCTGCCACATGACAATTCACATGGTGGCCTCCTTGTCCTCTCCTTTCTCTTCTGGGCTACATTGACATTCAGCTTCTGGCTGTTCTCTCTGGCTTTCTCTTGCTCTATGACCTTCCCTATAAAGCCTTAAATAAAAAGATTAATATCACTGTGATTCAGCTGTGCAAACCTTAACTTAAGTAACCTACTTAAAATCTTTTACTTACAATGAGTTCAGCCCATAGGAATGGACCAAACTTAAGAAAATAATTTTCTGAGGTATATATTTCCTAGTCATCAAAACCCTCTTGCCCAATATGATCTTCTAGTAAAAACATCTTCTATTAAAAATCTTCTATTTAAAAAGTATTTGCAAAGTCTTTTTAAACGGTGAGAAAGGGGAAAATTCAACTTCCCCAGCTGGAGAATTCTTGATATTCTCATGAGCAGTGGGGACAACCAAAGCAATAGGCTGAACCCCAGTTCTTGGAGTTTGTTCATATGAAACTTAACCCTGCAAATGATAGGCTAATCTTACTTAAAATTAGGCCTAAGAGTAATTCCCAGAGAACCTCTTTTGTTGCTCAGATATGGTCTCTCTCTCTCAGCCAACACGACAAGCAAACTTACTGCCCTCCCCCTCTCTACATGGAACATGACTCCACGGGCGTGGACCTTCCTGGTAATGTGGGACAGAAATCCTATAATGAGCTGATACTCAGGACCAAGGGATTGAGAAAACCTTCTCAACCAAAAGTGGGAAGAGAGAAATGAGACAAAATAAAGTGATTCCAAATAAATTTAATAAATTGAAATGCTAGTGATCAATGAAAGGGAGGTGTAAGGGATATGGTATGTATGAATTTTTTTCTGATTTCCTTTTCTGAATTGATGCATATGTACTAAGAAATGATCATGATGATGAATATACAACCATGTAATGAAAAAAAGAATGTTCATATTGTATGTTGGTTTTATTAATAAAAATTTAAAAAATTAAAAAAGAATGTTTATGCTTGTATGTTGTTTTAGTTTGATAATACAAAATAAATTAAATTAAAAAAAAATCTTCTATTAAAAACAGTCCTCCAGAGGGGTGGTGCCACGGTGGCTCAGTGGCATAATTCTTGCCTGCCATGCCGGTTCGATTCCCAGTCCCTACTTATGTGAAACACAAAAAAAGCAATCCTCCAGGACAGAAGAAGACATAACCCAGGGAAAGGCTTGACTGTGGCCTGAACTTTGAAGTTAAAGTTACTGAGCCCATACTGATTGCAGCACTATAATCCTTCTATGTTGTAGAAAAAGATTCTTAGACTCCTTTTGGACATCTGGTACAAGGTGGCACTTTCTGGCTGGAGTATTTAATCATTGGTGGATGAGCCTCTAGCACCTTCTTCTTTGGTAAAGTCATCAAACATCTTGGAAGGGCATGTTGAAATGGAAGTAAAACAAGATCAAAAAGCCACCTGGAATGGCAGTAGACTTTGTGTGAGGCAGACATAAACTTTTATGTTCAAACACTGTGCCTTGGAGATTCTTTGTTAGCATAACATACGCCTGTCTATCCTGACCAAATGAGGATGGCACTTGCTTCTTGTGGACAGCATTCCTTAATTTTGCAGCATAAATTGTATAGCACAAAACTATGATAACACATAAAAGAGTGTGGGGATTAGGGCCAGCATCCATTGACTTTTAAGGAAAATAGTCTTCATTTCCGTCAATGGCTGAGTATGTGCACATGTGCCTAGAGTAGAATTGGGGTTTCCTCCTTTTCAGATCAATAAAACTTTAATTAGTTGGCTTTCCTGGTCTTTTTCGTCATAGCATTTATTTATTTTTTATTTTCATTTGCTTTTCCTTTGTCCAAATACTTGTGGCAGAAGAAGCCTGCCATATGTTTTATGGCTTAACCAATAAACTCATTCATCAGAACCACTGTTTGTTCATTAAGTCAATTCGCATGAACCCATTAGGGCAGGGCCAAGGGGATAATAAAACGAATTTCAATTATGCTTCCATGATCCAACCTCCCTCTCTGTTTGAAAAGTCGTGACAATAGGTTAGGTTTTTTTTTTTTTATATCTGTCTCTTTCATTGAAATGACTAACTTTCTTTTTCCCCATAATCAAGTCTGGGAGTTTTATTTTCCATGAAAAGAAACTGAAACTTCCCTACCAGTTATTCAAATGGACTATTCCATGCCTCATTAGCATCAGTTATCTCCAGGAGGAAGTATGATGGTCTTAAATGGGCTAACAGTTGGAAAGACACTGGGCTTCAAGCAAACAAATGAAACTATAAAGGACCTTTAAACTGGAAAGAGGCCTGAGGCTGAAAGGGATGAAGGGAGTCACAGAGGCAGAGTCTAGGGGAGCAATGTGACAAACATGTTATGTTGGAAGTTCCTAGGGGATATCTAGAAGACGTTTCACAGGCAACGGATTGTTTTTTATCTAGGACAGTGGGTTTTTAAAATTCTTGCAAGTGCTTGATACCGTGCTGGGGATACAAAGATGAATAAACATGCAGGCTAAAGGCATATATGTTGTGATTCTACAAAGTATTCTCAAGCACTCTGCATCAATTGTGCTTAGACAAGAAGCAGAGAGAATGTTCAAACTGAATAGCATTTAATAAAGGAACTATTTACAAAGGGGTGTTCAGGGTGAGGGAAACCAGGATAGTGCAGTACCCTAGAGCTGATAATAACAGGAAGTCATTACCAAGGGGAGGACATGCTTCTGTTTTATTTATTTATTTATTTTTAAATATCAAACAAACGCAAACATTCATAACTTTTGTTCATTCCGTTCTACATATATAATTAGTAATTCACAATATCATCACATAGTTGCATATTCATCATCATCATGATCATTTCTTGGAACATTTGCATCTATTCAGAAAAAGAAATAAAAAGAAAACAGAAAAAAATTTATACATACCATACCCCCACCCCTCCCCTTCACCAATCACCAGCATTTCAATCTAAATTTATTTTAACAGTTGTTCTCTTTATTATTCATCTTTATTCTATATGTTTTACTCGTCTGTTGATAAGGTAGATAAAAGGAGCATCAGACACAAGGTTTTCACAATCACACAGTCACATTGTGAAAGCTATATCATTATACAATCATCTTCAAGAAACATGGCTATTGGAACACAGCTCCACATTTTCAGGCAGTTCCCTCCAGCCTCTCCACTACATCTTGACTAACTATTTAATGCATAAGGTGATATCTATTTAATGCATAAGAATAACCTCCAGGATAACCTCTTGGCTCTGTTTGGAATTTCTCAGCCATTGACACTTTATTTTGTCTCATTTCACTCTTCCCTCTTGTGGTGAGGGCATGCTTCTTGATCCTCAGTGGAGAGTAGAGAGAAGATGACCTGTGGAATCCATCTCTTTCAAGTGCCTCCATTAGCTTAGCCAGAAGTCAGAGGAAAAGGAGTCTTTTGAAGGCCTTCCAGGTCAGCCTTGTAGTGCACAGATAAGAGTATAGAAATTTGGAGACTGTATCTGGAGGGGTATACAGAATATACCCAGTACATGTGCATCAGTTTGTGGTTCTTTCACAATAGCCTCATAATAATAATTGGTAATAACTATTCTGGATTGAGTGCTTACCATGGTGCCATACAGAATACTCAGTGCTTTACATCTTAAGTAATCCCCATAACAATCATATGAATGTGTACTATTATCCCCACTTTTATAGAGGAAGAAACCAAGACTTGGTGAGATTAATTTGCTCTTTTGCCCCACTGTAAGTAGCAGAGCTGCATAATGACTGTAAGAGGCCTGTCTCCAGAACTGCCATGCCCTTTTGCTTGCTTTTTTTTCACATGAGGAAATTGAAACTTAGGAAGGTTACAGGATGTATTCAAGTCAATCTGGCTATGAAATCATGACTCTCTGATGTCTCATGTCTCTATATGTCCTACACTTTTTCCATGACATCTTGCAGTTATGAGGAAGGGAAGTGAGAAAGGACTATGGGAACACATAGGCAGTTCGATCTGAAAAGAAGGTAGAGTTGAATTTGCATCATCTGTTTGCTTCAAGGTGAGCAAGTATCATGAATAAAGACATGGGGTCAAAAGTGTGGTCCAATAAGGCTAGAGCCAGAATAGAAAAGGGTAACATAGGGGGTTCTACTCATGGTGTTCAAGAGGCTGGGGTAGCAAAAGATGCTAGAGAAGTTACTACATAAAAAGAAGAGGAGAATTCAGAGGAAGGAGAACTAGAAGAGTTTTGGAGGGAGTAAATTAGTTAGCCAAGAAAATCATGAGAGTTAGAAGCCGCATATCTAACTTCAAAAGTAATGCTCTTTCTAGGACAGCACAAAGCCTTTCTTCATATATCTACCTATTCCATACCACAAGTTAGAGAGTTTCTAGAACTCCATGCCCTTCACTGACTCTCAGCAGGGAACCTGAAGAGGTTGGGTTCCAAATTGCCTAAATCATATGTTCTATTTTCCTACTATTCTCCCAATTTCCTTCTCTTTACCTTCTCTTCTTCCATCCCACCACCCTGCCTTATGGTGTTTGAAGTACCTTCAATGCCTATAGGACAGGCAGGATATGCATTCTCTTAACAGATTATTTTATTGAGTTCCTACTCCATGCCAGGCATTGTTACTAGGTGCTGGGAATATGGCAGTGAACAAAAGACAAAAATTTCTGCCCTCAGGAACTTAAATTCTAGTGAGGAGAAAACAAACATAAATAAAATTGATAATATTCCAGCTGGTGATAAATACTATGGTGACAAGAGAAAAGGGGGGAATTTTGATGGAGTTTGCAATTTTAAATAGGTCAGGAGATGACATTTGAGAAAGGCTTAGGGAATTGGAGAAAGGGTTATGGGTATTTCTAGGGAAAAAAGCATACAGATAGGGCCCGGCAGAAGCAAAGGTTGGAGGATGCTGGCTTTTATTTTAAGTGAAATGGGAAGACACTGATGTGTTTTAGTAGAGAAAATGTATGACTCAAACCAAGTTTGTGAAAGGATCACATTGGTTGCTACAAATGGACTATAGGTGGGTGAAGACAGAAGCAGAGCCGTTAGGAGGCTGTTACAGTAATATGGGGGAGAGATTATGGGAGCTCTGTTGGATGTGGTAAAATAGGTCAGATTCTGGATATGTTTTGAAGGTCAAACTGACAAGATTTGCTCATAGTTACAGGATGTGGGAGAGAGTGAAAGAGATGAGTCAAAGATGGGCCACAAATTTGGTCAGGAAGCTAGAAGGATGGAGTATCTTGAGGTGGTGAAGACTGTGGGAGGAGCAGGCTCATGATGGAGAAAAGAAAGCTGTTCAGTTTGGAAACTGTAAGGATTGAAATGCACAGTAAACATCCAAATAGGCAGCTAAACATTGAGTAGGCAGCTAGATGTGGGAATCTGTAGTGCAGGAAGAAGTCAAGACTGAAGATATAAATGTTGGAATTATCATCATGTGGATGTTATAGTCATGAGCCTTCTTGAGAAGGTATATTTAGAGAAGTGTTGACTTTGACTCTGACTCTTCAGAGATAATATACCAAGTGAAGTAAGTCAGGGAAAAACTGATAGGGAGTGGTTTGTACAGTGGCAAATTGGAGTTCACAAATCTGGCCCAAAGGCTATCAGCTCTTCTCAGATCCAGGTGATTTTTGCCATGTAAAATGTACATGCTGGTCCAGGGGCAGCAAAACTCTCCCACAAAACTTATTTTCATTACACTAGGTGGTAACCTCTGTGCCACAGACAGGAAGTTGCAGATTTGGTTCAAACGTTTATTTCCCAACCCTGCAGTGCTATTCAGTCTCCTCCCTGCTCACTAGTTCAGATTTTGCATAGTACCCAGTGCTTGATGTTTGTGGGCCAGAGCTCTTCTTTCTCCTTTAATTCATAAGCCCAGGCTTCACCTTCTTCTCTGTGAACTGGTTGTGCTCTGAACTCGCTTCTAGTGGCTTGTGAGAACCAGTGTTAAATTTTCAGAAGTTTTGCAAGCTGGATGATAAACATGACCATTATTAAAATTAAATTATATATACCTGCATGAACTAAATTAAGTTAAAAACAAAAGTGATCAATGTTCAAAACTCATCATTTCCCTGTTACTATTATCTATGCTCTTGAGGTTATTCACTTCAACTGCACACGCATTCTGGAAATACTACCGAGCCTCTCTCTTCCTAATTCTGCTTCCAGTGACTTCATGTTGATAGCTTGAAATCAGCCACTGTGGGAGTATTTACACATGGAAATGGGCAAATGCTACATACTAGGCTAATTTCCTGGAAAGCCCATATTCTTTTTAAACCTTTACCAACCCACCACTGTTTTCCTTGGGACTGGGTCACAGCTGGCTGTTAGAAACCAGAAATGACAATGTTAGTTTAGACAGCCACTTAGAGACGAAAGTTCAGACCCACTGTTTCCTAATTCCTGACACGCTATTACTTGATGATTACATTTTTAATAGTCTAAGAGGTTGCTGCATGTATCTTCACAGAGCGGCTTTGGAGAAGCTGTACTTAACAATCTGCACTTACAATTACTTTCCACTTTTCCAGAAGCAGCTGCAAAGACCCATAGGGGAATCACAGGAGGTCAACAGATCCAGGCCCTAAGGAGTTCCTTGGAAAGTAGCTGGACATTTTGAGTCATTATTTCTAGACTTCCACCCAATGATAAACCGTATTATAAAAATGCAATTGAGAAGAGTACACAGTTTTCCCCAGAGTTCAAGGAGCATTGTAGAAAGAGATAAAAATGTAAGTAGAACAGGGGGAAATGACTTTTTAGGGAACAAAATATATATATTCCGTTTTTTAAAAATTCTATGCCTTGGAAATGAATAAGCCTTCAATTAAGGAGGATTCAGGTTGGGCTTAATATAGGTCTCATGTAGGTGAAACCAAATGAGGTTCACTTTCCTCTTCTAAGTTTCCTGAAGCTAATCTTTTTTTTCCTTCCTTTTTACATGCCCTCTCCACAAATAGAGTTGGTAAAAAGTATCTGTTACAATGACCCACGCTTTAGCATTCATGGCAAAGCTTTCTAAATTATAGGTTTTTCCTCATACAGACCATTTACAGTGGGCATAATACAAGGCTGTGCTGGACCCTGCCACTCTTTGAACTAGCTGTACCATGTTATTACCACACTAAACTGGAGTGGCTGGTTTTTCTATAAATATAATGTCCTACTCACTGGGTAGATGAAAATACTTAGTTGCAGTTTTGCATTATTGATTTTCTGATTTCCAGCTCCTCTGCTGAGAATGACTTCTGAATTGTTTTGAAAAGAGAAGTCCTGTAAACACTTGACTGTTGCTGGATTCAGCAAAATCCAATTAGCAAGGAATTGATAACATCATCATTCGCCTGGGTTCCCTGTAATTCTTCCACCTCTGGGCCAGGTGGGTGGGTGGGGGTGAAGAGGTAAGCTCTTCCAAAGAGGGTGCATTCTTCCTGGATTCCACTTATTTCTTTGCAACAGTCCTTTAATTTGGTGGTGTTAGAAATAGGAATAATAATAGTTTGAACATGATTGGCTTCCTCTCTGTGAGGGAGAACAAAGCAGAGATTATTTGTTCTGACAGAGGGGGCTAGAAGTTTAATTACTCTGTGATATTCCCCATCACCCACATGAAATAAAGTCTAGGAGCTCATTAGCAACTGGATAGCTTTTCATGCAGCATTAGAAGTCCATGCACACACTCCATAATCAGGATAGTGGGTTTTGTTGTTGTTGCCATTTGTTTCGTCTTCTCTCCTTTTTCTATAAACTCTGTAAAGAAATGTATGTGAGGTATTAAAAGATGGAATATCTTAACCTTAAATGTCTTCAATGCCTTCTGACTTCCTGCAGTGCCATCTCTTGGGTTCCTGTGGCTATCTCTGACTCTGGTGAAAACTTCCTGAACAGGAGCCCCTGGTCATGAGCTTTTATTCCCAGAGTCAAGTGCTGTGCAGATGACAGCTGGGTTCTAATCTTTTGCATCCATCCTGAACTGAGAACTACCAGCTTTTTTTTATGAATGGGCCCTCACAATACCTCAATTCTATTAACTGGATTTACAACCTCCTCATATCCAATCTTGCCAAAGGGTTTGGCTGAATATGCTACCCTCTGCCACATTTCCCATGGTTGAGTTCCCGCTATCTCATAACATCCTCCATCCTTGCTGGCGTCTACCTGTCTGACAGCAGCGTGAGGCCACCAGTACCCAAACCCTCTGATGCACGTCCACTTGTTTGCCCTTCCACCTATCACAGCCAGGTTCTCAGTACTGGCTACACATTTGAATCACCAAGGAGCTATTAAAAAACACATTGTGGAACCCTAGGAATTCTATTTATGTCATCTCATGTGGGACATATGAATTATCTTTTTAAGTCCTCAAGTAGATTAACTAGGCAGCCAGAATTGGAAAGCAGTAATCCCTGCATCAAAATCACCTGGAGGGCTCTTAAAGCACAGGTTTCTGGGTCCTACCCTCAGTTTCTGATTCAGTAGGTCTGGAATAGGACCTGAAAATTTGCATTTCTAGCAAGTTCCCAGGTGATGGTGATGTACCTAGTCCTAGAATCACATTTGGGAACAGCAACACCAATTTATTATGTGTTGCATGAGTCTCTGGTTTCACTTCCCAACTCTTGACTACCTTATGGGACAGCTTCGAAGCCCAGGGTGTTCTTTGTCCTTGGTCTTGGGTTTTCCTGAACCAGGTCAGCTGCTTTTGATTTATACATGTATCTCCTTTGGAAAATGAAAATTCTTGTGAAAAAAATATCTGGGAAGAGTTGTAACTTTCATATGTTTGCATACATGTTTGCGTATGTATTGTCACAAAGGATTTGAGGTAACTACTAAAACTTGAGGGAACTGGGTCGCTTCACAACTGAAGACCAGAATAAATTGTTTGAATTTCAGTACATCAATTATTAAATGCATCTCATTGGTTTCTGGGGGATATATATTTATTAGTCATTAAATTTTTGCAATGTCTTTTTCATTTTTTTTTTTTTTTTTTTGGCATGGGCAGGCACCAGGAATCGAATCCGGGTCTCTGGCATGGCAGGTGAGAACTCTGCCACTGTGCCACCATTGCCCACCCTAAATTATTTTTTTAATTCAATAATAATACTCACTCTGAAGAGTCAATAATAATAATAATAATGTTATTTCACTTTGAAGAGTATTTTGCAGTAGGCCAAGAGAATGTACATGACACCCCTACCTGTATTTTATTCCTCTGTGGCCTAATAATAACTGGAACTTTTAAGCCCTGTTTCCCTGATATCCCATCTTTTTTATGCTGGATTAGCTGGTCTTCTAGAACCTCATGCTATGAAGCAATTCCTGCCCCCTGGTTGTTACTAAATGTGATTTTAAATTTCAACTTGACCAGCCAACTCTTTAAAGCACCCTAGTGGGGAAGACATGCTCACTCTGTCCAATCTCACAGTCCTCTCATCCTCACTTTGGTCTGTGAGTTTCTTGAGAGCAAAGCTATCTGTGCATTGCTAGTCACCTTTATGCTCCCTATGAACAGGACAGTATGAGGCATGGATTACTTATGCAACACAAGGTTGTAGAATCAATAAGAAAATGAAACATATCTTGCACAGAATATGTTGTTTCTCACCTTTATGCCTTTGTGTATGCTTTTCCTTCTCTTGGGCTGCCCATCCCGCTTCGTTGCCTAATGTTGATTCAGTCCAAAGGCTCTGAACTGAGTTTACCACAGAGCAGAGTCCATAACTGTGCCCTTTCTCCTCTAGGCGGTGGGCTTGCTTTGCAATTCAGTTACTACTGATTGAGTAATCCTATTAACAATAGCCAACCTTTACAGAGCCCTGTGCAAAATGCTTTCACATGCAGTCACTTGAGGAGGGCACTTTTCAGCTCCATCTGAGACCAGTTAAATTAGAACATCTGGAGGTAAGTCTTGGGAGTTATCATTTAAAGGTGTGCTAGTAATTTTAATGTGCAGCCAGAATTGAGTATCAAGGAGATAGAGGGACCTTCTCTGTGGCACCAAACATGCTAAGCCTCTCTTGATTGAATGAGTTGTTACAATCTGAGATTTAAACATATTTCAAAACGTTTTCCTCCATTCTTCCTTCATTTATCAGGTTCACTCCCCTCCAATTTTCAGCTCTTCTCCATAGTTAAGGATCCACTTCCTCTAACTACTTTCTAGAGTAAAAACATTTTCAGTCCCCTCTCAATTCCTCCTATCTGCTTCCCAGTTACCACTAAGCTCAGCAAACCAAAAATAAAAACTATTCTCAAGTCAGTCCCTTGGAGAGCTGTTCCTAGCTCTAGTAATTATCTGTTCAAAGATTATAAACCCTTTGAGGGAAAGACCCAAGCATCTTTTTACTTTTAGTTATAGTCATTCAACAGAGTGAATTCCTTGCTCAGTAATAGGCTAGAGGTATGGGTGATGCGGGGATTTGTAAATTGTGTTCAAGTGTAGGTCCAACAATACAGTTTTAATCCAATCAACTAACAGCAACATAGTATTTCATAGATGAACAACATTTAAAATGATTCCCCTTCGTATGGCTGTTTCCAGTTTTTTTTGTTTTCTTTTTGTCACTACAAAAATAGTGAAATAAGCAAACATATATATTGGTGCTTTTATTTTTGTAAGAGTAATTTCCCAAAGTGGAATTTCTGAATCTATATATAGGGGTTGGGGTGTTTTAAATGCCACCAGTTACTGTGGCGATTGATCCTCTGAAGCTATTTAATCTTTTCTTTCAACCTTGTTGTATGTTTGAATTTTTTTTTAATGTTGGGAGAGAAACTAAAGCAGTACAAAATGTTCTCCTAGAACAAAGATAATTCAGTTCTGTTACGGTTAGTTGTTATGTTACTAGAAATTCCATGACTGGAGACCCAGATCTCCCTGGAAAACTGAGTTAGAAACTACCTAGCAAATTCTACCCTAATATGATAGAAGACATAGTCTTCGAGGAACAAACGGCATGTGTAAAGACGAGAACTTCAGGGAAGGGGGCAGCTGAGCTGGACAGGCAGCTGTGTGGTCTGAGGGAAGGAACTGTGTGCTCAGCTCAGAGGGCTCATCTACTTTCATGCCTCTTCTGAGGCTGCCTGGCCATTCAGTCTTGAATAAGTCCACTAACTCACCATGCCTTGGCTTTCTAAACTGAGGAATGATCAATAACAAATCTTTTTCTTACAGATAAAGACGATATTGCTTTATTTTGCTTTCTTTTTAGTCTGAAGCTTTGAAAGGGAGGGAGCAAATCTTGTCTCTCCTATATCGATGTAGCATTTTCTGAGACGAGATTACCCATTGTTGGACTAAAACTTATCACTTTGTCAAAAAGAAACCACGAACTTGAGTTAAATGTACTTTTGTCTTAAAATCTACAATTTTGATGTAAATGACATATGTACATTCATACAAACTGGATGCAGTTGATGTCTTATTTTCATCCATAAAAGAAAAAAGAATATAATTGAACACTTGCAAGTAGGAATCTAGATTAATTTTTCATTTACATAAACACAAATTTAACATTGAGAAACTAACTTGCCTCGAATCTCAGAAGTCAGCAAAATACTAAATTGTTCAGCCCAGCACAACCCGAGACCAAAGAACACGCTAAACAGAAGGTTACCCGTGAGTTTAATTAGGGGCTTACAGACAGCAGGAAGATCTTCCCCAATGTGGCCAATTGGGAGATAAAAGTCTGTACTCTGCCCACAGCTAAGAGAGAACGGTGGAGAAAGCCTTATACAGATCAGCAGTCTCGCAAGATTTGGTTACAGTGGAGTTTCAGCAGACTCTCCAAGATTTGGTTATTAGGGGAGAGGGTTTTTTATTCTTTGGCCTTTAACATCTGCCTTAGTCATGTGGGTGGCTGTGTGACTTGCTCTCAAAATGGAGTTGGGTGTGGCCCGGTCTCTGGGTCCTCGAAATCCACCCCCACACAGTTGACTCCCTGATCATAAAATAGACATTGAATTCATTAACAATATAAGAGACAATAGTAGGGTTTAACAAATGAGTATGAGTGTTGAATCATTATATTGATATTTCTTTTAGTCTCCAGCGCTTCAGAGCAGCTAGAAGTAAAAACCTAAAATTGTAGAATTGTAACCCATACTGAACTCTGAAATCTGTTCTGCAACTGATTGTTGTGATGGAGTTTTAAATTTATTACTTTTTTGTATACATGTTATTTTTCACAAAAAAAGAAAAAAAAAGGAGGCGTATAATAGAGAAGATAAGATTTAACAAATGAGTATGAGTGCTGAATCATAAGACTGATATTTCTTTGGGTCTCCAGTGTCTTGGAACAACTAGAAGAAAAAATGAAAAAGTGTGGAACTGTAACCCATATCAAACTTTAAACTCTGTTCTATAACTACTTGTTAAAATGTACTTGGAAATTTATTGCTTTTTTGTATATATGTCATATTTAACCATAAAAAAATGTTTAAAAAAAGAAAAGACAATAAATAGAACATTAGGAATTTTGTACACAGAGGTAACAATTCCACAAAGTTGAGGCCACCATGGCTAAGGAAGGAAAGTAAATCATTCTGTTGCTGATTGATGAAACCTGTGATTTCAGTTTTCTAGATTTTTCTGGAGTGCTGAATTCTGCCAGGCCAGCAGGGCATTTTAAACAGTCCAATTCATAGGGGTCACAGTCCGAAGGCAGGCTGGTGGCACCCGACAGTGGCAGCTCAGTGCACAGTCAGCATTGAGATCTATTGGGCACTTAGATTACCACAGATGCTTATTGCAGGAAGGTATTTGCTATGACGCTAAGGGCAGAAAGAATACAAGCTAAATTTCCAGTGGAACAGATAATGTACCTCTCCCCCTTGCAATTGTAGGAAGCTTTTTGAAGTCAAACCCACAGTTAGCCTGGACATAATAGGTATCCACAATGTCATATATACTGTGCTTTGGAGTATGGGGGTGGCCTGGATTGCCTACTACTCTAGTTTGAAAGCTGTCAGAAAACAATATTCCAGAACCAAACTGGCTTTTATAAAGGGAATTTAGTAAGTTACAAATGTACAGTTCTAATCCTATAAAAATGTCGAAACTAATGCATCCAGGAAAAGATATCTTAATTCAAGGAAGGCCAATGGGTCAGGAACACCTGTCAGTTGGGAAGTCATGTGGCTGGCATCTGCTGGTCCCTTGCTCTTGAGCTCTGTTTCTTTCAGCCTCTGTTCTTGTGAGCATTCCTTACTTTGCTTCTCCAGGGCTGGCTTTCATCTCTTGGCTTCCTTTGGCTTCTTCCAGGTTCTGACTTGCCTAACAGATCTCATGGTGACAACTGTTGGCTTCAAGCATCTCCAAATATCCATGTCCCCAAATGTCAGCATCTGTGTCAGCTCTGCTGTGAAATTTCTGTCAGTTCTTCTCTCTGTCATTTCTCTCCAAAATGTTTCCTCTTTTAAAGGATTCCAGTAAACTAATCAAGACACACCTGGATAGGTGGAGTCACAACTCCATCTAATCAAAAGTTTCACACCCACAATTAGGTATGTCACGTCTCCATGGAGATAATCTAATCAGAAGTTTCCAGCAGACATTATTGAATCAGGATAAAAAGAAATGGCTGCCTCCATAAGATTGACTCAGGATAAAAACATGGCTTTTCTGGGGTATATAATACTTTCAAACTGGTACAGTTACATATACAAGTTTTTGAATTTTGTGTATAAACTGTGGTCTAATACTTAAATTTTGGGTGATCCCAATATCCCAGGAACCTAGGACTTCCAACCGACACGGCTGCACTGGCCAGGACCACAGCAAATAGAACATATTTTCCCCAATTTCTAATGCTTGTGGCACAGGCAAGAGCAGGTTGTTTTCATAACCTCATTGTAGCCGTGGCATTGCTGGTCTTCTTACCTGAATTTGCAGCACCTGCATAGACACTGCAGTTACCATTTCAACAAGGGTGGGAGCAGCTGCTTGGGGTCAGGAATTGAAGCGGCAAAGGTCAATTACAACTAGCTACTCACAGCTCCAGAGATTGCGTATCACCTTTAAGACCATTCATCCTTTCAGGTTACCCTGCTGCTGTGGGGTTGTACTGCAAATGAAATGTCCATAAAAAAAAATAATGCTCAGTAGCCCAGGCTCGGGTTAGTTTTCTGGAAGAGGGGGGTCTCCCCATCACTGTCCACATGTGTGGGGACCCCAAAGGATGTACTACGTATGGCAGCTCTTTGGGTCAGCAACAATCCAGTGGCCATATCTCTGGTTGTAAAAGCATATTTTGTACCTCTAGATAAGGGAAGGGGCCTCATATAATTTGCCGGCCACCTGGCGACTGGAACCTGCTTGTGGCTGATGTGACCAAGTTGACAAGAAAGCTTCCTTGGATGTCACAGTGAACAGAAGAAGTCCACAATTTCTTTCAGTTGTCTGGTATGGGCAGCAGGAATTGCTGTGCTAGTTTCCACAGAGTCTAGTATTCGTGTTCTGTTTTTTTTTTATGCAATCATTCCACAGCCTTGTGCAATGTTGGCTTTAGACTATGAAATTTTTGCAAAAGCATCTGCTTTAATATCGATAGGTGAAAAATCAGTGTTATGGGCAGAGACAGGAAACACAGTTTCCTTTTTTGTTTGTGATAGGTAGTCCAGATATCTTCCCATATTTCTTTTTCCCATAAGGGGTGGCAGACGACAATTCATTGCTCTTGCTTCCATGTGGCCATCCACACTGCCAGGCCTCCATACCTTGGCCACCTGTCAGCATAAATAGTAAATAGTTAATGCATCTCCTGGTTCATGAACAGTAACCATGCTTCAGCCCTAATACAGCCCATTGGCTGCTTTGCATAATCTCAGTTTCCCACCATATAGTGTCAGTACTAGGTTGCATAGCTACTGCCGTCCGGGTGGCAGCTGCCCATGTGCTGATCCGTCAGACTTAGGCCTACTGCTACATCCGTCAATGGTAGGCACAGAAATAGCCATCTCGGGAGGTTCAGCAAGGAGAGGCAAGTGTTGTTCTTCCACATAGGAAAGTGGTCTCAGGATATCATGCATTTCTGCACTTAAGGGGCTGTTGTTGAAAATGCTGTGCTGTAGCAGATAAGTACATACCCACCCCTGTATGGGAATGGCTGTTAATTTCACAGGGCATTTCTGAGTCAGCCCAACTTGCAATAAAGCATTATAAGTAAACAATAGCACACTATTGTTTTTCTAAAAGACTGTACCGCAGTTAGGCTCCTTCCCAAAAGTGAAACCAAAAGCCAATGGGAACTTGCTTTGCCCGTTGCCTTTGCTACAAGCCCCACCCAAAGCCAATAATGGAACTGGTCATATTTAATTCACAAATCACATCTGTGTCCACCCTGCATAAAGCCTGAGCGAGTATGCTGTCCCATCTGGCTTTTTCAAAAGAAGCCTGCTGGGAAGTATCCCATTCCCAGAGATAGCATTTTCTAATCAAAACATGCTCAGGTTTTATCATTTGGGCTGAGTGAGAAACTAGTGATTTCCAATACCTCAATAATCCCAAGAAAGCCATTAGTTGTTTCAGTATATGCAGCATAGAAAACATCATACTTTATCAATTACTACAAAAAGATCAATTTTGCCTTTCGCAGGCATACAACACCCAAGAATTTGACTGGGCAGCCAAGGCACTGTATTCTACCATGATCACTTGTACATCCCCAGCTGTTAAGAGAAATAGCCATGATCCTGAGGCTTTTTCTTTTTTTTTTTACTTCTGGAGAAGTTACTGATTAACATGACTTCATCAATATAATGAAAGTCACATTTTTCCATTTAGCCAAATACCTTGCGATGAACCCATAGCAGATGGTCAGGCTATGTGAATAGCCTTGTGGGAACACGATGAAAATACTTTTTGTTCTTCTTCCCAGGTGAGGGCTAAAACAGGTTGACTGGCCCTATTTAAGGAAATACTAAATAAAGAATTGAATATTAATTCCTTGTAGTAAAGAGGCACCTTTGGAAATGCTGCATATAAAAGTGGCATCAATCCATGCTTTGCCTCCCAAATTTCTTCTTTTTTCTCCTTTTCGTTATGAAATAATCTATGGGAACCCAAGCCTATGGATCACAGTCAAAGGAAGTCAAGATGTGCTCTCATCCTCTAGCATATCAGCATGCTCATATTTCTAAACTCTTATCTACAATGTGTCTCATTAATGCATCCTTCAAATCTGATGATTTCTATGTCTTTCTGAAACAGTCTGCTGTAACAGCCACCACAAATTTATGGATTTCTTTGTCTTCTTTGAGTGAGCCTGCCATAGCTGGCAGCACTGCACACAATGGCCAAGAGACCATAGTGCATTCAGACAAGTGGGTGACACCAGGGAAGCAGGGTGCATTACCCCTGAAGAGTCCCCTTCCCTGGATGCATGCTCTCTATGGCCAGTGGCTCTTTGGTCTCCTGGCCAACTCGCTAACTGTTCCAGCCCAGCATAATCCTGAGATCAAAGAACATGATAAACAGAAGATTACCCATTAGTTTAATTAGGGGCTTACAGATAGAAGTAAAATCTTCCCCAATGGTGGCTAGTTGGGAGATGAAAGTTTGTACTGCACCCAAAGCCAGGAGAATAAAAAAAAGAGTGTACCCAGGGAAAGTCTTACAAGGTTTAATAGTCTTGCAAGATTTCATTCCAATGTAGTTTTTATTATTGGGGGCAGGGGGTAGCTAAATTTCTTGACCTTTAATGTCTGTCCCTCGTCATACAGGCAGTGAAGAGACTTGCTCTTAAAATGGAGGAGGGGGTGGGGCCCAGGCCCTGAGCCCTTACATAAATATTGTTTACTTTAGAAAGCAAGCATATATTGGCGAAGTCCCTTGAGGGATGGGAGAAAAATTATGGAACTATTAAATTTTACCACTGGGTAAGCCTCAGATGCTGTGTTGAACATTGAGGACACCCAAATCAATGGGCCAGGCCTTTGATCCTGAGGTTTGCTCTTGTGAAGCTTATGTATGTAGTAGAGAAGCTTAGTCTATTTACAGGTATGCCTAAGAGTCACCTCCAGAGGACCTCTTTGATTGCTCAGATGTGGCCTCACTCTCTTTAAGCCCAACTCTGCAAGTGAAATCATTGCCCTCCCCCCTATATGGGGCATGACATCCAGGGATGAAAGTCTCCCTGGCAGTGTGGGAGATGATTCCAAGGGATGAGGCTGACCATGGGATCAACAATGCCATCCTGACCAAAAGGGGAAAATTAATTGTAACAAATAAGGTATCAGTGGCTGAGAGAGTGTAAATAGAGTTGAGAAGCTACTCTGGAGGTCACTCTTATGCAAGCTTCAGTTAGACATTGTTACCTATCATAACTTGCCAAATCCGATTCAAAACCATTCCTGCCAATCCTAAAGAATACCTAGGGCTTTATATAAGATTCTACAAAGATTCCACGCAGTAGGAAAACTCTCCATAAACCAACAAACTCCAGATGGGTCCCTGGGCCAGATAAGTCCTGAAATGCAGAGAGGCCAGCCTTTCCAGAACATCAGCTAGTTCTATCCTATCCCATATCATTGACAGCCCCTTCCAACATGATAAACTTAGAAATGGGCATAGCTCAAATACCCTTAAAGAGTGGGAGAAAGATCAAAGCTGTTGATGGAGTTATACAGAGTAGGTTGGGTTTAACAAATGAGTATGATCGCTGTATCATTGTATTGGTATTTCTTTTTGTCTCTGGTACTTTAGAGCAGCTAGAAGTAAAAATGAAAAATTGTGGACCAGGGCAGGCCACGGTGGCTCAGCAGGTAGAAATGCTTGCTTGTGATGCCGGAGGGCCTGGGTTCGATTCCCGGTGCCTGCCCATGTTAAAAAAAAAAATTGTGGAACTGTAACTCCATACCAAACTTTAAAATCTGTTCTATAACTACTTATTAAAACGTACTTAGAATTTCATTGCTTTTTTTTGTATATATGTTATATTTCACAATTAAAAAACACATTTTAGCTTCCAGGCCAAGATGGCGGCTTAACAATGTGCATATTTTAGTTCATCCTCCAGAACAACTACTAAATAAACAGACACAGTACAGAAACAGTTCCTGGGATCACATCAGTGACTGGACACAGAGTACCCCAGTCTGAACCAGCTGGACTGGCTGAGAACCCCCCAAGAACCGTGAGTTCCCCAAGTGCCCCTCCCCCACAGGCTGCTTCCCAGAGGAGAAAGGAAAGAGACTTTACCAGCAGCAGGGGCTGAGCACAACCAAACGCCAATTGTGGAATTAATTAATAAATTCTGACTACTAAAAACAGGCCCCCAGCTCAGCTGAACCTGGTCAAACCAGAGGTCACTCATTTTTGCCCCAGCAACAAGGGGGCAGGGCTGACAGAAAAAGGAAAAAAAAAAAAAAAAAAAAAGAAGGAAACAGAGGTTTTTGTGGCTGTGTTTCTAAAAAGGCTTGACTGCTTTTGGATACAGTGGCAGGACTTCTCAGGCTGCACCTGCCCCAGGTATAGGCAGAAACAAACTCATTTGAGGGCTTGTCTGGAACCTGTGCCTTCCCCAGGGGAGGGGTGAAGCCCAACTCAGGTGGAATCCCTCTCTCAAGGAATTCAGACACCAGGGCTTGGTAATTTGAAGCCATTAAAACCAGCCTACAACCTCTCCTCTGTCTCCACCACGCCCCCAGCCAAAGTTAAAGGTACCGCATCATCTTATACTGGTGGGACCTGCAGGCAGACAAGCACCACATACTGGGCAGGATAAGGAAAACAGAGTTCAGAGACTTCACAGGAAAGTCTTTCAATCTGCTGTGTCTCACTCTCAGAGAAAACTGACACAAGTGACTCTTTCCTCTGATAGAAGGCCAGTTTGGTCTGGGAAAATCTGGCTGTGGTCTATAATACCTAAGGAGACCCTCCTAAGAGTGGGGGGGACAGGGGGGTGGGGAAGGCACCATACAAGCACGGCAAGAAACAAGAAAACAAGAACTGAAAAATTTTCCTCTGTTAAACAAAACTTAAGCTAGAGGTCCAGATAAAGCTGAACTGAATGTCAAAGAACAGATAGACAACAAATTCATCCAGCAAGAAAACCCTAGGTAAAAGAAGTGCAAGCAATCTCCAGAATAAACTAATAAGGTAATTAAATGCCTAGACACCAGCAAAAAATAATAAATCACACTAGGAAAATTGAAGATATGGCCCAGTCAAAGGAACAAATCAACAATTCAAATGAGATAGAGGGGCTGAAACATTTAATTCAGAATATACGAACAGACATGGAAAACCTCATCAAAAACCAAATCAATGAATTGAGGGAGGATATAAAGAAGGCAAGGAATGAACAAAAAGAAGAAATCGAAAGTCTGAATAAACAAATCACAGAACTTATGGGAATGAAAGGCACAGTAGAAGAGATGAAAAAAACAATGGAAACCTACAATGGTAGATTTCGAGAGACAGAACATAGAATTTCTGAACTGGAGGATGGAATATCTGAAATCCGGCAAGAAAAAGAAAATATAGGGGGAAAAAATGGAAACATATGAGCAGGGACTCAGGGAACTGAAAGACGATATGAAGCGCACAAATATACGTATTGTGGGTGTCCCAGAAGGAGAAGAGAAGGGAAAAGGAAGAGAAAAACTAATGGGGGAAATTATCACTGAAAATTTCCCAACTCTTATGAAAGACTTAAAATTACAGATCCAAGAAGTACAGGGCACCCCAAAGAGAATAGATCCAAATAGATGTACTCCAAGACATTTACTAATCAGAATGTCAGAGGTCAAAGAGAAAGAGAGAATCCTGAAGCAGCAAGAGAAAAGCAATCCATCACATACAAGGGAAGCCCAATAAGACTATGCACAGATCTCTCAGCAGAAACCATGGAGGCAAGAAGATAGTGGGATGATATATTTAAACTACTAAAAGAGAAAAACTGCCAACCAAGAATTCTACATCCAGCAAAACTGCCCTTCAAAAATGAGGGAGAAATTAAAACATTTTCAGACAAAAAAATCACTGAGAGAATTTGTGACCAAGAGACCAGCTCTGTAAGAAATACTAAAGGGAGAACTAGAGACAGATACAGAAAGACAGAAGAGAGAGGAGTGGAGAAGAGTGTAGAAAGGAAGACGATGAGTAAAGCTAAAAAGAAGGAAAATTAGATATGACG